>NC_069713.1:20354733-20954733 GCF_027358585.1 Pangasianodon hypophthalmus
AACATTCAACCACTCATTCTTGAGATATCCATCACCTAGTGGTGGTGACATAAAAATGTAATAATAAGCAAATTGCTGCTGATGGAAAATAACCTTCAGGGTGATAAACTTCCGATTGGTAATGTCATTGCTTGTGCTCCTATAACAGTGTGTCCTAAAGTGTTTTATTACATACATGTATTGTATAACCATGCACAACAGGACAGTAATAATATGAAAGGTTAAGATAACAGTGATCAGTAGAGAAGCTGGGTTACTGAGCCATCATGTTGAAACTGTCGGCTTGTAATTTTTGCTACTATAACCCTAAATTTATTCAACATTGTGCAGCTCATGCCTTGATCTCCATCTTTACAGAATCCTGGGGAGGTGTTCCTTCTCCTGCGGCAGGCCATAACCAGTAACGACTTGGAGGTGGAGTTCAGTGGGAGCAAGCAGAAAGTGAGAGTAAAGCCAGTGAACTGGAATGAGAGCACTCTTAGTGTGACTGCTGCAGGTAAAGATTTATCCTAAACTTACCAAGAAATGTATTTATAATGAAGTTCAGTTACTTCTCGACGAGCAGTACAATAGGAATACATAGCAATTCTTATACTGTTCAATCTGTGCATACTGAATACTTTGCATTTTGTCCATCCATTTTTATTCATTTGTCTTTGTCACAATCCCTGTGTCCATATATATAATATAATATAATATAATAATCATATATGATATTACACTGTAAAATATTTACTGTAAAACTTATAGTAATTTACTCTCAGTAGAGTTACCAGTAAAGTACTGTAAAGTCAAGGTAAATAATTGTAAAACATATTTACAGTAAAAACTATACTATATTCACAGTTAATAGCTGTATGTTTTACAATATTTTACAGTATACAAATTTCCCAGATAGATTTTCCTGTCATTTACTGGCAGCAGATTGCATTTACTATCAATTCTTTTAAACATAATTGCAGTATAAAGGAAAATATGAGATTTTAATGCTGAGATTTGAATTTTTGATCTGTAGCTCAAATCCTTAACCACTGAGTCACTCGACTAACTTGCGCAGCAAGCACATCTACCATTGAAGAGACACAAACTAAAATATGAATTTCAGTATGTTACTAAACTTTTTACTAGCATATAAACTTACATCGAAGAAGGTTTGGTTAACATTTACCTAAAATAGTCACTAAAATAAAGGGCACAAAAATTAAACTGCTAATTTAAATTCTGTTTATGTTGATGCAAAGACAATCTTTACCATTCCCATGCCCACCTAATACATTAGATATCCCACTATGCATTGTGTTTTCTGGTATTTTACTGTAAACCAGGGCACTGCTCTAATTGTCCAATTGTTTACAGTACAATCTTGTAAAATAATAAAACAGTATTTTGCTGTAAAACAAATACTGTAAAGGTACAGCATTTTTACAGAGATATATGCACTCTGCTATGGCCAATAAACTGATGCTAATTCTGTCATCATCCTCTAGAATATTCATAATAGGTCCTAATGACAGAATCAGTTTACTGTTCATAAAAGAGCTTAGGTTTATTCTTCTCATCCTGAATGCTGCTGTCAGTTCTATAAGCAGAGAAATTTGATGATGCATAAGGTTTGTTTTAGTCAAGATTATGGTAATTGCATGTTACAGAATTTCCTGCTGGAAATGTGGCTGTAACACTCTACTGTGGAGGTGTAATGAAAGGCAGCACACACCTACACTACTACAACACTATGGGAGAGATTTCCCGCCTGCTCAAGCAGGCTGCAGACCCGATGAACTTCATGTGTCAGGTACACAATCAGCTTGAAACACATTACAAGCTTGATTAAGCAAACACCGGGGACTGGTGATCAGTGCCTGGTGCAGGTCAAATACAAACTGCAAACACACCAATGGAATCTTCATTTCAAATAGATCAATATGTTAATTGTATATCCAGGCTATGGCAGATTTATTATAATGATCATGTATGTTTTCATTGGTCACATGGCATTTCAATCATTTTTACTCCTGAAATAAGTCTATCATGCCATTTGTTTTTCTTTTCTATAGTTTTTTTCCCCACATGTCTGCTTTGATTCCTATTAAGAAGAACAGAATTTGTAGGGTAAAAAAACTATTTTGCAATGTCAGAGTCTCTATAAATAATTTAAATGAGTTATGATATTCCAGAAGTTTTATGAAAAAGCAAGGTGGAAATCATTAAGCTTTCCTCTTTTTTTTTTGCCCATTTGTTCATGTGTTTTAAATGAACCCTATTCAATTCAGGCTTTTCAGTCGTCCTCCTTAGAGAAGCTGGATCACATTCTAGCTACATGTGTGTTGAAGAAGATGCCTACCGGAGGTTTCCAAGGACTGCAGAATGATCAGACTCTAACTGGAGGTAAGTGATTCTCTGGGTCTGAATTACTTCTAAAAGCTGATCACAACTCAATTCACCAGAAGCCAGAACTGAGTTTTAGCTAGAAGCAGCTCTCACTGATCCCTGACCTGCATGTACAGGTACCTCATTTCTCATTCTGTTAATGAATAAACCATAGAGGAACGGCATCCAGCTCACAAAGGTACATTAGTTTTGGTGTTTACCACTGATGTGTTTTTCACAGCAGGGCCAAGAGCACTAAAACACACATTAATACTAACAGTAATGAAAAATTGTTATTCTTATAACAACAGGATATGATAAATGATCTCCTAGCTCTTCTCACCTCTTCATAAAATTATGTTATATGGAAGTATGTCTCAGACATATGACAAGGCCAACCATCAAGCCAGAATGGAAATGCTGGTTTGAGATTCAAAGTAAATGCAACAGAAAGCAATATCTCTTCTCTTCCAAGTAGAACTGAAAAGGAACTTGTTGGCACTGGTGAAAATGACAAGTCGATCATTTCACAGTTCATCATTTCTAAAGAAAAATCAAGACGAAATGGGTTTTACAGAGTGTTCTACCATGCTCCAGTCACAGAATATTAACTTCATCTAGTCCGCTTCTGCTGTTTTATCTTGCACCAGATGGAGAGACAGCAAATGAAAGCGTGGATAAACAGCATTTTAAAACTATAACTTGAGAAACTCCTAACAATCCTTTCTCAATTTGCTGAGAGCAAATTATTGCTGGTGTGTCTGGTGTCGACTGGCCCAAATTACTACAGATTGTTCCTCTGTGTCGAATCTATTTCCAGGGAAAGGGCACAAGAGTTGGATGACCCCACGCAGCCCCTATCGCTCACTTCTCCTTTCTCAAACTTTTTCTTTCCATTTTTCCCCTTTTCACAGAGTCTGATTGTTCAGTCGCCATCTGTATCACTTCCTCTGAATGCCTTTCTTGTTCATTCTAAGCCACTCTTTCTCTTTCACATTCACAAGCACACACTCATAGACACTCACCAGCTTGATGAATATTTAGAGTTCGCTCCACTTTCCCAACAGGGTGTCTGAAAGCAATAACAGTCTACTTAGGGAATGCGTGCCATTTAATTTGACCTTTGGTTCTGCTTCACTGATGTTTGATATGTACATCTCTCTAAGATCTTCCTCTGTACTGAAATCTTGGGAGGTAGCTCATAATGTGATATTTGTTGGGTTTTTAAACCTTGCGTTACAGTTGCAAATAAAAAGGATATCAGTTAGGCAAATAAACTCCTATTGAAATGGGATGTAATGTAATATGATGTCAGAATATTCAGTTAGCTTTTTTCTGTGAGAAACAATTCATCAGACATGTCATAGTTAAGATAAATTAAATGTTTGAAAAAGAAATACAGTCTTTATCTAAGGAAAATAAGGAAAAAAATAAGATGTCATGACAAAATAGTGATAAAGATAGTGATATTCCAGTGTTTTTTTAATTAAAGACAGTCATAAAGCTGACATTTTCATACATATATTACAGATTTAATTTTGTATGAAAGAGATGAGCAATAACTGTTTGTCCTTAAAGCTTTAAAACTTTGACGATTTGCCTCAATGATAGATCTTTCTTTGTCCATTATTGTTTAACATTTCAAATTAAAGTCAGCAAAGCTTAGGTTGACATTCACAAATCATTTTCGTGTTACAACATTAGTCTCAGTCGCAATGTTCACATTTCTTCCTAATTTTAGGGAATATTAGTCACGAAACATCACCTTAAGCCATCTGCTCTGTGGTGCATATATCTCAGCTGTTCAGCAAAGACTAATCTTCATAAAGTCCTCATTCACAGCTCTGTTGAAATGCTAATTACATTTTTGAGTGGCCAATGGGAAAAAAAATGCTATTGCTATCCACTGATCACCTTTCTAGATGTTGCACAATTAGCATCTATATTGTACATCTATATAGATATTGTACTGTATCTATATTGACTTATTATTGTACCCAGTGATCAAAAATTGGAACTACAACAAACGCTAATAGAGGTCGTCTTGGGCAGTAATCACGCTGCCCCATCCTCAGGAGGGGAGCAGTGGACAGGACGGTTACTGACAGGGTTGCCTAGTTTGTATATTTGTATTTTTTTTGTGCCAAATTTGGCTAGTTTAAAAAATAAATCCTCCAAAAAGGACTCCATGGATGTCAAGATCTTGCTTTATAGCAAACAATTTGCATTAAAATAACAGATAGCTTGCAGACAGTGTGTCTATGATTTACAGGACCATTTCTATTTTAAGATGCAGTATATTGCAAAGAGTGGGAGAAGGAAAGGGGGATTATGGATTGGATCATGTACATACATCAGAAATGTGTCGGCACCACAGTGACCTTATTTCCTACGCAAAAGCTGAGAAAAAGAAAAAAAAAATGTGTCTTCGTTTTCCAATGCCTGAATTTTTTGGGCTAGTTTCAGCTGTGGTTTTCGAAATGTAGGTGGGCTGGAACTTTTTGCTAAAACCTGGCAACCCTGTGTAATGATATTAGCACTTCTGTGTGCATCTCGCATCTCTCAGAACAAGCTGTTAGACTGTATGCTGGATGACTGTATAATGTCAACCTATTACAGGGTTACTCTAAAAACTCTCTAGATAGTGGTCTATAGCATAATCGCATGTGATAGCCTCTATACTTAATTTCATTTGAGGCTTCGTCGTTATTAATGTTGTCCTGCCCTACTAAAATCTATGGTCTTGAGCTGCTGCTGTGGTGGTGCTTTATGAATGCTACACCTGATCTTCAGCCAGTTTTAGTGCAGAATCTGAAAGTTGGTCCTAAATAACCCAGAGCGGTTTAGAAGTTGGACCCTGATTGATGGCGTAATCAGTTCTTCAGTAGTCAGGTATTGATCCTGTGACCAACAAATGATTGTCGATACCTGCCTCTGAGCTGTCTTCTACAAACAGTGCCTGTCATTACTCACGGTATAAGCTGACCACAGCCTACATGAAATGAATTTTCTTCCTGTTCAAAAAGTTACTTTCAGAATTATTTCTAAAGCACAGCTGACAAACCTTTAACCAGAATAGTCTTACAATAAAGTAAACTTTCGAATCTGAATATGAGGCAGTACAAAGCCTACTGATAAATAATGTATCATCTTTGCCTTCAAACACCTACACAGTGAGTTAGAGCTAGGACTCCACAGCTAAAGCCATGGTGTAACGTAACCCTTCATATAGCTTCCAAAGCAATGAGAGTCTATCAATTTTGTTTTATTTTTGATTCTGTGTTTGATACTGCTACCACTTATTTTGTCTTTTTGATACTGCTACCACACGTCTATTTCTGTGGGCCTTCAAATCTGCTCACGATTTAGATCTCTATGCTTTTAGATTTATTTATAAATACATTTCTAGACCATACTGAGGATGCAAACATCTTTAGCCATTCATTATACAGTATAAGAGCATTAAACTGGCATTGTCATCTGCAGTATCCCACTCAGAGGACATCCCTACTCTCCTGCACTTTGCGGCGCAGTATGGGCTGAAAGATCTGGCCAGCGTTCTGCTGCAGTGCCCTGGAGCTCAGCAAGCCATGAGAAGCACCAACTGTTTTGGACACACACCTCTGGTGCTAGCACATGCGAATGGACACTCACAGCTCCACATCCTCCTGCAGGAATCACTGGTGAGTTCTGCTGGAAATTGTAGCTGTAGGAAGTGCCATTTTAGAGAATTTAGAGATCTTAGTAGCTATTTTATTTATTTATTTATTTATTTTTAGAAACAAATGTCTGATTGCGACAGACAGACAGAAAGAGTAGACAGATGTGTGTGGTAAAAGTTAAGAAAAGTACACAAAGTTTCTGGAGAAACAGGATGTTTCAGACAAAATTCCTTCATCTACTGTGCAAGAACAGTGCTTCTGTGGCTATAGGAGGAGAAACCATGAATAAATATATATTCATATTAATTATTAGTAATACAAACATTATTTAAGGATATAGTCAAATACCCACTGACATATATTATGATTTATCCTGGCAAGGATGTGTGTGTGTGGTCTAGAAAGGAAATTTTTGTTTTTCATGTCTCTGAAAACACTGGGGGGAAAAAAACCCAGGGCTGCTGGGAAAAGAAGTCATTTTTGATTCAACAAAATATAACAACAAACAGCAATTTGCAGAACATAACTTTATTCAAGAACTTTTGCAGTTCATTGACTGAGCAAGCTAGGGAACTATCTTTTAAAAGAAACAATGTTTTTCCCAATTCAGGGCACTGTTGATTATAGGTTACAACAATAGCCACCTTATAACATCAGATTTACTTAGTTTTGGGGTCTGTTAATTTCCAGAATGATCAGAAAGCTTCACTGGACATGCTATCCAATAATGTGGAAAAACAGAGACCAAAAAAAAAAAAACCCATGTATAGTGCACCTATTATTCAAATCTGTATTTGTTTATAATATATTATCTGTTCATTCTGAATATTACATTCCTAGTGTGTGCACACAGAATGTGTCTGAGTGCATATTTATAAAGACCAGTCATTTTACCCTTTAATTTCATTTTATTACTGACAAAATGACTTCATAAACACGCTCAAAAGGGACAGAGGGACAAAATGACAGGAATGAGAGCAAGCCTGTAACAAGCATACCCTGCTGACCTTAGTCTCAAGGGGTTTATAGCTGCCTGCTTGAAGGCAGCCTTACTAACTTTCAAGCCATTATTTATGGACTTCCTCCCCCATCCTTCAGGCTCCTCAGTGGTTGTAAATACCCGGCTCAGGTGGATTGGGGTCAGCTAGCAACCACAGTCGAGTCACTGATTTGTTTAGGCATATCTGCAGCCAAAGGGATGTTAATGTGTCCAGAGAAAATGTGTTTTTTTTAAATGTTACCCTTGGGAATGAGGTGAGGAAAGGAATCGTGTTGGATTTATGTCTTTGAATGTCGTTGTTTCTAGGGTTGGTCTTGTGATATACTTGGAGATCAACATACCAGTAAACCTAGTCTTATATGCTGGAACATTAGACTCCGAGGAGAACAGTTTGTTCTTTAAGATACCCCTTTCACAGTAATGAATTAAAGCACTGGCTGGGCCAATGCAACAATTATGAAACCTTGCTGATAATATTTCAATCCTTCTGCTCTGTTTAGGTCTAAATGAAACATTTTAATTGCTTACCAAATGTGAACCAATATTAAAAACTACAACTCACAGATTAAAAGAAAAAAAATGTGAATGTGAATGTTTTCTCATTCACAGTGGTGCATTATGGTGAGTGCTGGGAGGGTCTGAGAAAGGAGTCTGGAGAATGTTAATTACAAGATTATGCTATAATTTATTTTTTTTGTATGAATGAAAGCCTGTTTGCATTAAGATCTCCAATAGCACCCAGATGAAAACACAAAGGATGTTTCAGTATGCTGCATTTATTCACTAATGGTAAGCAATTAACAGTTATCAGTCAATGTATCAGTGAATGCATTAGCCAGGCTCTGAGGAACCAAGTGTTCTGCTGCTTTTCACAATAGTCTCATTAAAAACAGCACAGTACAAACCTGTGTGCAGCAAATGCACCTCATTGTAATCATTATAAAGGCACATGGGTATGATAGTAGCAAAATGTTTGATACATTTGTGCTTGGGTAAAAATTAATAGCTAGTCTTTTATGAGATTATGAGAATAGCCATGCCCAATGCATTACTGCGTGAGTGAGTACATACGTACATTATCGTGTGTGTGTTGTATATCACAGATTGAACATTAAACCTTGCCAAACATACAACATTCCAAGAGGATTTTAAAATTTTACAACACTTTGATGTTACAAATGAAAATAAACTACACTAAAACTGTGATGCATTCTGAGATGCTTTACTTGTTTCCAGCAAACGATTGGAAATTACTGTTTCTTGTAGCATTACAGTACTGACTGATTTTCAACCATTTTCTCCAACCATGTGTTGATGCGTAGATGGATGTGTGTTTTTGTGTTGTGATTTTTGTTCTGATGCAGTAAAAAGCTGCACTGTCTTCATAGTACTTCTACAATATTAGAAAATGTTATTAAGTTATTATACAAGCTATATTGATTATTACAGTAAGATACAATGCATTAAGATACAATGCAATAACAACTTAACTGATGCTACTCTAAAATACAAGTATAATATTGTATTTTGTCAGCATTATTGTAGGTATTACCCGAATTCCTGTAGGTATTATTCCAAAATGGAATTTCTAGACAAAAGTATCTGTCCTGTGCATGATTGACATTGTATTAAGCTGATTTTAAATGTCACAGGTGACTTGGTTTCTTCAGGACTGTTTCTACAGCATTTCTTCTCAGAGTGACATTAATGTCTTTCCCACAGTGCTATTGAATTCTTGACACTTATTGCATGTGATTGATCAGAAGCTGTTGATTAATTTTCTAAATAACAGTATACCTCTGACAGTAATGCTGGCTGCAATTCAAATCACAGGTTAATATTAATGCACTCGTTCTAATAAATTATGGTGGATGCACCACAATAATCTAAGCAAGCAGAAATGTGTAATCGTTGATATGATGAAGCTTTCTGAAAGATGTTTATTTAACATTTATGGAAGGAGTCTCGAGTGTCAGTGCTTTACAACAGTCAGTAATTTTTCTGCTGTGTGAGACTATGCTCAGTAACATGACAAGCTGTGGGTTTTATATATATATATATATATATATATATATATATATATATATATATATATATAACAGGAAATGACATGTCTCACAGATGTTCCACATAATTAAATGTAACTATAAATGGTTAAAAAGTATGAGGTTCATAACAAAGTGTAGTTAGTTCATTAGTTCATAACAATTTTACTCATTTTTACTCAAATGTAAATTGCTATAGTATAACCAGAATAAAACATGCAGGTACAGCAAATGGATCACACCACCATCATTGATTCTTTCCTATAGCAGGATGCCTCATTGTGTTTTAATTCCTTAGTTGATAGATTTTGCCTGACAACCCATGCTCTTGCTCAAGTAATATTTAACCCCCAAAGGAATCAGGATACAAATAGAAGCAAATACTACATCTAATGGCCAGTGCTAATTCTAAAGACAAACTACCACACAGTAATCATTAAGTCAATCGGAAGACTTAGCTGGTAGTTTACTGCAGATGCTGTTTAAGCCTAGTCTTGGAATATAATTTCCACTGGAAATTATGATCATTGATTCTGTACTTTAAGACTAGACTTTTTGCCATGAAACTCCTTCTGAGGGATGTGTTCTATAGTAAAACCCTTTTGTTCAGCACAGTTTTGACCCTAGAGAAATATCCATATCTGTCAGCCATCAGTGTGCTGGGATGTGTGTGAGTCTGCTGTCTCTGCTCAATCTACAACAGGGCAGAATTTGTTCCAGATGTACTGACTCAGGCTTAATTACAAGACATTGCAGATAAGGAGTAATTTCATTTGATTTCTCAGGTGGTTTGACTCACAACATCCACGTTTAGCTCTTTTGCTGAACAGCGTTTAAAATGCACAAATCTGAACTTTCACCTATTTTTTGAAATCAAACCATATGATGTAGTACGAGAGAAGTCCTGCAATCCACTTGACAGATTTTTAAGCCTTTTGAGGGATATGAGAATGTAATAAAAAGGCAATTAGGAATGAATGCTGATGACTATGTAGCTGACTTTCCTTAATAACAATTGAAAAAAAAATCTTTTAATAAATTATGCATTATCATAGTGGCCTTTTTTTAATATAAACTAGTGCTCTGAGAAAAATGTGAAAATTTATATGGGTATGTCAGTGTGACAGAATATGTTTTGTTAACATATAAACTTCACCCAAACCAGAATCTTATGATATAACCCTACCTTCCGTTACGCAATACATGATTTATCACCTTAAAGCTGGCATGTCCACAGAGCTTAATACCACCTTCATGCTAAGAAATGAATTTAGCATAAGCCTCCTACAGGTGCACTTCATCTGCAACACTAACAAGCTTTCAGTCCACCCAGAGAATTCCAAACCTCTAGGGAATGAAAATGAGAGGACTTAACCTAATCCCCTCTCTGCTCTGGTTGTTATGTGACGGCTGTAATCATGCCTGTAAAATTGGATTAAAATTGACTGATAGGCCTCACCTAGCTCTGCAATACATCTGATATATACAAGAAGAAATATAATATAATGATGGAATCTCCTTATTGGATCAATTTCCTTAGGTGGAGATGAAAAGAGATTGATATCCTCAAGAGCCTAATAATGGAAGTGCAATATGTGACCTAGATTTAATATATTAAAATGTTCGAAAGTGTTAATCAGAAGTGATAAATGACCGTGTCAAACTGGGTCAGAGCTTATATACCTCATCACTTCCCAAGCATATAAATTATTTGGTGTCATATATTATTTACAACAGTTATATGCTCAAAAGCAATCAATATTTAATGAACGCATCAATATATGTTAATCATGTAACTGCGCACAAAAACTTTCCAACTGCATGTGAACAGAGCCCAGTGGCTTCTACAGGAGGAAAAAAATCCGTCCTACCGGTGGCAAAGACAGGAATTTATTGTTGAGGCCCTATACATACACCATGACATGAATATACAACTTCTCAAACAGACAACAAGGCTTCTATAATGCAAAATAGCTACTACAAACATCATAATAACATGGTATTAGAAGACAATTTATGACCTGAAAGCAACTACACAGCCTCTCTCATACATACAGGAAACTGTATCTGATTACCATTTTTTTATTTCTCTATCAGTATCAATTATTAATAATGATAATTATGTAAAAATCCATTGCATGGTCACCCAACTGGTGGGTGATGTATGCTGTAGTACAAGCAGTTTTAGACCTACTTTTATAACCATATGTTCTGATTCTTTCCAACTGAACAAAATGGCTAATCAGTCTGTCTGTGTGGGCGATATTGAGTTAGAGTGGCTCGTATTTCATACACTATATGGCCAAAAGTATGTGGACACCTGACCATGACAGCTATATGTGCAAGAAAATAGATGATTTTTATTGGTTAATCCTGTTTCTCACCATAGCAGCTGATTAAACAGACTAGGGCAATTAAATGTGGAGGAACTGTAATGCTTTCTTGACGTTTTATGAAAATCATTGTGGTGCAGTTATTGTGCAAAACAATGTTATTTGACACATACAGTATGTATATAATCATCATCGCTGTATGTGTTTTGTGTTAACCATCTACAATAAACCTGAAATCCCCCACCCCAGCTCTGCCTCTGGCATTTACTCATCTAATTAACATGATATGCTTCACAAGCAACAATGCTGAAGAGGAGAAAATGAATTAAGAAAAGCTCCTACTTTACTCGGGTGCCATTAATTTGCTACATTATCATCTCCTGACCTCCTACTCTCCCTATTATCCTTCTTTGTTGACATTATGTAACAATGTCCAGTTTTGGGCAGCATACTGTAATGCTGTAATTAGGTTCAGTGGACTTGTTAATAAAGTAATTCAGTTTTGTAGAGCTGATTGTTAGGCTTTTACTGCTTCACTGAATGGAATTGGTGCACACGGGAATCTGATTAGCAGTTACCCTATTTTATTTTCTGCAACATAGCCACACTGAAAACCACGTCCAGGAAATGGCTTTGTTTGAATTCACTCTTGGTAAATTATTCTGTTTTTAATATAGACTTCCAACTGTTAATAGTATGTAACACATAATAACGCCAATGCAACCATTCATCAAGGAGAAATTAGACTGTAAAATCTTAAGTCAAAGAGGATGCTTAGACTTGGTCTATGTTAACATGAGGTTCATCTCTTAGTTGGATTTTGCTTGAATTTATAAAAATAAGTCTTGAGAAAAAGGATGAATGCTAACCCCGCCCCTACGACTATCCTTATCCTTTACATCTTTTCATACAACTTTTAGCATATCTTGCATATCAAGTCTTGCATATTTGCAAGCGTGGACAAATGTTGGTTTATTAACTATATGAAAAGGGAAAAAAGATAGCTTCTAATTATTCTGTCTTTGGGCTGTTTACATATTTTATACCACAGTGCTGTTGGTTGATTTATTTCCAGCTGCAAGGTTTATATTAATACAATCCTTCTAATACATTATCATTCTAACTTACTAGAAACAATAATGTATTCAAATACACAGGGACTTCTATTCTATTCACATTCTTCTATTCTTGTATTCTAACTTACACAGGGACATGTATGCTGGTCACTGGTTTGCAAAAAAAAGCATCGATATGGTAAAGATTTCTATGACAGAAACTAACTTGTTTCACAGATTTTCCACAGCACTGCAACTATCAACTGATTAAAAAAGTATGATGTATTCTTTAATTAATAAAAATGTTGATTGTTGGCAAAATGCTATGGTATAAGAAGAACAAAACATAAAATGGTGCATGCTCTTATTGGAAAATAATTAACTTAGGGCTCAGCTTCACATCACACCTACCATGTCAGGTTTACCTCGCACTTCTGTGGTTGGGGGTTCAAATCCCGCCTCTCGTATGTGTGTGGAGTTTGCATGTTCTCCCCGTGCTTCGGGGGCGTGCTTCGGGGGCGTGCTTCGGTGGCGTGCTTCGGGGGCGTGCTCCGGTTTTCTCCCCCAGTCCAAAGACATGCATTTCCAAATTGTCCGTAGTGTGTGAATGTGTGTTCCCTGCCTTGTGCCCTGAGTTCCCTGGGATAGGCTTCAGGCTTCCCCGCGACCCCGTGAAGGACAAGCGGTTGGGAAAATGGATGGATGTACTTACAGTACATGTATATCCCAACTCCTACTGATCATCGCTCTCTCTCCTGTTCACAGCTGCCTGTTAGTGCAAATGTCTGATCTCCACTTTTCTATTGTTCTGTAAATCATTCATCAAGTAAAAAGAAAATACACATACAACAATGTTTAAACTTCTCTATAAATATTACCATGTCATTGAGATACAGTAAGGTCACTTTGAGCGTTGTTGTTATGCCCTTGTGCAACACATTTAATCCTACATTGCTCCAGAGGCACAACCACTTTCAGCCCTTCCCTTCCTACTGGGGCCTCTAAATGTGACTATGTTGCCTGGTCAAAAAAATCCCCAGTCGACCACACGAATAACATGAGGCCCATTCTCAAGAGTTTGGCCTGCTGAAATAAACACAGTTCTTATTGCTCCTGCTAACATATGAGGCAAATCATGACATCCACTTAAAAGGTCAGCATGGCTTAATGGGGTAATTCTATTGTGAGCAGGTTACATTTGGTCTCGGGTCTTATTTCAGCTTACGCTCATAAACATGTCATCTCTCTTCCTTTGATGAGGCTGCTGGAATCATATTGGGACAACCTTCAAACACCATAAAAATTTCAAATGACAAAATGGCAGTGGCTGTTCAAACAAGTAAAGTGCTGAGACGTCGACCAGTAGTTATGTTAGGAGTTATTTTTAATTTTTTTTTTTAAGTAAGCCATTTG
Organism: Pangasianodon hypophthalmus; assembly: GCF_027358585.1. Lineage (NCBI taxonomy): Eukaryota > Metazoa > Chordata > Actinopteri > Siluriformes > Pangasiidae > Pangasianodon > Pangasianodon hypophthalmus. The sequence continues at coordinate 20,368,609 of NC_069713.1, forward strand.
AGATACTGACTTGCTTCACTGGATGGCTGATCACTCGATTTGTTTTATCACGTTGCTAATGGCAGAGCACAAGTGGCAGCACTGGTGAATGCATGGTGTGATCAATCACTGGGTTTATAAATAGATTAACTCAGGCATTGGGAGTTACTTTACCCAGCCAAATTGCAATCCATAGGCACCCTCGTGCCAGTGGAAGCGCTCTAAACAGCTCTTTGGCAATAGCAGCTCTGAGTCTGATGAAACCAGGTGCAAGAGCAATCAAGCGCGGTAGCCATTCTGCTCCTCTGACAGCATGCAGCTCTTCCTGTGACCGTGGCTACAGCACATCGTCACTTAAAGTTTATGGGCTGATGATTCCTTTATTTGAAATTGATCTCCATTAGATGGCATTAAAATTGGACATCTAAAATTCTTTAAAATCCTGCCATCCTGACACTGTTTGTTTAACAAGCTTGAGTGCTTGTTTACTCTTCTTATGTTGGAGTCATGGTGGTGCATACTTTACGTATTCATGATGATGACCTTTCTTCAGTGTATGACACTCAATTTATCTTCCAAGCCTTTATTACTCTTTGCATTTGATCTACTTTAATGTCAGTCAGTGGATCATGTTTCATACCTTCATCCCAAGCCCCAAACAAATAAGATGTAACGTTGGTCATCACAGCATCTCCAGTCTTAGCTTTTTCAGCCTGTTTCTCCTCCCTAAATCATTTTGATCCACTCCTCGTCACTCTCCTGGCTGGCAGACGTCTGTAACCACAGCAACACTGACTCAGATTGTGTAGCACAAAGCCTGAATTCTGGAGGAGAGCAGATTAAGTGTTGAGCCCAGAGATCTTTTTCTCCCTTTTTTCCAGTGCAGGGCTTAGCTTCCCTACCGGATGTCTAGTAGGTTCACTTGTTATTTGTTTCCCTGTTAAAAGGTTCAGTGATTTTTTCCCTCTGTGTTCCTTTGTGCTGAAATTCTGAAATTATATTTTCTAGGCTGTTGAATAAGTCAAACAACATGATTAAATACTATGCAAGCTAAGGTCATTTTCACACTTGAGTTTTTTTTTTTCTGGACCCTGGACTTTTGTGAAAGCTGTTCTTGAGCTGTTTTGGAGCAGTCCACAGAACCAATCCTTGGTCCTGGTCCTGGCTCGCTTCAACGGGCCCCTGGTGATGTCTTCATCACGTGGGAAAGTTAACCATGATTGCTTTAACTTACTTTACATTTATATTTTATATAATTTTTATAATATTTTTAACTTATTTCTTCCTGTTTAAAGGATTGTGATGGTGCGGAAAGGGTTATTATGGCCAGCAGAGGAGGTGGAATGCCTTAGTGATATATAAAACGAGACTTTCATAGAAGTGGAACACTGTAATTAGCTCACCTACTGTATATGATGTGAGTGCTTGCTCTGAGAGCATCATGAAAAATGCATATTACGTGCCGGCCTACATGGCTAAAAGTCTGCTTGTAATGAGAAAGGCCCCTCATTTGCAGGTATTCCTGCATGATGAAATGTCTTGCATCTAGTACTGTTCTTCGCTACTTGGGTGTGTCTACCAAAGGAAAACTATATTAAAACAATAAAACAGATGAACCTAGTGCCTTCCATATTGCAAACCTGCCTGCACAAAAGTGACGCATGGACTCGATCCACAGTTAGGAAGGAATTCTTCTGTATTAAAGCAAACCTGCAAACTCATCATGGGTGTGGACTCGAGGATTCAGGCCAAGTGTGAAAGATCCCTAAGTTGGGTTTTGCCTGATAAAATGCCCACAGCTAATAGTCTATATCTCAGGAAAGATTATAAAGGAGTCAAGAGGGAGTCTCTGTTAACATGGATTCCGTAATATTTATAGTAACACCTTACTTAAAGGCAGCATTCATAAGGCTACTGTACATGACATAAACCTTCATAAGCATTTATCAAGGGTTTTTTTTTTCCAGTGGACATCATAAACTTTGAGTCAGTGACATTTGGTAATAAGGTTATATTATGACACGTTCTGGGCTGATGTTATGTAAGAAAGTCACAACTGACTTTGTAACACAGTGTACTTCTGGTATGTCAGAGTCACATAATGATTATAATGTGACATGAAAGTTCATTTAAAAATTTAACGTGTTAAGCATGATAATTATTATTACATTGTGTCAACAGATTTATGTATTTCTCTTGCCCTTAAGTGTGATTTATATTTACTTAATAGAGTTTTTTTAAACCTCTAGCAATGGCATGACACCATAAGGACTAACTAAAAAAAGCACAATTATGTGTCATTTTCTGACTTTTCTGAAATTAGAGTGAGTATGATTTTGATGTTTGACACATTAACCAATCAACAAACACTTCAAAGCTTAGAAAATAATGAGTCATTGCTAACAATAACTGATTAACGTGACACACTGGCAACAATAAACCATGAGAAAAAAAATTAAATTAAGCAATTTTAATAATTAAAGGTGTCAGGTGGCTTGACATCAATTCAGCCCAGAAAGCATCATAAAGCAATCTTATGTAAACAAAAAACAAATTCATTTGACTCAGATCTGATGTTATCTGACATTAAAATGAATACAAGTAGTCTTTCATCAATGATAGCCTTGTGAACAATTTACTCTTAAGTAAATTGCTTTTGAATGTTTCAAAATCTAATTTTGGTATACACTGAAATGATATCAGGGTGTAGTAGCACAGCATGTACAGCTCCAGGATCCAGTGATGGATTGTGAGCTCAGGTTTCTGTCTATGTGTGATGTTTTGCATGTTCCTGTCTAATCCACATTCTCTGGTTTCTTCTCTCCACCCAAAAACATGCCAGTGAATGACTGGCTGCTCTAAATCGTTTGACTGGGTGAATTGTATGAATGAGTGTGTGAGTGAGTGCATGATGCCCTGCAACGGATTAGCGTCCCTTTCAGAGTGTATCTCTGGATAGGCTCTGCATCTACCGTGACCCTGACCAGGATAAAGTGTCTCCTGTAGATGAATGATTTCAAATAAGTGCCTTAATCACCCCATAATCATTTATATCTTATGTTTTATGTCAACAAACATAGCAACAAACAGTGATGTGTATAAGTATTGGCACTCCTTGAACTTCCCCACATTTTGTAACATTAAGATAAGATAAGATAAACTTTATTGATCCCACAGTGGGGAAATTCACTTATCACAGCAGCTCACAGACAGTTAAAGTGCAGGAAGAAAGAAAAGGAAGGAAGAAAGAAAAGTTAAAACTATAACTATATATGCACCCTTAGGAATAATAAAAGAAATAAAATTATATAAAATTATATAAAATTTATAAAAATATTGCACAGTATTACAACCTGGAATTAAAATGGACTTTACTCGGATTATACAGTATGTCATGAATCTATACAAAATAGCCCATGATAGTGTGTGAGGAAAAAATCAATATAGTTTGCAAAATTATTTACGGATAAGAAATGTAAAAGTTGTGATTGCATAGTTATTCAACTCCATTGCTGTAAAACTCCTAAACTAGCTCTGGTGCAACCAGTTGCCATCAGAAATCATATAATTACTTGAATGGAGTCCACCTGTGTGCAATTACATCATGTGATCTCAGTATAAATACAACTGTGAATACTTATGCAAGGCACTGTGTATCAAGAGACGTGATGGTTTTTATCCTTGAGAAAGGACGAAATGAACTATTCAGTGATTAGACTCCCCTCACTGAGGAGACTAAATGTACTGTAGGTTGTATGCAGGTTTCCTGGGGCATGTGGTATTACCAGACAGTGTGTTGAGCAAATATGTATTATACAGTCAGGTCCATAAATATTTGCTAATTGATGATGTTATTGTTATTTTAGCTGTCTAGCACAGTGCAGAGGAGTTGGTATTAAATAATGTACAGTATATGACCTCATATTGCATTTTCAGCTTAAATTTGAGGATATTTACATCCAAATCAGGTGAGTGTTATAGGAACTACAGCAATTTTATATGCTGCCCCGCCCCCTTTTTTAAGGGACCAAAAGTAATTGGACAGACATAATCATAAATTAAATGGACATTTTTAATACTTGGTTGCAAATCCTTTGCGGTCAATGACTTCCTGAGATCTGGAACCCACAGACATCACCAGATGCTGGGTTTCTTCCCTGGTGATGCACTGCCAGGCCTTTACTGTTCCCACTTGTTCTTGGGGTGTTTTGCCTTCAGTTTAACCTTCAGCAAGTGAAATGCATGCTCAACTGGATTCAGGTCAGGTGATTGCCTTGGCCATTGCAGAACATTCCACGTCTTTGCCTTAAAAAGTCTTGGGTTGCTTTGTCCATCTGCAGTGTGAATCTATGCAGATAATAAACACCTATACACACCAGAATTCATTCTGCTGTTTTTTTGTCAGCAGTTACGTCATAACTAAATAAAAAGGAACCAGCTGTATGGTGGGCAGCCATTCAGGCCCACAGCAGCAAGCTTCAGATAATGAATAGTGCCTTCCCTTCTCCATACTCTTGTCTTCCCGTCATTCTGGTACAAGTTGATCTTTGTCTCATCTGTCCATGGGATGTTTTTCTCTTCTTTTTTTTTTAGATGTTTTGGCAAACTCTAAGCTGGTCTTCCTGTTTTTGAGGCTTACCAATGATTTACATCTTGTGGTAAACTCTCTGTATTTACTCTGATTAAGGTTTCACTTGATTGTTGACTTTGACACAGATACGCCTACCAGGGAAAGACTTCTTCGGTCATCCATCACTGTTGTCCTCCGTGGTCTTCCAGGCCTTTTGGTGTTCCTGGCCTCACCAGTGCATTCTTTCTTTTTTTTAGAATGTACCAAAATTGTGCCACACCTGATGTTTTTGCTATGTCTCTGATGGGGTTGTTTTGATTTGTAGGCCTAATGATATCTTGCTTCACTGCCAGTGAAAGCTCTTTGAACTTTTTGACAGTTAACAGCAACAGATTCTTTTTTTTTTTTAAAAAAGTTATTCCTTGAATTGGTTTCTGACAAAATCTTACACTAAACATTTTCACTGAACATTTATTTGTAATATCTCCATTAAAAAGTAATTACCTGAGCAGCATTATTGGGATAGTTTCCTATTCATATAGAATAGTTTCCAGTGATGCTTTTTCATATGTATAGACTGGTTAAAAAAAACTGGTACAGGGGTAGTTCAGACCTAATAATGTAAACAAGACTTCATAAGAAATGATGCATGTTTGACACATGTTTGCTAATACCCTTGAAGCAGATGCATTAACAATGGACAGTTTGTCGAGCTCTTTCACAATGGGGTTAGGACAAATGTGCGTCTCCATAAAGTAGGAATTCATCAGTGTAACACACATGGCTCTGAGATTTGCTTGAAATTTGAATGTTAGCGTCTGCCATGTTAAAGTGTAACACTGGGCTCTTTCAGTTAGCACATGGTAGGCAAATGCAGTCTGAACTAACAGCACATTCTGAGTAGAAGCTTCTGCATGACATAAAGTACCATTGTTCCAGCACTGTGTCCTAAATGACACACTCAAAATATGAGCTCTCAGTGAACGGTCATATTGTGAGTCATATTCTTTTCTTTTTTTTTCATGCTAATTAATATACGTGCATATTAAATATTAAAATGCATTTGCACAGTGGTGAGCTTATCTATATGGTGTGAAACACAGTGTCTGAGAAATTACATTTGTTCCAGTTCATTTAAGCCATCATGAAATCCACACGCTTGATAGCGGGTTTCCAGAATATGTTATAGTCCATAGTTGCTCATATGCAGCTCAGCCAGCGTTCTCTTGATTTATTATGGTAGAAAAACAACAGGCAATGTAAACACGGAAGGAGGAACAAATATTATATGACATGGTTCAAAGAGTGTGTAGCACTGCATTTTGTTTATTCTGAAGACAGAAAGTACTTGGAAGTGTTCCCATTCAGTAAGGAAAAGCAAAGTTGCTTGTGTGTAATAGTATGTCTGTGTTTGCTTAATGCTATATTTGAGCTGCTCATACAGAAATATTCATTCTTAAATTTCAGGTATTCCATTTAAGCACTTAATTAACATTCATTAGGCTGTAGGCAATGTGAAATAAGTAATACATAATAATACATAATTTAACCCTTTGCAGACATTTGCCAAAAATAAAATACAAAAAACAAAAAACAAAAAAAAAAAACCAACAAAAAAAAAAAAGAAAGAAAGCACTGGTGAGCTCAACAACATCGAAAGGCTTGGAAGACCACGGAAGACAACTAAAGTGGATGATCGCAGAATCCTTTCCTTGGTGAAGAAAAACCCCTTCACAACATCAACAGAAGTCAAGAATGCTCTGGAGAAGGTAGGCGTATCATTGTCAAAATCTACAATCAAGAGACGCCTTCATGAATGTAAATACAGAGGGTTTACAACAAGGTGCAAACCACTGGTAACATTCAAGAACAGGAAAGCCAGATTAGACTTTGCCAGAAAACATCTAAAAAAGCCTCCCATGTTATGGAATAAGATTCTTTGGACTGATGAAACCAAGATTAACTTGTACCAGAATGATGGGAAGAGAAAAGTATGGTGAAAGAAAGGAACAGCTCATGATCCAAAGTATACCACATCAAGTGTCAGACATGGTGGAGGGAGTGTTATGGCATGGGCATGTATGGCTGCCAATGGAACGGGCTCACTGGTGTTTATTGATGATGTGACTGCTGACAAAAGTAGCAAGATGTGTTATACATGACCTTAAACATACTGAGAAAGCAACTCAAGACTTTTCGAAGGCAAAGAAATGGAATATTCTTCAATGGCCAAGTCAGTCTCCTGATCTCAACCCAATAGAGCATGCTTTTCACTTACTGAAGACAAGACTGAAGGCACAAAGACCCACAAACAAGCAGCAACTGAAGGTGGCTGCAGTGAAGGCCTGGCAAAGCATCTCCAGGGAGGAAACTCAGAATTTGAGTTTTGAGAACATGGGCTCCAGACTTCAGGCAGTGATTGACTGCAAAGGATTTTCATCCAAGTATTAAAATTATGGTTATATTTACAATTATGTCACTTTGTCCAAATACCTTTGAGCCTCTGAAAATGGAGGTACTTTGTTGAAAATGGCTGTAATTCCTAAATGGTAAATGCCATATTTTTGTGAAACCTCTTAAAATAAAGCTGAAAGTCTACACTTCAATCACATCTTGTTTGTTTTATTTCAAATCCATTGTGGTGGTGTATAAAGGCAAAATCACAAAAACTCTGTCATTGTCCAAATACTTCCGGACCTGACTGTATATCAGATATTTATGCAGATGTTGTCACACACATACAGTAGTTGCAAATATTTTATAGAACAAAGCCTGCAGGATTTCCATATAATAAAAGCATAACTAAACATAAAGCTATAAATATAATATATAGTGGCTATAAAGCTAAGGCATGGAAATGTGGTTATAGTGAAATGGATAGTCCCTAAATGCCCCTTGTTCCTCTCTAGTTTTTAAACATCTGTCATTTTGTTGACACATCATTATTTTTTTCTATGGGAGAAAAATAGTTAAATTATTCATTAGAAAGGCACTTGTGGAAAACCTGTTGTTCCACTCATGCCAGACATCAAAGTCGCCATCATTCGCATCTCCCTCGACTTGTGATGCGTAATTAGCTTGTCTTGTATATCTGTTAATCCTCGCTTTCTACTCTAATGAATATATTCATATCACAGAATGCTAATGTGCATTATCAATACTAAAGGGGAAGAGTGGAGGCTATTATTCAGAGTGAATGGAGCAGGTTGCTAAGGAACAGTGCACAGAGAATGGTAGCTGCAGGCTGAAACATGCGCCGTGGTAAAGTGCGTACTTTCAATGGTCCCCACTCATCAATTCACCACGCACTTTCTGCGTTTTGTGCAGAATGAATTTTCTGTAGCTGTGGTCAGTTTGTGTATGAGTGGTATGAATAGTCTCATTGTTCATCTCTCACTGTGTTGAACAACCAACACATAATCTGCTTTGAGGCAAATTGAGTTGTCTGCTGTTTCCACAGTGACCGGGGCCTTGCTTTGCACATTACTGGTGTGCTTCACGAAGTGATTCGGCAAGGCTGGCAAAACCGACAGGACCTTGAGATATAGAGAAAAAAAGAGCATCACACTTCATTTTAAATATCTCTCCTTTAATTGCAGTATTCATGACAAAGGCAGTTGTAACACTTGGCGAGCATGGAATCAAATCTTTGGCTGAGAATTACGGGCTAAATTACATGTTTGAACAGCCTGAATTACATGCTTGAATGGACTGTGTTTGCAAGCTGTGATTGATGAATTAGACACTTTCTGCTCTGGTCCAGACCACATCATTGGCAGACTCAGATCTCTTAGTAGTTGGTTATATCTCTCCTTGTTAAAAGGACAGATTTTGCTCTTTTCCTGATGTTTTTTAAATCTTAAACACAAATGTTAAGCCAATGGATGTAAAAATGTCAGAAAGGATCAAGTCTCAGTGCTTTAGTTCATTTTTGCCACTGAAAAAAAAAACGCATGCTGTTGTGGTTATGCTCAAATGCATGTAACTGTGTAACTGCTAGATAAATAAAAGCGGTGCATTCCTGCACACTAGGTCCGACTCACCCTAAGCGGTAGATTAATAATAGCAGCAATAATTCAACATGTTCATCATCAGGCATGGAGCTGTATTGTATTAATTAAAGTCAGATTATGCTTAGGTCAAGCCATCAGTGGTTATTATATGACTGCTTACATCTTTTTATTAGATGAGACTCATGAACTTAAAACTGCACCATTAATTAAAGGAAAAATCCACCCTGAACTACTTGCTTATTAATCTTCATAAATAATGTGATCTTAAGTGGTGTGGCGTTCAACATTTATTTTGGAATGAAATTCTTGACTTGAGTTGACTTTTTAGTTTAAAGTTATTTCATTGACATGTTGGTCTATTTTCACTTTGGTTAACAGTTACCTACATTACCCACAGTGCCATTTGACTACCTCCTGACAGTGGCACAAGTGGGCCCTCACTTCATCTCTGCCTAAAGAGAGTGATGCAGCAGAACTGTAGTCCTTTACTCTGTTCATCTATCGCACTTCATCTGTACACTCTGCTCAAATAGATAAGGTCCCAAAGCTTCCATTTTCATGCTCAAGGGCAGATTTAGTGATTTGGGGGCCTTGGCAAAATAAAGGAATGGGGCCCTATTCAGTGTTTTAACATTGATATTTAAATTTTCAGCATACATTATTTAGCATTAATAATTAAAAATATATATAGTATACATTTTTAGGGGGCCCTTGGCTTCTGGGGGCCTAAGGCAGTTGCCTAACTTTGATAAGTGCTAAGTCTGCCTCCATCACTGCAGTTGGTTTGTCTTCTAATAGATTGCTAACTACATATTCTACATTGGATTTCTCATTAATATGTCACTGTACGTTGCTGAAAAATGGTAAGTGAGAAAATAAGATCAGGCTCTTTGGTTTAGGAGGTACCATTATTCCTTATGTCTGAGATTGTTGACATTTTTTTCTCCTATTAATTACCATTGTAACTGTGCTAGCAAAGTCGCCCTGAGATGTCAGCATGATCGCTAACTTTTGGTGTAATTGGTGTAATAAAATTACAGCATCAACCAACAAATTAGCACCAGAATTGCATAAGCACATCACAAATATTTCAGTATAAACATATATAAGGTGTTGCAGGGTTTATATATATTCTTTAGGCCCTAAACGAATTGATAGTCTAACTGACTGTGTTTGTATAGGCAAAGAGCAGTGATGATGACACGAGTGATGACACGAGTGTGTATGAGTTGATGGGCAGTACTGGTAAGTCACTACACACTTAAATGTCTGATTACTGTATATTCCTGTAATAAACAGTGCACTGTACAAAAAAAAGCATGGAGTAATTATTGCAGCAAATCAACGTGTGCTGTTTTGATCGTGCAGTGAATCTGCAGGTTGCTGACAGCCGTGATCAGCCTCACACAGGGGGAGCCAGAGATGCTAAAGTGCAGGTGGAGAAAGACAACAAGCTCTATACACTTGAAGTGAATAATGAAGAATATGACACCATCCTGACCTCTAGCAGCTCAATGGTGATGGCCAACCGACCCCCTGCACCTGCCCCCAGACCTGAGAGTCTCCCCAAAAAGGAGGAGAATGTACCTTACATCGCTCAGGGTAAGAATATCACACACTAATCAATTAAACCTGAAACATTTCTACTGCCTTCTCACTTTGAAGGGAGTTTTCATGGATTAATTGATTGAAGGAGAATCTTTGGACTTGTACTTCATCAAAAAACAAGCATACTAGGGTAAGGGTTAGGGTTAGGACTATTATTGGCCATAGAAATTTGTCCACAAGGTGTTCTTGTACTTTTTTTTGTTTAGTAAAACACACTCCTCGATCATTAAAGCAGATTCTGTTGCTCTCTTAAGCAGGCGAATCAGTAATGTTTATAAATACTTAATATTTTTTCTTTTTTCCCCGCCTATGCTCCCATAACCAACGACAAGGGAAAGTGAGGCCCAAATTTGCATCATTCATCACAGGCAGCAAGTTCTTAAATGTTCAATTTCAGCTGTATTAATAATTCAACAAGTTGAAGGTGCCAACTGACTTGTATTGTTAGAGCTTAATAAATCATTTAGACTATCCTGATCTGTAGCGTGTAAGCCAGAGAGAGCACGAGAGAGAGACAGGCTGAGCCTAGCGGTGCTTTATCATGAGAACAAGACCTTTGCATGAACTGTGCAACCAAACTCTCATCTGAATTGCTCAGTTGTAATGGTGAGGAATGATACTTCAGTATTTTACAGTTTCATTTCCACAGATTCAAGGAATAGTGAAATAGGATGTTTTTATCTAAAGCACTGCTGTAAAGATAAAACATTAAGTAAGAGGAAGTGAAAGTAATGAGTCATTAATTGTTTTTAACGGTTAATAGTCCTGGAGAGTGGCTCAGTGTGTACAAGTCAGTTGTTTGGATCCTGCAGTGAGATATATTGCAGTGATATCAGATGCTGTTTTGTAGGAAACAGATGGTAACTAGCGTGTGTTTCTAGAGCTGTTTTGTGAAAACCTCATTTTTCATATATTAATACAGAAGGGGGAATGAAAACATGAGCAATGCCATGGCTGTTGTTCAACAAATCCTGCTCTCTCACTGTCGCTATCGTGCTCATTTCTCCATTTTCTCTATGAAATGTTTCTTCCTTTCATCAGAGATGAAAAGATTATCATCCCTTTTTACCCTTTTCATTGTGCGATCCAGAAATGAGCTGCGAGTTAGGCTCAGCTAGAATGATTGCTTTTCTATTGACACAGTTCAACCAGCGTCATCGTGTTCACACGGAAGGATGGTGGGAAATGAAACTATTCATTAAACACGGATGATGGACGGAGACAATTTCGACTACGGTGGATATTTCTGAAATCCATCTTTACTATCAGTGTGTCTGTACCACCAGACCACTGTTTCTGGTTCCCTCAGAAACCACAGCATAAAAAGCTGTTTTGTACTTCAAATAACCAGACTGCTTTTTTTTTTTTTTTTTTTTAGGAAAATCTAAGCTCATACAGCTGATAGCACAAAGCAGACTGCTCCCTTTGGCGAGCATTTATGGATAAAAAGCCTTGGTGGGTGTGCTGCTACCGTTTTAGGGTCAAATTTCTCCTGCATATGCTCTGTGTTAGGTTTTAGGCCAGTGTGATGCTGAGCTCAGACCAGCATTATAGTGAGGATGAATGATATAAGGCAAGGAGCAAGACAAAGTGTGTCTGTGTGTGTGTGTGTGTGTGCCAGCTTCTCCTTTGGGCCTAATATGTGTTATGATGAATTACTTTTCATCAGACGATATTAAGCATTATACTTGCATTAATTTAGTGTGCAAGTTGATCCCAAGCGAATAGCTTTTATCCTGTTTAATAAGACCTTGTTGTGCTGATCTGCAAATCCTCAGCAGGCTTAAAGGACGATGCCAATATGATCTGAGTGTTATTAGAGCCAAGGGACTTTAGCAAGAGTATAGAATGGTTGCTTTTGAGCACAATGTGTCTCTGAAGATAAAAACACACCAACACATACTCACTCCCGAAGACACGCAGAGAAGGAAGGCGAGCGAGGCTGCTACTTCATGCATCTGCAACCAATCAGAACAGCTCAAGGGGGCCAAGTAGAGCCGACATCATGCATTACACATGTTTTCCACCTCTCCCATCCCACAACATGAAATGACAGAGGGGGATGGGGGGGGGGGTGGGGGGGACAAAAAGAAAGACTTTTCCATCCACTTCAACATTGCGATCTCTCGCCCACGCGCTGATCAGATTTCTAGACACACTCAGTGTTTATAGAGTTGAACGGGGAGGGACCAGAGCTCATCTGAACTGCTCATGCTTAAATTCCAGCTATTGCTAAAGCCATAAAGCTGCTGCATTACCTTCTCAGATAAAATGGTACCAAACTGTACCTTTCCTTGCCACTGGCATGGCGCCATCGAGGGCACGTCTTCTGTACCTATAGTATGTACCATTAAAGTATTACTCTAAAAGCAAATTAAAATACACGAGTTGTCCTTACAGTAAAGTAAACTCGTTTGACAATACAAGATAACTGATATGTACTAAAGTTACGAAAGGCATCCCACCCCATGACAAGGCAAAATACAGTGTAATACTCTTTTTTCTGAGAGTGTATCTTACTATGCTGCTATTTGGTATACGGGTAATCTGGTCATGTCTGCAGTTCAGGATGTATTAATAAAGAACTAATGTATCCTCATATTGTGTGCCTGCAAGTCATAAAATGGTGCAAATGACAACATGGTAGAAAAGAATCCATCAGAGGAGAATGGCACTGTGTGGTGCTGAAATAACCGAGCGCACCAGCAGCCTTTCATTTAAAGCCCTTACAAACAATCAATAGTATCACCAAGTGTATCCTTCACTTTAATTCAATTTTCCACCTTTCATTGATCTCAGAGAGTCTCATCTGTGTTTAACTTTTGTTTCAGCAAATGCAGAAAAAGAGGCTTCTTCCAGTCTGCTTAAGTTATTATGATAATACTCTCAATCAGATTATGTTATTTTGCTCATACTAACTATGCTTAGTAATAAGCCTGATTACTTTAGGGAATTCATCAGGTTTTTTTTTTTCTTGTGCAAACAGCATCTTTTTTTATTATGTGATGCCACCTAGTGGATTAGTAGCATTCTTACTGTTGGAGCACATGACAGTCCAGAGCTGCTCCAATGAGAAAAGCAGGCCAGTGATTATTGCTGCCTGTCTTTGATTTCATCCTAGTGTTCCAGAAGAAAATGTCCCAGGGAGACACTGAAACTCTCTACTCTTTTCCTGCCAAGCAAAGTAAGATATAATACATTTCACAAAGCAGCGTGCTTTCTTCAAATGTCCTTATTAAGATTTAATACTGATAAAACTCACATCTAACCATTATTATTTAGAATGCATCCTCTCTTTTGTTTTTTTTTTGGCATTTGAGCAAAATTGTGTTGTGCTCTGAAAATGTGGCATATTCAATTTGCATGTGTCACAGTGCTGCTGCCCTACTTTATCTCTCTTTAACTCTGTGTGTAACACTAACTGCTGGGTGCATGCCACAGCCAGCGGTCAAGACTCATGCACATACGACACCTTTATGCCAGCGCCGGGACTGGATGAGCTCATTAAACTGCAGGAGCAGGTGAAGAAAGGATCACTCAGCGTGGATGAGGCCCTGGAGAGATTCAGTGACTGGCAGAGGGTTCAGAGAGGATTAGATGGCATCCAACAGGTGACTAGCCATTTTAGATATGCAGTAATGCAAGTAAAATAAATTAATAAGTAAATAAATACATACATAAACAAACAAACAAACAAACAAACAAATAAATAAATAAAGCCTTATGTTAATAAGGGCATTTAAAAAAATTTGCAGTAAGCTGTTGAAAATAGAAACATTAATAAATAGTGTTATAATGTTTAATTAATACAATAATTATTAATGACTTATTAACAATTAATTATTAATTATAACATCATAAAGTAAAAAGATGGGCTTTAAGATGCTTGTTGTAAATATATGTGGTGGTCTGGGAAAACCCAGTTGTTGTCGCCGGAAAACATCCAAAAAAGATCCAAGAAAAATTGGGTTTTGGCCTAAATTGGACTTTTCTATGACATATTTTGATGAATCAACTTTTAGAAACCATAAATACAATCTTGCACATGCTACCTTCTTGCAAAGATCATGTTTGGTAAAGAGCCATTTTAACAAACATAATGTTAAAAACAGTCTCCTTAAAGATGTCTAAAGCCTTCCAGGCTAAGTGTGATTTGCTGACACATTGAATGCCACTCTTTACTCACGTTATTGTAATCATTACACTTTTCACTTTTGGGATTGACCAGATTTAAAATGCTGTATCTTTACTTCCGACAGAGATACATACAGAAGAGAAAAGCCTGAATTAGATATAATAAAATATATGGGAAAAAAATCACCATGTGAAGGGTTTTCCCAGGCCACCACATGTACAGTATAAGGGACAGTGAGTTCCACTAATTCTGAACGGAAGGTCAAACATTTGCACTAGACCCAAAAGCAATGGTGAGTGGCATGTATTAATTCTGTGCTTAAAGTAGAGCTACCCTTAATAAAATTACTCCATTTATGCTCTGTTTAAATTTCCAATTCAACACACAATTGCTTGTTTTTAAATCAGATTATTTTTAATATAGCGTCACATAACTTTCTAAACTAAGTCCCCATGGCCTCTCAGTAGTTATGCTGAAATAGAATTTTTGTACTGTCATTATTGTACATTCTTCTTGTTTTGTCTAATCGTTGTGCTGTTATGGGACCAAGATTCACTATTAGATCTGTGACTAAACACTCAATAAACCATATCAGTATCACTTGTCATTACTGTCAGCAGATAATATCCAGATGAGATGCTTCCAGTAGGGATCCTGAGTGGCTGCAGACATAACATAAACACAAAGTGAGAACAGATCAACATTACATTCACCAGAATTTGCAGAGCAGTGCAGCACCAATAAAACATACCGCTACAGCTATGGCCATATTAGGAGCCCATACAATACACAATATAAACATTCCATGTTACTGCAGTAAATCAAGCAACTTAGGAAGGTTTGCAAAGAAGGCAAAATGAACACACTTCTCATGCTGGAACAGTGTAATAGTAACTACTTGACGATAAAATGTTAGGCAAGGAGGATCACACATATTTTTTTATTTTTCCTGCCACTCCCTCTGTTCACTATGTAGTTTTCACTTGTTCTCCAGCCTACAGTCCACCCATCCTGTTTGTGCTGCTTTGTTTCTTGTTTGAGACTTGCCTTTCACATTATTCTGGCTCACATGTGGCTTGTGACTCATTCATCTCTAAACGGTGAAATTGCCAGCTGAATTGAACCCAAAAGCAAATCACAACAGGTCTGGTTAAAAGCCGTCTTCTGAGCAATGTGCCAAAAACAAGAGTTGTGGTTAGTACAGAGAGACTCATGCAGGTAGATGAGCAGAAACTGAATGACTTGATGAGTAAAATGAGTCCTAATGCCCAGCACTAAACTCAATTACACTGTACACTGTTTTTGCAACTGCTCGAACACAATCAGCTATTATAATGTGCTGCTGCGCTCTAACTGATGGCCTCCACATTAAGGTGACTGTAATGAAGCTCTATATAAATTCTTTGTGTTGTAGGAAAAACTGCGGCAGTTGCGGGCAAGCATCATGAATAACAGAGAAGATGACGACAGCGTCTATGGTCAGTATGTAGGATAAAAAAAAAGTACTCCAGTGTTTTAATCTAATCTCTATCTGCTGTACCTGTAGCATACATGTGATAAGCATGAACAGTAATTGTAGCACATACAGAAAAAACCTACTTATAACGGAAGTCTAAGGGCAGTTGTTGGGGCAGATAATCTTTTTTTTAATTCAGTCAGTGACACTAAGTTTACTATAAGTCTGTAGCTGGAACTATTTTGTCAGAGAGGAGAAATTATACAGGTTATACAGTACGTTACCAAAATATTCAACTTATACAGAAGTGCGTCATTTTTGGCCTGAACCATAAAACTCCGAGAAAATCTAAATAGCCAGAAATGAGTTGTATTTCTTCAGCATTGGAAACAATGAATAAAACTATAATATAATGAACATAATAAAACATTTTTGTAACACTTGATTTGAAGGGTACCTCCACTGGGCCTTTATAACACATTCATAGGTATTGCATAACTATTTTATAAAGCAATAATGGAGAATTTATGAAAGGCTTTTTTATGCCAGAACTCTTTGAGGTGACATTTGAGGTTTTATGAAAGAGAGAAGAGAAAACAGCACTCAGTTATAATTAAGTGTAGACTGGTTGAGATGGTTGCTGTATTTTTTTATATATATTTTTTATGTATGCTGGTTTGTTTTTATTAACAGTACATTCAGGACACATTAAAAAAATTGCAAAAGGTATATATAGTGCTTCATAACAGTCTTACAAATGCAAATATGATTACTAGTTTAATTTATGGGCATTAAAATCATCCATTTGGCTGTCATATATGACTTCATAAACAAGTGAAGTTGTATATAAATTATTTTTAATAGTAATAATTTTAAATGTAAAAGTAGCATCACCACTTTAGTTAAAGAGTATTCAATTCCTTTCTCCTACGAGAAGTGCGAGTGCTTTTTCTTTTCTTTCTTTTTTTTTTTTTTACAAAGACAGTCATATTCTTTCTAAAAAAAAATCATTTCATAGGTTTTGACATAAGCCTTACATAAATTTTCCAGCCTGGCTTTAGACATTATTTATGCATTGCTTATGAATGTGTTATGAAGGCCTAATGTTGGTATCCTTCAGATAAAGTGTGTTACCAACATTTCTCTGATTTCTGCTAATACTAAGACCTTTGTAGTTAGAGCGTTGTAGTTATGAATTAAAGTTGTAATTATGAATTTATGACTTTAATCACAAGTCAGTTTTGTGCAAAAATTGTATGTTGTTTCCTCAGTACAGGGAAATCTGTCGAAATTCTTGTCAAAGATAATAACACATAGGTTACTGATGCAGTAAACAGAGCACAAAACAGTGGAGTATTCCTAAACATGTGGTAAGAAAGCATCTGAAGTAGTCAAGATATATACTATTATCACTCAAGATACATGTTTCCTCAAGGTTTTTCTTGAATACAATAACAGAGTGGTTATGAATGATAAATTCTTATTGGAAAAGCATCAAATGACAAACTGAAATGTTTCTTGTGTTCGTCATGGTGCACAGTCCTGAATCTGTTCCAAAACAGACCCTTCATTTGGGAAAACATTCAGTGTCAAGATGACAGATTCCTCAATGCAACCAGTACAGAGGAAAAATGAAAGAGTTGGGAAAAACTGACCTTGAATCGTTAAAAAAAAAATCAGCAAAAACATCACAGTCTGCCAAAGCCATGATGCAGGCAAGCTAACTAGCTTCTTCTCTGTCCAACAGATAAAATCAACATCGTCCATCACACGCCACGTAAGTGCCTCACTGCTACTTTTCAACATTCGAGAGCTCAGAAAATCTTCGGAGATTATTATTTTATCTTGCAACAAGCCTCCTCCATATCTGTAACACAGGAAGCAGTTAACAAGCAGGATCACCCACAAGGACAGAATCTTTATGTAGTGTGAGGCGGTTGAGTAGAAGATAGTACGCACAATTTCAAACACACTCTTTGAGGTGCCATTTGTCAGTGTCAACGTAATCTGCCTTTTAATAGCCGTGTGGTTTAGGGAGAATAAATTTTAATGAGCAGTACAACTGTTCAACAGCAATAAGTAGACAACTGCGTAGGTTTAGCAACACTCCCTGAGTGGATCTTTTACTGTCAGACTAATAAATATCTTCACCCTGGTCAGCTGCAACTACAAAAGAATGCAGAAGAGGAAGCCAGCAAGCAGAGGCGAATTTCTACAGCAAACCCGTCAAAGGACAGCATGTGAGTTTTGGAATGAAAACTTCTCATCTACCTTTCATTAATCACCCTGCAGATGTTAGTTGGCTCTCTTCCACATCGTAATTGTTGTTCACAATTTTCTCCTAATTAATATGTCCAAGAATAAAAATAACTCATGTCCATATTCAAATTTGGTCATTATTTTATTTTATTTTTTTCCCAGTCAAATTTCTTTCGGAAAGCAGATAAGCGATAAAAAGTAAGTATGATCACTTTAGTTTGCAAAGCTTGGTTTAGGACATTTAAATTTTTTAATTAAAGAAGGAAAAGAAAGAAAGTAATACAAAAAAAGAAAATAATGTAATTATTTTTCACACACTCTTAGGGAAAAAAAAACTAAACTATACCTTTCCTTTTTGCTAAGATGGTCCCCTTATCTTTTGTATATTTAACATGTATGTTATAAGAATCATTTAAAGTACCGTAATTAGTTTTTAGAGTAAAGCTTTAAAAGTACATGACATGCAACTTTCTAGGTAAAGGATACATACTAGATGTACAAATAGTGTATGGTTGAGGGTACCACCCCAGTGACAAGGAAAGGTACCATTTTATTGTGTAGTCTTTTTTCCACTAAGAGTAACATGCAGGATTGATACATATAACTTCAACAGCAAGGCATATTATAAGTGGTTTAGGATGCAAATTGAGTATACATTTTCTTTCAGAAATATGAAGACATTTTCAGTTTCAAGCTACTGTTACAGGAGGAATACCAGAACCATCTAATGTGGAGCTGTGACAGTTATATCATCTGAAAGGAATCAATGCAGAAAACAATACTGAAAATCTCAGGACTTCACACTACGATGTATCTTGGAATCTTCTCTTTTTTTCTTTTACATCTACTATTTTAATAATCAAAAATAAGCATTATGTAACATGAACATTTCAATAATTTTGAAATAAAAATGTTAAAAGTGTTTAATTTGTATACTATTTTTCAAAAAATCTTTTTTTTGTCAAATGTACAGACCTTGTCAGATACACCACCAAGTTCCTTCCTATATAAAAGCTCCACAAGGGGGTGCTATCTCATCAGACATGCTGATCAAAAAAAGGCCTGTCTTTATTAATTCACATCCTTTGATAGACAAACAAGGCTCTTGCACGTCCCTTTTTCCCCAGCAGACTCTTCAAGTGCCATACGGATCACTGACTGCATGCGAGGACACAAACAAACGTCTCAGAAAGAAAACCATACGATGCCGTGCAAGTGAGGTCTTGCCTGTTATGGTGGTGTCAGGGGATTTGGGAGAACTAAAGTGGCTCTGCGATGCACGGCATGCTGCTAACTTGCTCTGCCTGCCAAAACCAAGCAGCTGGACACGTTTGCATGATCAATCATGCTCTTTGTGAATAATATGTATTAAAGCCCCCACACTCGTGGCGTGTTTGGAAGCAGCAGTTTTGCCTTTGGAGATGATCCGGCTCCAGCAGCCCCGGTGGCATTTGAGGAGCGGGTTTTGCCTGTCACCTGCTGCTCTGGGAAGGAGCCGAGCTTCATGATCCTAGGCTGGAGGCTGCTTCGCCATTTCTTCTTCACCTTCATGTATATTCTTCAGCTTCCTGAGTAGGAACAGGCTGTATCAGAATCCTCTGTGTATGTCATTCCAAAATCTAAATCAGGGCATTTCCAATATGACAGTTGTCTCTTGCCAGAATCAACTCACATGATGTGTGTTGGTGAAATGAACCTAATTAATGAAACTGCTTGTCCATTAGCCTCTTATGGAAAGATGCCACAGGAGTTCTTACTTTTCTCAAGCTGGGACAGAGTTGATAAACCCTTCATGAAAGATTAAGGCTTCCCTGAAGTATAGAGCTTTATCTGCGAGAGAGCAGAGGGCAGGATTAGAATGCAGATGCATCAACAATGCTGTCATAAAACCACAAACTGATAAAGATCCAGTGCAGCTGAGGCTCGTACTCAACACCAGCCTGTTATTTCAGTTCATCTCTCCATATGACATTTCAAAAAATTCTTGATTTCTTAACGGAACCTTCCAGAAGCCTGCTGAAAATCTACCGTTTTAACTGGACACAAATAGGCAAACTGCAAACACAGGTTTTTGGATTGGGTTTTGGTAAATGTACAGCGATACGCAAGTGCATGTACACACACACACACACACACACGTCTAACATCATCATCATCCTCCGGATTAAGAACCAGAATTATGCACAGCTGTTCCTCTTTCTGCACCCTGATAAAAATCAGGCAATTTCACAGTCAGTGGCATTCTTTCATCCCCTAATCCCTTGGCATGTGTACAGTATACGTGACCCTCCTCAGGAAAGGGCCGAGGCCACAGTTGTGGAACCTCAGATCCAGGACAGGAGCTTCTTATTCAGAGAACCAGATTACAATAAATAAATAGGGAGTTACATGCGGCAAAAATGTGGGGAGACGACCCAATCTGACATACGATTACAGCAATTTTAATCACTGAAAGAGATTTATTTGGATTTGGCATGTTGTGAGAAAAGGTCTGACCATTAACCCTGCCCACCACCCTCACATCAGTCATCTGTAACTTTTCAAAAGATGAAAAGTCATGAATTTTAGCTGTGCCCTGATATATGCCAATATCTGTTTTCTTCTAAGGCTTGCCTGGGTCATCGTTGCTTCTTTCAGTCTTTTCAATGAAATCATGATGGAGTACAGCAGGAAAACATTCACATGTAAGGAAATCAGAATTACGTTGATGCTTCTCACCAATGTAGGGAAAACAGGCTGCACAGTACATACTATAGTGAGAGCTGGAGCTCATTTTCCATACTCATTCAAATACTATGCTAAACGAAATTCTTCCATTACATGTAACTCTTCACTGACAACATTTAATAAAAAGGCAACCTGAGATATATAAATAGATTGAGAGACTAACAGCATCAAAATTATAACAGCACTCTATATCGTGGAGATGTTTGTTTGAACCAGGCTTAGCCCAGAAATTGACTCAAATTAACCAGAAGAGCAAACTACTTACATTATAGATGCTATGCATCTCTAGGGTTGTGAAAACATCTTGATTAGTAAGTCGCTAATGGTGTGGGATCTCAGTTGTGAGTATTTGTAGTGCAGACGACAAGGGTTGGAGTGATTGCTAATCAGTGCATACAAGAGCCAGGTGTTAGATTGGGCTGTGGGTTGATAGATGCCAGGATCCTTCTTTTGTAATGTTGTCCTTTAGTAATGCTGGCTGGCTGAACACACTCACTGTGTTATTCTTCAGGTAGAGCAACGCAGTGTTTTAGTATAAAACCAATCTTCATAAAAAGCTATAATCAGAGTTAAAATACAAGTAGGTCTGATTACTGAGTCACCTTACACAGTCTGGTTTTGGACTGCTTAAAGCAAGAAATGATGATTTCAGATGTCAGATTTTTGGAAATTTTGTGTCTATAACACTTCTTCTCTTAAACTGTAGTAATAAAGTTAAAACTCAACAGAAACCTCAAATGTTTTATTCATCTGTGACCACCACAATAACTGAAACTTAGCAACTAAAGAAGACTTAATCTCCACTCACTTGGCACAATCTCATCATGTCATATCCCTGAAAAGCCTGTTTCCTGAAGGCCTATATAAATGTCACATTATGTGTTGTTACGATATACCTGTCAGGTTACATGAAATTATGTTCAGGTTTAAACTCATTTTTCCCCAAATCATTTTTATTCAAATCATATATTGAAAATGCCATTAAAAAGCTTTTTATATATTTTATTATTATTTTAATATCTTTATAACAGCGCATGGTATTTTCTTGCTTGAATGATAAATGATATTCCAGCAAATTGTTCCATAATACTGTAAAAGTCTTTCTCTTGCGTTCACAGTGAAATAAGCATTTTAACCTTTTAGTTCCAAAGACTAGATTTTTGGTTTTATAAATTATGCAAAACTACATGTATTTAATTAGGTGAAGCATCATTTAAATTAATAAATGCAAACATTTGAAAAAGGTTCCAATGCACAAATATTTGTAAAAGTATCAGTAATCCACTGGCAAAGATTGAATGTGATATCTATTGTTGATGACCCTAGTCATCTTATGTTCTGTCAGTAAATGTTCCCTTTATACACCTTATCAGATAAAACCCAAAGTCTATACAAAATATAAACAATGTGTATACTGTTTATACACTGAAACAGTAAGATAAATTAATTATAACAATATAAAATTCATCATAAAGAAGATAAGCTGTATAGTAAAGGAACTAGGTTATAGAGGCTGGATTAGGAGACCAAGGGGCGTAGTTAATAATAGATAGATACTTCTGTCCTTTCTGCTCTTAATATTAATCATAGACTTTTCTATAACACAGACTTGTTTTTTAAAAGAAAACTTGAGAGGAACTAATCTCAAAAGGGGACCTATCCTCTTCAGTGCGACACCGGATAGTGAGATTATAAATCATAAATCGATCACAAGGTAAAGGCATTTAAAAAAAAAAAAGCTGAGATAATCCACAGTGATGTGCTTTACAGCAGCAGAGAATTGAGTTACGATTGAGCCTCAGCCCTCTGCCTCTGCGTGGTATGTAAGCCTGGTGTGGGCATGGAACTACCCCTTGGAATGTACTTTTTAAGCCTTCACCGGCACCCAAACACCCCCAGAGGTGTAGCTATTCAAGCTTACTGACTCCATCCCAAGCTTCTCCGCCACGTTGATGCCTCCCCCTGAGAAACTCAATCCCTGAAGGGTGAAGTAGCATCTGCCAAGAGGGCAAGGGTACATGGGGCACTGTGGCCCCTGCCGACCCTTCATCCATCTGATCAGGGGCCAAATGAGGCCCCCAGGGTGAAGATGTGCCCCTTCGCCTACAGCTCACAGGCAGATTAGCAGCTCTATTCAGCTCGGGGCTTTTGTGCGGCAGCGCCCAGGCGAGGTCCAGCTGTCTACGGCCACAGGGATGCACTAATTCCACTGCAGGTCAGCAGCTCTGCATTTTCAAGCAGCTCCTAAAAGGTCACATCCGCTCAGGAGAATCCAGACGACCAGCATTAGCGTCCTCGCACAATCCCAGTGACCCCTGTCCCCCCCCCTCGCAAAGTCGGCACTCGGGCTGAATCAAAGGCTGAGTTGATATACAGGGAAGGCTTAAGGCTTTATCTTTTATCATCACTTCAATCCTTCCAAGTGGGAGTTGAGCCTTTGAAGCTGACGGTTATGTTTTCATAAGGATGTTTTGACTGCTTGATGTGTCTTAGTAAAGGCCCGTCGTGCATTCTGTGTGTATTGGGGCATTTGATTTAGTGTATTTTCACAAGAGTCTTTGTGTTTGAACAAACACTGTAAAGCATATAGAGGTCAATAGCAGTGCATATTTATCATTAATGAATGGTTGGCTTTATTTCAAATCTCATAGATGCTCTATGTCTTAAGGCACATTTCATAATGAAAACAGTGCCAGAGTTAAAGAATAGCTGATAAGTTCTCAGTGCTCTGTCTTTATATTCTTGCCAAGAGAGGTTTTTCAGGGTAAACGTCATGATTTGTAAGAATAATCTCATTACTGCCATTATGTACAACACGAGAAAAGAGAACAGGCACTAAAATGCAAGAACTGTTACTCTGTAGTCACTGCATTTAAAGCAAAACCTCCAAAGAACAACACTGCACATTTTTCATGAAAATAGTCCTGGCCATGACTTTTGGAAACTAACTCAAAAGCATCTAAATATGCTAGTATGGCACATGTTATCATTAAGGGACAGAAAACAAACAATGAATTAACCACAATTGCTGTACTGATTGAAATGTTTCAATCAGATAACTATTAAAAATACACCCAGTTTGGATACATAATGATTCTAGTTTTCTACAGCCGTTCTGTTTGCTCTACTTGTTCTATTTGTAAACATCAGTATACCCAGTTATGGTGCGAGACTGAATACTAGTCCCTAAAAAGATGAAAATCATGATGACAAAAAAGCAAAAGTATGGTGTGACAGCAAACAATCTTAGTCTTGAAAGCAGCTCTCACTGGAACAAGTCTTAGCAACAAAAGAGATTAATTGTTCCAACACATGTGCAATAATTGCTTGACTCCATGCCCAACCAATAGAGTATGCAATGCCAGTCCACAGAGTAATCAAGGTGATTTGGCAAGCGCTGCCTTGCATACATCGTACCGTAAAGTCATCATCCTATGCTGCCCACATATTGCCTTGAGGGCCTTCCTGTGCCAGAGTTGGGAATGTAAATGGGAACCAGGGGCACTGACTAATCAAATAGAAGTGTGTCTGAATGCTCTTTGTCAGCATTATGACTGAGGATGGACTATTCACTGTGCTCTGGAGTGAGCCATAATAAGTATCACTGTCTCTAAGGGATAGGAGTGTATATAGGAGACAGACGCATTTTGTCATTTTCCTAAATTTCCTTCATGAATTTCCAATATACTTGAATAAATACATTTGCCCATATCCTCATGCATGTATCCATCTCGAGTGTCCCTCTTTTAATCTCTCTTTTTTTTCTGCTATAGTGTGATGAACATGCTGTCAATACAGGCCAATGAGATCCTGGCAAAATATGAAACTTCAAACATTAATTCTCAAAAATGTAAAAAATAAACCGAGAAGAATAAAACGATTGGGCTGTTTTCCCATTTCCTCTCAGCCCGAGGCAGCTTTAATGGCTTTTCTCCACTCGGATGCAGGTGAGGGGAGTCTGATTCCAGCTGAATCACGCTCGATCCCCTTCCTCCTCCCCCTCAACTGCAGGCTCAACCAATCCCTGAGCTTGCTGCTGCTGGATGGCAGCCATATTGTTATTAAAACCTGCAGGCGTGCTGAACACAGCCTCTACGCATCGCCCTCCAGTGCCGCAAGGAATTAGGAAAAAAACACCAGATACCCTGAAAAAGAAGTGGAATCATAAAAAAGCAAACCGGGGAGGAAAGAAAATGATGGGTTTAGTATGAAGATAGAGAACAGAGAGCATGGGGTATTGCGCCTTCACCTAATCACTACCGCTAATGTGGTCGAACATTAAAAGTGATGGGTGAAGTTGAGTTGAATTGCACTGCATTGATTACAACCTGATGTGAAAAACTTCCATTTCTTTGACACCATGCTTTACCACATTCTGCTGATGTTTGTAGGGGCTTTTATGAATTTTTTTTGTCTCCCTTTTTTCACTAATGGCTTCATGCTAATGCTCCCTTTTTGCCAGGTATCCTGCATTAGCTTTGATAACGCTGAGCTTTTCTCACCTGCAGCCAACATCACTGCATGCTTCCACCAGGCACCATATGCAAATTATTATTAATGGTGATTCATTTACTTTGTGTCCTGTGCCAATCTTTAATGGTAAAAAAGAAAAAAGTAGTGTGAAAAAGCAAAAACAGCCCCATGTTGGGGGGTTTAAACTCCGCTCTGCATATCATCCAGCTTCAAGGTTGCTGAGGCAACATCCAATCAGAAGCCATGGTGGTAGTGTGGTTGGCGCTGTCTTCGTTGGGCGCAGGTGGAACACATATGGAACAATGGCCCATCTGGGTGTGCCAGCGGCGCCCATTTTAATCACACCATTGCCATGGTACTGGCTAATGGAGACGTTGAGTGGCCTGCTGGGAGGTGGCCAGACTTAGTCTCTGCCAGGCAGAAGAGAGGGACAGAAGACACTAATGTCCAGAATGAAGGACGAGAGACTTACAATTAAACCCATCGCTCATATTGATTCAATCCCTCAGCACCTTGAGATGAATATGAAATCAAACAATCATACCATCATATCATGCTGCACCTTCAGTGCCATGGCAGAATATACATGTATGTACAGGCATATACGCTGCTTGTTAACTCAACTCCTGCATAAATTAATGCCTAATGCTAAAGCTAACGTTAGCATTAATGCTATGTAAATTGGAAGCACGTGTGCCCAATGAATCAATCAACCAAGGCACCTTATCAACTGAAGCACATTTAGCACGAGCAGGCCCAGCACAGGTTAATTAAAACACAAAAGCCAAGGGGGGAGAGGCCTGGCATCCATCCCTGCCCAGTCTAAGCCTGTTTATGCTATGCTGGGGGAAGAGGATTTAGGGCTGTGAGTGTAATTTTAAGCCCCCCTCCCCTAAAACCCACCAACCCCCTACCACGCTCCCACACATACAAAAATAAATCAAGTCTTTGCCTCTTTCCGCACCTGCCCCATTTCAATTGATGTTTGTCAACTCAACTGCTTGTGAGACTTTAAACCGAAACCGATTCCCAGGAAGCTTTAGATATACATTTAGCAAAAAGTAGTTATACATCTGGTTTCAAACATGCAAAACAGTCATGTTATGAAATAATTATTACCTCTATTTTAAATTCAGAATCGTAAAAAAAAAATCACTGCCAAAATCAGCCACCGTAAAGCTTTCACAGGTGGCCTCAAAATGTTTAATGCTTGTGGCTGAACACTTTGTAAGTAGTGCAAAGGCAATAAGGATGTACACCATTAATATATGTACTAGGTAGTATTATAAGTTGATACCATGCCAACACTTTGTAAAAGCCATAAATTTTCCTTATAGGTTCAAGTGATTTAAGAGCTGAACAGAGAAAGCGATTTAGCAGGAAATACACTTTGATTTAGATGAGCTCACCACATACGTACATAGCTTTTTTGTCCTAATCAGCAGTCATTGCGGAGATATCTGCAAATCACTTCCAGAACTTTCTATCCAGGATGAGGGGCTTCAGTTAAGCATAAAGAATTGCCATCATTAGCTTTACTGCAAATCACCCATTTTCTGTAAACGATAAAGTAATTCTTCAAACTGTTCAAGTAGTTTCAGATAAATTACAGGTTCAGGACACTGATGAAAAAAAAAATCGAAGCTCACACGAATAGCCTCGCATGCAAGAAAAGACACTTAGTGTGGTATGCACGCACACGTTTGTATTACTTTCCTTGTGAGGACCTTCCATTATTATTAATTAAGCTAATTAATGCTATTCCAACACAAAAATCTAACCTTGACCTTAACCTGAATAACTAAAAGGAAATCTTTTGACTTTTTCAGCTTTTTTGAAGTATAAGCTACATTTTTTTTTGTTATATATATATATATATATATATATTCTTGTGGAGATATTTGGTCCTCACTAAGATATAAAAACATTCCACAAAACACGCACACACACCCACACACACACACACACACACAAACCCAGAATACTACTTATGTAAGTTATATACACAAAGGAGGTGGTCTTGGACTGTAGAAGTTTTAATTAAGACCCCACTCCTGGCACAATGCAGAGCATCTACCACTGAGCTCCATTACACATGCACTTCCAATTACATAGACAAAACCATGACCCATGACAACTGCTATAATTACAACAGTACCAGCTTTATATTCCATACGAATGTCTCAAAGGACGCAGGAACTCGTTCAGAATAAAAAAAGAAAAAGAAAGCCCTTTCTCACTTTCACTTCTACGCTGAGGAGCACTCGGAGAAGTTTTTATGGATGTGAAAACACTGGCCTCGAGAGGTGTATCGTAATGATGGATACAGTTACGATGCTACTTTCTCATGCCGCCATAATCTCAGTATGCATGTTCCTCTAGCCCTTTCACCATCTGCAGCCGGAGCCGGAGGGGAGAGCGAGCAGCAGTACAGTGAAGGCATTGTGTGCCCTGACACAGGAGGGGGATGAATTTCTCCAAGGTGGAGACGCATGAGATCGATTAAAAGCGCCAGAAAAACATATGGCTTTTTCAAAAATGATGTGAAATAAGTTCATGTTGATTAAGAGGGAATTTTTAGTATAATGTAAGTTTCTGAGGTAGTTGTGGGTCATAGCCAAAACTCCAAACCATAATAATGAACATCCTAATTCTTTACTCTCCTTTGCCTCTACAGCAAAAAAATGTAACATTACTCCAGCCTGATCTTACCTCCTTCTTCTTTTTCTTTTTCATTCTATCTTTCAGAGTTTTGTATATCAATTTATGTAGCATGATTTATTATTTTCCATCTATAGATGTCAAATCCATGGGAATGTTCCAGAAACATGAGAGGAAAAAACGTCTGACTTTAATATTCAATTTCAGGTCTCATCCACACACCAGACATTACCAGGCATTAAAAAAAAAAAAAGTTCACACTGCTGCTGTTTTTAACTGCACTTCTCTGAATTAGCACAGTGTCTTCTTTTGACTTTTGTTGATATACTGTAAATTCAGCATATATTTGACTGGTACATTTAATATAGTACTGCGTTCACTAACAGCTCAAATAACTTATCCATATTAACTGTACAACAAATTCTCAGCATGAATCTTTTGGTGTGAAATGCTTGCCGCTGGCCAGCAGTGAGCTTTTAAGGCCATTTCCTGTGAGCAGTGTCCATCACTGCGCTCCATTTTGCGCCATTCGCTCTGTCGGCCATTATTTATCGCATAATGTTGTGTTGGGCAGCAGACCAAAACCCAGAGCAGCCACAGGGAGAGAAAAGGGAAGAGAACAAACATTCAATGAACACTTCGTCTTTTACATTTTTATGCAAGGGATGGAGACAACATGTAAGGGAGTTTTAACTTTGTTCCAAACATGGCTAAATGTTTGAAAATTTGGCATTCTGATATATTAATTACACAATAATAATGTGTAATAAGAAGCAAAATTCAGTGATTTCCAGATATATGGAATCAGACCTGCACTTGTATCTGTACTTAAGGTCCTGAAAACTACATGAAAAATCATCAAAAGCCTATTAACTCATTATTGATTACCAATATTAGTAGTATTATTAGTAATTGTGTGATTATTCGCACAGATAGTTATGCATTTCTAAAGCACAGAGATTAGCATGCTGAAAAATTTTCTCTCTGAAATACTCCAGGCACTTTCCGAGCTCTGCTCATGCTTTTCTCTGTAGCCGAATGGCAGTGTTTGGGCCTCTGGGGCTCTGCTAGGGAGCCGAGCAGTGGGGTAGAGGAGCGATTGGGATTGATGGTGATTGCTTTAGCATGTGAGCATGAGGGGGGAGAACAGGCACAGCTTCTAACAGCCTGCCTGGTCTGAGGTTAGCTAAGGTGAGAGTCAGAGACACAAGACGGTTTTGCTGGCTCTATGCCCAGCTGCAAATAAAGTCATACTCGCAGAGAAGTCTTAGCCTCATCCCGTGATTCTTGTTAGGTGCTTTAGTAAGTGTCCTGGCTGCACCTTTACTCTATTTTTCAAGTGTTTCTAGATCATTAAAGAAGGTGTATGTATGCGTATATGTATGTATGTGTATATATATATATATATATATATATATATATATATATATATATATATATATATATATATATATATAGATAGATAGATAGATAGATATTTCATACCTATACCTATTGTCCATGTTTTTGTCCAACTCTTGGTTTAACAGACAAACATGTGTTTAAATGCAGTAAAGTTTTTTATGCAGCTGTTTCTAATATCTACATCATCTGTAGTTTAGTCAATTTGCCCTATGCTAAAATTTTGGAGGACTATCTTTTCATATTTTAGAAAACAGCAACACAAACACACACACATGCACACACAAACCATTAGACTCTATTATCTATGACTGAACCAATGCCAGTGGGTCCATTCATATAATTGACACCTCAAGCTAGTCCAAATTATGTTTCCCACAATGCACTAGATTTGATTATTCATAATTAGCCTCATATTCCGCAGATGTAGTAGATGATGATGTTGATGATGACAATCATTTGTAGGTTTTTTTACACTCTTTTGAAAATCACTGCCAGCATTTACAAAGTTTTCATTTTCTGATTACATCTGATTTGTAGAGCCACTACAACTGCCTTGATCTAAAACATAGAGAATTTTTACAGCGACATTTTCTTTGAGTTTGAGAAAGTAGCACATATACAATGGAAAATTGACCACCATTTACATTACGTCAAAGATGCTCTTATCCAGAGTGACTTAAAAATGCAAACAGCTGAAGGCTCAGTGATAAAAAACACCTAGATAATCTACAAGAATGGCTCAGTCAAGCTGAAATAAAAAAGAGACAAGTTCACGCCTGAGTGCATAACCAATAACACAAATAATTTTGGAAATCCGTGAAGTAATACAGAAGAAAATCAAGAAAACTGACCATTTCAAACTTATATGCATAAACAATATTTAGAAATATGTCCAGAAAACCAAGACATTCCACAAAAAGTAATGTTGCAAGGTTTTGTGTTACAAGCATGTTCAGACCTCAGAGAAAGACATGCCGAGTGCTCTGAAGTTGATGTGCAGATGTGTAGTGCTAAATTAAGGTATGAAAATAATGTGGAGTCCTTTGAAGCCTGGAATGCAAAGACAAGAGTTTTGAATTTGATTCTTGATGCAACAAGATGCAAAACTAACTAACCTTGCCTAAATCACTCCAAACCATGTGGCAAAATGTGTTATGGTCTGATGAAACCTATGTAGAAATTTTTGGGTGTAATTCTAAAAGATAGTCGATAACAAGACAGCTTATTCCCCATGTTGAAGCATGCTGGTGGCAGCATCATGTTATGGGGCTGCTTTTTTAATCTGGGACTGTGGCTCTAGTCAAATTAGCGTGAATCATGGATAGCTCCAAATACCATTCTATTTTGGCACAAAACCTGCAGGCCTCTGTTAGACAGCTGGCGATGAAGAAACATTTCACCTTCCAGCATGATAACGACCCAAAGCACAAGTCCAAGTCAACAAAGGAATGGCTTCAGGAGAATAAGATCAACGTTTTGGAATGGGTAAGTCAGAGCCCAGATCTAAATCCTATTGAAAACCTGTGGAATGATTTGAAGAGGGCTATGCATAGGAGATCCCCTTGAAATTTGATAGATCTGGAGCATTTTTGCAAGGAAGAGTGGAATAAAATTGCTAAATCAAGATGTTGTAAGTTGGTAGACTTTTACCCAAAAAAGACTGAGTGCTGCATTACAGGCAAAAGGTGCTTTACCAATTTATTATTTAAGGGGTGTGTTAGTCAAGGAGTGTTGTTTTTCTAAAGCCTCCCACCCATAAAATTTGTTTTTCTCTTGAATTTTGTTGCTTGCTGTATCACAAGCATGATATATCTTGGTT
This sequence comes from Pangasianodon hypophthalmus, assembly GCF_027358585.1. NCBI lineage: Eukaryota > Metazoa > Chordata > Actinopteri > Siluriformes > Pangasiidae > Pangasianodon > Pangasianodon hypophthalmus. The sequence goes on from NC_069713.1 coordinate 20,399,713, forward strand.
TAATTTTTTTTTTATATCACAAAAACAATTTTAACAGGTTTTTTTATATCCACTGTAAGTATGGAGCTCCTCAGCTTAAGGGGTTAAATGAAAAGATTCACTGTGAGCTGCAGGATGGTATATATGGGTCACTTCTGTAATTAAACAGGATCCAAAGTGCCTCACGTTATTTATTTTACATATAATTCTTGACATATTTTTGCAAATTGTCACTGAAGAAATGTTCACTTGTTTATACACAAGAAAACTTTTCAAAGTATCAGGATATTACTTTGTATATTAGATCAGAAAGAAAATCAAAGGTGTCATCCATATGTCATCCATCCTACTGAAAAGTCAAGTTAAAACCATCAAATTTGATTAGATTTACTACAGGGTTTCTTTCTTTTTTTTAACAACTGCTAACAAGTAATGTTCGCTACTCTTTTTCAACTCTGTACAAATACACAGCTTAGAACATTAGTTCATTTCTTAACCAAAATGCACTACAAAACACCACAATTTCATAATTCATTCATCCACAAAACACCACAACCAAAAAAACACATCTAAAAAAAATCTTATTTATCAACACATCAGCACTATTTCCATTCTGTCAAGAGCACTTTGACAATCAGAGCACAATAGTAACTAATGAAGGTGGAAAAGTGAATCCATTTTTGAATGGACTGAGAATCACTGTGTGACTGCGTAGGTGCATGAAATGTTATGTTGTTCCATGCAAATGTCTTCCTGTTTCCTTATCTGTTTTTTCGTTTTGTTTTGTTTGTATCTTTTAACAGGCTCATGCCTTGTATAGAGGTTATCATTGGTATGATATTCCTGCATACACGGTGCTGTCATTAGTCCTCTGACCCAGAACACTCACAATGGCCCTTTTCTCTTTTTCTCTATTATGACTTTTTAGAGTTTTGATTTAGTTTAATATATTATTTGTTTCGTAGGTAAATGCTATCAATTTGACATCCAAACTTTTAACCATCTGGTTCAGAAAAAAGGTAAACATTTGCAACAGAAATAGTTTTGCCGATAGTAGAAAAGGAGTGAAAAAGTATGCAAGAATTTTGTGTTCACTAAACACATTTTCTGTAACAAAAAAAAACAAAAAAAAAAAACAACAACAACAACAACAACAAACTGCTACTGCTGTGAAGTTTCAAGATGGAGAACTCAGATCATTCAGTGTACTAGAAGCAGTTTTTCTTGTCATGATTCAAAGCATTTCATCATGGACTTGTAAATTCGACCAGATGACAATGACAAAGCTACACTGACAAATATAAAAAATCTTTACAATAGAAATATTCAACTGTTACTAACCCAACATAAACAGGATTCGGAAATTCATTAACTATCCCACCTAACTATATGCTACTGTACCATATTTCACATCATAGATCCTCACAGGTAAAAAATCCACCTTTTTGAGAAAATATCTTAAAAGTAATCTGAATTCACAAACACATTCACCTCATAATCCACCTGCCAGAACCAAAGCAGACTGACATTACAATGAAGATCAGCGTGAGGGGGGTTTGGGGGTGGGTGGGGGGGGGGGGGGCGTGCATCCAACGGAAGACACCACTTGGGGTTTGGCGCTAATCTGAATATGCAAGATGAGAGACAGAGAGTGGTACTGCTGCCAATTTGACAGATGGACAATTAATACGAGCTAAGATGGCATCTTGGCCTGAATACGAATCGCAGGATACAGAGCTGGACCTGAAGAGAACGAACAATCATTTTTCTCGCTGTAATGTGGCCCAGCTTCCACAAAATGAATCAGAGTGATGGGAGGCCATGACTGTTCATCCATATGGGTAACCTCAATCATTACTTGGAAAAGGAAGAGTAATAAATTCACATCATTATCAAATCATGGCAAAAAACAACTTGTTTAGATGGATTTAGATTGTGTCCTACAATCCAATATTGCTTGAAGATTTAGACATGTCTTAGAGGCATTTCTAGATTAATTGGACCACGGCAGAATTGCCTCTTTGTGAAGCAAAAATAAATAAATAAAACTAAGCTGAACTATAAAATCTTTCACTAAAGTTAACTATTTTGCAGGCTTAATTGGAAACGGGTTGCACAAAATGGTAGCACCAAATAAAACAGCATAGTTACTTGGCAAAGGCTTTAAAAGGAGAAAATGTTTGCATTTATCCAGTGCACTTCATCTCAAAAACACTAAAAACCTTTGTTTAGATGAAGAAATAATGTATGAATTATACCTGTAATTCCTACTAATCGTTCAAAAATATATTTTGTTTACTAAGAGCAAGCAACACTAATATTTATGTAAAATGTTGAAACAAGGAGGATTTTCTACACTTTCCGTAAAGATGAAAATGCAGTGCAATGCCTTTGGGGAAACTGGATACTGCTAAATGAATTAACAAATACAGCTTTCATATGAAAGTGGATGAGATGAATCCTCCCCCAAAACTGCCAATGTCAAAGGGACATTTGAATGGCTCGTCCGAAATAAAGTGCTGTAAATAGTTGAGTATCTCTTATCTACCACTCATACGTACTCGCTGGACTGCCTCTCTTCTCCACAGGTGTTCTCTGAGTGGGTTGCTAGTTATGAAGGCTCCTGTCTAATTAGCCTGTTTGTGTTCAGTCATTTATCTTAGCCCTAATACACAATGCCTTAAGGCACAAATAAATCTCATCTAATCTTAGCTTTGGTGCCAAATATGTTTCTAAAGGTGTTCGGTGTTAATGTAACTATAAATTATTCTCCTTGATTAACACTACGGTAAACAAAAGCTGCTATTTCATGATTTTGTTGAATCACAGAATAAAAGGTAATATGGCCATGCTAAAGCACAATATACTGTATGAAGGCTTGCAAAGACACTGATCTACATTTGACTCTGTTATGCACCCAGCCACCAGGGGGCAGAAGCCAAATTACTGGTAACCATACACAACTGAGATTATTTGTTTGACTGCACATCTCACTCATTTAGAGGAAAATGTGCATATTATCTTTACTGGAACCGTCCTTGTGCATGTGGCTTTAATTGTACATATAACTGGTACATACATTTTTATTACTGTATATCAAGTGCTTCAGTTCTGTCCTTTTGTACACTATAAATGCAATTACTGGAACATTTTCCACTTTTCAGAAATAAACCTGAAAACATTTGTAAAAATAAAAAGCTGTCGGTGTATATAAACATTTCAAATAAACATCGCAAACAATTACTGATTGGTACAGAGATTAAATAATTGTAAAACTGTAAACGCAGGTGTTTGTGTTCCATCTCGCCCGATTTCTCACAATTTTTTTGCTAATTAGTGATTTGTTCTTTGGATTTGACAAAAGGATTATTCTCACTTGCCCTGCTGTTAAACAGAAATTTCAAAGCATATTTTCACTCCATATTCTAGTTATTTTTCAAAACCCTAATCTTGCCATCCAGATGGTCTAAGTCTCTTTCTAATATAATTGGCTATGAATCTGGTGTGAGTTACAGCCTAACACATTGCAAAGACAGGTGCACATTTCTTTTCCTTTTTTTTTTCCGAGTGGCCTACGCTTTCTGACAAGCTCCTATCATCCCACATGTCCACTGTGAAAAAAAGTGGAAGACGAAAAAAAATAAAAAACAAACAAACAAAAAAAATGCTTTCCTCCCTCTGTATACCTCATTTCACTGAAGGGCTGACCTTGAATTAGCAAATTCTCAAAAAAGCTTGTGTTAAATGTTGGACACATGTCCTTGTCTGTTTCACATCAGCGCACTTTATCATATCTGATAACATATGTCCAGAATTGAGGATGGGGGACGGCAGGAGAGGGATGTTGATGCTTTTGAAGATTTGGCCACGTTTGGAGAGAAGAACTAGGGGGAAAAAAGAGGGAAGACAGACGAGACCCATGGACTTAGCTGTTCAAAGAGAAGGAAGAGGAAAATGGCTCGGGGGAATGAGGAACATCAAGTCCCGACCCTGGGACTCAGTCTCTCTACTTGCTCCGTGCTGTGTGTGATTCCCTGTTGGAGCCATCTGTCTCTCTCTCTCTCTCTCTCTCTCTCTCTCATTCCCACTCAACATATTGTTGTTCCATCCTCCCCCATCCCACTCTACTCTCGCCAATCTGTCCCCTACCTATGCCAGCCGGGCATGAGTGTGCTTGTGTATATGTGTGAGACACAGTAAGAGAGATAGAGAGTGCCACGTCACATCAGTGCGCTATTACATGCTCCCAGTTGTCCTTTCCCATCTTTAATCCCAAGGATCTACAACTCTGACAGGTGAAAGAAAAAAATGGCCGAGGTGTGCAGAAGGTTGGGGTGATTCTTAATAGCACATCTTGCTGATGAATATCCTCTGTCTGTCTGTTCAAAATGAGTGTGAAGTGTTCTGAGATGTCATAAAACACTCAGAGGTGTGTGTGTGTGTGTGTGTGTGATAGAGAGAGAGGAGGAAGGGGGATATATCCTTGCTTCTCTTGTCAACTAGCTTGATCTTTGCCCACGCAAGTGGCCCCTCCAATCCTCAGTTGCTCATTACAGCTGAGATGTTTAAAATTGATTTGATTTGGGGATTAAGGCTTGCCAGGCTTGAGTGTTGACCTTTTGAGCAGGTTTTTGATACACGACAGCAATGTTTGAATCATTAAACAGATTTAAGATTTTTTTCCCCTTACACTATGTTGTGGTCACACTTCAGGTCAGACATATTCCTAGCCAAAGCGTCTCTCATTATTCAAATCCGAATCCAAAGTCTCATTAAATGCCGTCACAGCCAGGCAGAGATTGACCTGAGCAGCGTCAGTGAATGAGAGTGTGTGCTGGGGAGCCGCTATGAATGGACCAGAGTGCAAGGGTGAACTGTCCCTCTATTCATTTCTTCCCTTTTCTATCACTCAATCCCATCCATCCCCCCTTCCATCCATCCCCCTGGCTCTCACTTGAGAGAAATCAGTGTGTAATGAATGGCCAATCAAAACCGACAGGGACACTGGTGGAGTGGAAAATAACCAATCAAGTGTAAGTGTTTCATCTAGCCCCCTGCACCAGGTCATCCATATGGGCACACCATGCCACCTTCTGCTCATGTGCGTGTATATGAGAAAGACAGAGAGAGAGAGAGTAGAGAGAAAGAGAGAGAGGCCAGCAGCTGTGGTGAGATGAAAGCAACACACAACAGAGAGCTTATGCCAGCCAGAGTGGTGGGAATCAGTAACATGCAGATTTTTTCTCAGAGACAGGTGCTCAGATAAAATAAATAAATGAATAAATAAATAAATAAACAAATAAAAGGGGAATCTAAATATTCATTCTGTGAAATGTCTGTGTGTCGATCGTGCAGTGTGGTGGTGGGATCAGTGGTGGCAAGTTACCCAGTTCAACTAATACCACAATACCATGTAACTTTTTTTTTAAGTAGAGCTTTACTTGGTAAGAGTTTCAGTTAATGTTCACAGAATGGGGGAAAAAGTGTGATCTCAGTGACTTTGACTGTGGCATCGCTGTTGGTGCCAGACTGCCAAGTATGAGTATTTCAGAAACTGCTGATGTCCAGGGAAACTAAAAAACATCTAGTAAGTGCCGGTCCTGCTGGGGGAAACGCCTTGTTAATGAGAGAGGCCAGAGGAGAATGGCCAGACTTGTTCAAGCTGACAAGAAGTCTACAGTATCTCAAAAAAAAAAAAAACTAAGCAGTGTACAACTGAACAGAAAAGCATTTCAGAATGTACGACACACCAAAACTTGATGGTCTACAACAGCAGAAGAGCATCATTTCTGTCAGCCAAGGACAGGAATCTGAGGCTATGGTGGACAGAGACTCGACGAAACTGGGCAGCTGTATACTGTAAAAAAAAAAAATCATAATTTTTTTAAATCAAGCAATGTTTTTTCCAATCTTCAACTGTCCAGTTTTGGTGAGTCTGTGCTCATTGTAGCCTCAGATGCAACACCATTCTTCCAAACGATATTTCCTCAAATGGCATTTTGATGATGGTAGTGGAGAGTGCTGCTTAACATTGCATTTTGAACGTAAGCTTAAAATTCAAATGTTTCAAATGATTATTGGCTAACATGATGGCCTCTAATTTGCCACATCCATGTCGCAGGTTACAGATATTTGAAGAACACAATTCTGTTACTGTCTATTAATCTGAGAGCAAAATAATAATCTGGTATCTGAAATTATCCTATGAGAAATCTAAAATCATTAAAAAAGAAATTTAAAAGCATTACCAGTAGATAATAAGTAGTAGTTAATAAGTTTTAATAAACATTGAGATTTGAAAATGTGCATCCTCCTACACTGCAGAAACCCTCAAAGGACCCTTCTGCCTGCTTTATGTATTAATTTGATTTTACATAATTTGCACAAAGCCAACTGATATGGGCTAACATCTCCTGACACAGATAAATGACTAATATCTATTTAAAGTAAAATTTATGTTTAGGTATCTACTGCATTTAGGTAGCTGACTAGCTAAATAAAAACTCCAGATTCAGAATTGCCAAAGAATAAAGGTTTGTGTTGAGTTATATTAGTTCATCACACACATATGTGCCCATTCCAAAACCATGGGCAGTAACACAGAGTTGGTCCCCCTTTGCTGCTATAACAACCTCCATTCTTCTGGGAAGGCTTTCCACTAGATTTTGGAGAGTGGCTGTGGGGATTTGTGCTCATTCAGCCACAAGAGCATTAGTGAGGTCAGGCATTGATATCAAGTGAGGAGGCCTGGTGTGCAGGCTGCGTTTCATCCCGAAGGTGTTCAGTGAGGTTGAGGTCAGGGCCTGGTTCCAGTTGGCTGCCTAGCTAGCTTGTTAGTTTATTGTTTCATTATATCTGCTAAAACAGCTTAGTAAACTCTGTATTAAAAAAGAATAAGGTTATAACCTGCACCCCTGATTTTTTTCTTAGGCTCTTTCCTTTTTTCCTTGCCGTCTATGATGAAAAGACTTTGCTTTTCTAGTGCTTTTACCAAACATTTTGTGCCTTATATGATATGAGTTATGAAAATGGCTTTCTTCATACAGATAGACTAAGACTGGCTGGAACTCTGTATGTAAAATGAAAGTTGGATCTTAGCAAAGTTGTGCTGCTAACTGCTTTTAAATTGACTTTTCTGGGCAAACACGTTTGCTATCACTAAATAATTACATAACTGCTAGAGACTAACAAACCTGCATGTTCAGCATGTGAAGTGTTCTGCCAACACTGATGTCGACCATTAACTGAGAGTGTGCTGGAGCAGTTTGCGCTTATGATCAGGAGACCATATTCATAACGACTATGACATTTGCCAGCATATTAAAACCCTTATTTTCATGATTAGCTTTTTACTAGTTATAGCTGCAGTTTAATTTACTATCCACTATCCATTCCAAATACACAAATGGAAGTGACCTCTTTCCCTCAGCCTCTTTTCCCCATGAGAGGCCATAACCAAAAAGGCATCTAACATTTTTAGCGTTGTGTAGACACAGTTTTTTGCATAGTACTTTATTAATGATCATGGTGACTAGTTTTAATTTTTTATTTATTTGTTTATTTATATATATCTTTTAATAAGCAGAGTGGATGAGATGAGATCATCACGATCTTCAGCAGTTGATCTAAGTGTATATGTTTAGTGCTGTAAAATTTAGTGCTGTACCTGTTATAGTACCTCCTTAAATATGAGATCAGTAAAGCTCTTGTAAACCAGAACCCCCCCCAACACACACACACTCACACACACACACACACACACACACACACACACACACACACACACACACACACAGGGAGCCACTACTGTCAATCATTAAATGATCTGACACACAGTCCTAATGTGCATCTCTAATTAAATTAGAGTTACGGGTATTATATATTTCCAGAGTCTACCCTTTGTAAACGCTTATTAAATGACAGATATTTCATGTAATTTTTTTAGGCGTTAAACACTTTCTGTAACACATTCCGTATTACACACAGTGTAACTTTATTTAAAGTGTAACTCCACACCTTTTCCATAAAATAATCACACATCTTAAATTACTATAGCTACATTACTTAATGCATCCTCATTCCATTCTCACACACACACACACACACACACACACTCACACACACACACATGCTCCCTCCAGACACACACATCCACTCAACCCTCCCCTCTGTGTGAACGCACTCTCATCTTAATGAGTGTAGAATTGGAAATCAGGCCTGATTATTTTTCAAGCACTCGCCTGAAGGCATGTTAGCACTGAACATAGAAGCCAGGCCCTGAGAAGTCATACGTTTTTCTCTCCTTTCATTGTGAGGACATCAGGCTTCCACAAAGACCTCGTTAGCTGATGTGTGTCCCCCCTTTCCCCCCATCTTACCTCTTTACCAAGCAGCAGCTGATTATGAAAGGGGGGGGGCGTGGTCTGGGGCAGTAATTCAAGAGATCTTTGGAGAGGAGACATGGTACAGGAGGCTTTGGAGATGTGGCGAGTTCGCTGTTGTAGTGCTTCCAATGCTGAGAGCATCTGCTGTGGCCTGGCAGCACATGCTACACTGCATAACATGTAAACTGGTATAAAGCACTAGGATATTGTTCAAAGTGTTAAGTGAAATGGTCCAGAAATGCATTATATTAGCATATTTGGTTCGAGGGAGACCATCTGTATCCCATCACAAACATACATAAATGCTGGAATGAAAATTTGCAATGATCTCAATCTCTGAAGGGGATCATACTACTGTGTGGAGAAATAGAGAGAGAGAGAGAGAGAGAGAGAGAGAGAGGTGGACAGATTTAAGCCATGACTGGGTTGTCCTACTGTTTGAGAAGTATCACACTGTGCTGTCCAGTATTCAGGGGTCAGTGTGCCAGAATATGAGCTCATATTGTCAATATCACCACCTCAGTGTAGGATGAACAATATAAAGTGACAGAAAACTGTGTGTGGGGGGAAAGAAAAAACATAACGCAATGTTAAAATGTAGTATGTCAGATACAGTGAATCAGAAAATAAGTAATGAAATGATTTTTGACCCATTTGGTAACATTTGACTTAAAAGTAGTGCTGATATGTCTACATGACACCTTCCTAATATGATGTATAACAAATATGACAAAATGAGTAGACATAAGAACAACATAAGCATGAGCTACATAATTTGTCATGACATTCTAACTTAAGCCAGCCACAAACTAATGATTTTATGTTGAGTTATAAGCTCATTCACAAGTCACAACACAGCCTTATGCCAAGACAAAGCTCTGTCACATGACACAGGTAATATGTTCACTTAACATTACAGCTGACAAAAGCAGACTTTATAATTAGTTGATGCTTACTGAAATAAAGGATTTTAAATGATTATGTAGGTTTATATCATTGTCTTTAAGAGCTTATGCAGGTGTCATGAACATGTATGGCCAAATAATGACTATTGGATTGAGTGATATCTGTGTTGAGCAGAGTTAATAGTTTCTAAAAGAGCAAGAGCAGTGAATCTCAAAAAAGCTAAGCTGAAATGTATATGAAATGACACTAATAAGGTTTAAATAAATTCCTAAAACAAAACCAGAATCAGCTTTTCTTTTATTTTTTGGCCAACATGAAATAAGCAGTGCCTGTGTTGCTGTAAGTGTTCTGTCATTATTGCATTACTAATATAGATATATGTTAATATAGGCACCCTGCTCTTTAAAATCCTCTGACCTGATGCACGGTGTTCAATAACAAGCGATATCAAGAGCAGTCCAGAAGAGGGCAGTGCCCATCTCTACAATCTCACACACTTGCCCATGATTTTTCAGCACACCACTCAGGCCTTTACTGTGAGACAGGGAGAGGATTTCACTGCAAACAAATAAAGCTGATGGCCTGCTGTCTTCTCGCTCTTCATTTTAAAACCCGTTCCCCATGATTTCAGCAGATCTTGTGTGAGAAGCCGTCTGAGCCTCTTGATTTATTTGGTGATAATGTTATGGGGCCGTCACTTTTTTCCAGAAGATGGTATTTATTGAAACCAGTGATGGTTTGAGAATAAAGTGCAGTATTTGCATGTTGAAAGGGGCTACAGTGAACGGCTCTGAGTGTTCACTGATGTCAGATCAACAGAAGATCTCATGCTAAATAATTTATTTTCCACTATTATCTATAAGTTCAGGAATGTAATTGGCAAGTGGGTTCATTTTGGAGATTTGCAGGAGACAAACTGATTTTTTTTTTATTAATCAATTTTAAAGATGATATTTTAAGATCAGTTTTTATATATTTTATGATTTATGAGCCTAGAGGCAATGTAACATTCGTCGTTTGATTTTAGATGCATTTTACATTGACAAATGATCTCATAGGAGATCTATTTAATAAATTAGAAACAAATTTGATTAAAAAAAACTGTAGTCTATTCCTTTTCTAATCAGAGAGACTTTAGATTTTGTAGTGTTTTGTTTGTTTTGCTTTGTTTTGTTCCAGAATATATTTATAAGATATATAATAAAAATGACATTTATAAGATATATTTTAGCTAAGCTGAGATGTGTATGTATTCATATTTTATGAGGTGGAAATGAGACTTTTTTTATTGTCAATATATTTTTCTATATAAGCAAACATTCTATTAATATCAGCACAGGTCATATGTATAATACAGCATTTTGGGGTCTTGATAAAATCTCTATATTGCCCTGTATTTTCCTCATTACACATCCACTGGCAAATAGATCTTCAGCACCTTACTGAGCCCTCAAATTAAAAGATTAAGTGTACAAACCTATAAAAACAACTTTGTGAGTAGGCACTGCTGATCATTATACAGGTGAGTGCAATAGTTTGCACTTCCCAGGATATAATGAAGAAGAAATTGAATTTACACCAATAAGACATTTAGGCCAGATGTACATACAAAAGGAGGTGCAGTGCGAAACATAACTTGAAGCGGCTGCGAAATGCGCTCGACTAAATTTAACGTACAATTTTGGCTGAAGCTCATCATCAATCTGCGCCAGAGACCGCCTACTACACACTCTCAGTGTGAGGTGCAAATTGTGATTTAAAAGCCACTATGAAGTGTTGGATACATTCACCCACAGAGCCATCACAAAGTTGAGGAGTAAAGAAGACACACAAGTTTAGTAAGAAAATAATCTGTTAATAAAAAGTTTTATTAAATAAAGACTCTGATGTAAGAATGTTGATATATGGTATTGATATATGCTATATGCTGTATGCTGATATGCCTGAATGTTTTTACTTTTTTTTTGTTTTTTTTTTCACAAATGCAAGTAAAGCTTTTCACAGGCAGTTTGGTCATCATGACCAAAATGCACTAGAACTACCAAAACTCATTTATCAAAACACCACCATTACTTATCTTCCAATATTTTGTCAAACAGAGTAAATTGACCAAAAAAAAAACCCCACTAACAACTAGTGCCATTACAGCAGATTCAGCAGATGATATGTATTGATGACTTAGTCATTTGTTTCTGTAGTTTGTTTTGTGTTGCGTTTGTTGATTTTCTCTCGGTTGATAGTTTAAACATTTTCTAAAATAACAATTACAAACAGAATGCCTTATCTTGATTCATACACAACAGGAAAACAGTTACAAATGAAAAGTGCTTGAAACAAAAACAATAATGCTAACCATAACAGAAAAAAAAATAAACTTGATTATAATCTTTTGAGGACAGCATGGTGGTTCAGTGGGTAGCATTATCGCCTCACAGCTCCAGGGTCTCTGATTCGATCCTGAGCTCAGGTAACTGTCTGTGTGGGGTTTTCCATGTCCACCCTATGTTCATGTGGGTTTCCTCTAGGTCCTCTGGTTTCTGCCCTCCTTTCGAAAAAGCATGTGAGTAGGAAGACTGGCTAAGCTATATGGCCAAAAGTCTGTGGACATCTGACCATCACACCCATATGTGGTTCTTCCCCAAACTGTTGCCACTAAGTTGGAAGCACACAATTGTATAGAATGTCTTTGTATGCTGTAGCATTACAATTTCCCTTCACTGGAACTAAGAGGCTTAAACCTGTTCCAGCATGACAATGCCCCTGTGCACAAAGCGAGCTCCATGAAGACATGGTGTGTTAAGGCTGGAGTGGAAGAACTCGAGTGTCCTGCACAGAGCCGTGACCTCAACCCCACTGAACACCTTTGGGATGAACTGGAACACTGACTGCACCCCAGGCCTCCTCACCCAAAATCAGTGCCTGACCTCACTAATGCTTTTGTAGCTGAATGAACACAAATCCCACAGTCACGCTCCAAAGTCTAGTGGAAAGTCTTCCCAGAAGAGTGGAGCTTATTATAACAGGAAACGGGGACTAAATCTGGAATGAGATGTTCAACGAGCACATGGTGGTCAGGTGTCCACAAACTTTTGGCTGTATAGTGTAGATTACCCCTAGGGGTGAATCCCATCCAGGAAGTATTCCAGCCTCATGCCGTGCATTCCCATAGGGTCTGGATTCACCCTGACCAGGATAGAGTGGCTTTATTTTTTCATTCCAATGTTCCTATTCCATTCTACACAAGTCATCCAAAATTTAAATTAGGCACTTTGTATTGTATGGACTGATTCAGGATTCTATTGGATGATATTCCTGCACACATGGTGCTGTTGATATCCTTCTGGCCCACAACATTCACTCTGGCCCTTTTCTCTTTGTCTCTCTTAGCAATTTTAGGGGTTTAATTGTAACATAAAATATTGTTTGTTACTTAGCTAACTGCTATGAATCTGCCATCCAAACTCCTTTGCACTTCGTTCTAAACACAAGTGTAGAATTAGTTCTGAAACATTTAAACAAACATTTGTAAACCTTGTTTTAAATTGCACTGTAGAATATGCTTGTTAGGCAGCAGTGTAGAGAATAAGCTACTTCATATATATGTGTGTGAATCAAAAGAAACTTTTTTTTATTATTTTGCATTGCCCATTGCAAATAGGTGTCATAAACATGTTTAATATTTCGACATAATCTCCATTCAATGCAATGTTCTAGTGCATAACTAATGTCCAGACATTAGTTACCTCGAGAAATAAAATCTTCAGGTTGTATGTGCAGCCACTGAAATTAAGGTTTTCAGCTGACCCACCTTCATAGAAGTGATTAAAGGAAATTCCACATATCTTGACAAGAAAACTTGTAAGACTGTGGCATCTATAACATTTTGAAAATTGGCAGTGTCACAAAAGTCCTGTGTAATGTGTTGAATTTCTTTGTTAGAAGTGATTTCAACTTAACTCAGGCCTGTGCAACTCAATCATCTCCTGGCTTGCTATAATAGGTTTTTTTGACTGACTCGCATTGACGCCAGCAGCAGCCTGATGATGAGGTATGATGTGTTAATCTTAAATAAGCAAGGCAGCTGTCATTTTCAGGTTCTCTGCCTATAAGAGAGCTTACTCCTGACTGACTGTAAGTTCCACCTTCAGTTATCAATAATCAATGCCTAGAGAGTTTATTAAACCTCTGATAATGTATGTTAATAATTACGGATGACGCGATACCATGTTTTCTTTTCTGATATCAATACTGATACTGAAACCTTTCTTTAAAAACTACCAAGCTTTAAAATGTTTTTTTTTAACTGAAACACTTAATATTTAAACTCTTTCACACAAAAACAACTTACATTTAAAAATCTAATAAATATAATAAAGTGTAAAGTATAATTATAATAAAAATCAATCCTAACAAAAGAAAAAACAGTGAAGTCTCTCTTTATGTAAACATTTCCAATTCCAAAAAATTCATTTCTTTTCCAAATCCAGTTCAAATCTTTGCCTTTTGTTACAGGATCCGATGTCTGATACGTTCCTCCAACATATGATCCACTATTTTTTGCTGGTATTGGCCCAATACCAATACTGGGTATAGGATCGGGGCCATCTCTAGTAATAATGTTATACATAGCAATCAGCTAGAGTCAGGGTGAAGCTCAGATGAACCTCGCTTTAACTGCCTTTAACTTCTTCTGAATCATTTGAGCAACCTTGGAGTCCATTCAGCTGTAATATTCACCCCACAGTTGATCACTTGGCCAATCTTTGCCTTACATACTTGTTAACACATAAGATGTAACACTACTACAGACCAGCTCTGGAGAGTTATGATAAAACTACTTTGTTTTGCTTCATTCATTCATTCATTCATTCATCTTCAGGAACAGTAGAGCCTATACATTTTCACATATACATTTTCTTTATTTTAGCACTTTTAAAAGAATTTTAAATGATGCTGGTAATGTTGCTTTGTGTTTTGAATTGTTGCAGGCAACTTTTCTTCTTGTATTTTTTTTACAGTTCTTCAACAGAAGTCCTTTCTTCAAGAATCCATGAGGAATGGAAACTTTTTTCACTCAATTGTATTATGTGTCAAACCAAAACAAATCCTCTGCAACAATCTTAATGTACCAAACTGCTTTCCTCAGAGGTAACTGCTGTTGGCTAGAGGTTTTTTTTTTTTTTTTTCGTGATGTTTTGGCAAGTTGCTGAATACGCTTCTCCTTAGCACTGAGTGAAGGAGCTTGGGTTAAAATGTGCTCTTGATCATGAGCCACTCAGGCACGAGTTGTGGACTAAAATCACCTGAACACACATGTTCTTGCAGCTGCACTCTGTTAAGTTTGAACAATGTACCCAATGTACTGCCTCCCAGGACAGCTTTTGTCCTCCCAGGCCTCAATAAAAATTTCTGCTGTGCTCGCCTGGTTTTCAAGTGTATATGGATCCTCTGTAATCATCTTTCTCAGAGCATATACAGGTCAGGAGTGCTGGGTGACTGGTGAAAAATAAAACAATCCATCTTTGATATTGTAGTTATAAAGAACATTTTTGGAATTAGATTTGAAGTCAGTTGTAGCCTTATAAAATCTCAGTGCTTTCTATAGTAAGCCATAACTGAAATGAAATATAGGCAATTAACATGTAATATTAAAATGAACACACTGCTTTCTTTCACAGCTAGTTCCAAGGAGTTGACTGAACAGTCATGTGTCACTACGTTTCAGCCTCCCACGTGCAAAGAAAGAGGGTTTAGGTCAGTATGATGTACTGCTGGCAGCCTCCCTCATGCAGTAATGAATTCCCCAGGTCAGGATCATGGGCTTTCCTGTTAAGCTAAGCAGTGATTACACCTGAAGGGTATGGACTGTGTGTGTGTGTGTGTGTCAGTGAATCAGTGGCAGGTGCAGCAGCAGATCAGGCCTCATTAGCAGCACCTTCTGCCACTACCGGCCAACAGCAGATGGAGGTTCCGCCCTCATACGTTACCTCACCTCATATGCATGCGTATATATACAGTATATATTTTTATACTGTGTGTGTGTGTGTGTGTGTGTGTAAGTGAGCACAAAGGGAGCCTCTCAAGCGAGAGAGTATTTCAGCTTGTGGTAAAGATTCTGTTAGGTTTATGGCTTGTGTGCCACTGCTATGGCATTTGAGAATAACACTTTGACAAGAAGACAGAAAAGGAATGTTAGAGGTGATTAAGAGATCTCATTAACATGCAGAATCACAAAACATCTGATTAACTTTAATCTGAAATATGTTAAGAATATGTTAAGTACATTAAATGCTTACATCACACTGCTGTCAGAAAACACCCACCTGTCCTAGTGTGTGTGTGTGTGTGTGTGGTGGGCATTCCTCTGGGAACATAGCCACTTGATTAATGATGGCCACACGTGAAACATGAATGACGGCACTAGGACAATGAATACTTTGTGTGGAGAACTCATGGATCCCAAAAGGGGTGGTGTGAGTGTCTGTGTGTGAGTGTCTGTGTGTGCGTGTGTGTGCATGTGTGCATCTAAGAATGTGTATTTGGATATAATGGGCTGCTGACTGGCATCTTGATGTAGCCACCCCCACATGATAACACAATCCATGGCTCCCTTCATGCCTACGCATGTGGCATTTTGAAGCTACAGACTTCATCAACCTATGTTAGATTTAACACCTATTCTCAATAGCATATTTCCTGAAATACAGATCTCTGTCACATTTTCCTAACACTTAATTTGTAAAATTATGGAAAATAAATTGCAATTAGTTTTGTTTTGCTGCAGCGTATAACACAACAACTAGAATTATGGAATCTGTGGCAGGAAAAGTTAATTAGTAACAGAGATAGATTGGATGCTAGCTGTATAGTCAACAGAAATTTCTTGTGGAAAAAATAATAATAATAATAATAATAATTATATATATAGTTTAATCTCTATTCACTATTCCTGTGTATTCCAAATGCAGTTACCAAATACAAGAGGCATTTCACGATTATTGCTCTTACTGTGTGTTCACATTGCAAAGCACAAGTAGAAATCTGGTGCAGAATACTATAGGAGTAAGAACGGTGTGAGCAAAAAAAAGTCGAGACTTTTATGAGAAGTGAATATCATCAGGAGGCAAACAATCAAACTGTGGTGTGGATCTCATCATAAGTCATGTCCACTGTCATGGTCAAGCCACAAACCAAGTGCTTGGCCTAGTTGGGAGCTCCTGGGTGAAACTCCTTCATGAACCTGATGGAGAAAATGCCAAGAGTTTGCAAAGGTTCATGTGGAATACTGTTCAGAATTTAAAAAGTATTATTTTACACTGTTAAAAAAATAGTAGAAAATAGTCAAAATGAAGCAAACCTTTCTATGAGCAGTTTTGTCCAAACATTTGGTTGGTAGTGTACATGAACAGTATGTACATTGGTTAACAACATTCAACAGTACATAAGTAAACTAACTGGAATTTAATAAATGTTCAGAAACACAACCTAAAACATGCAAAAACTTTAGTATATTTAGCCTAGCAAACTTGCATTTTGCTTGAGAACTAGCCTACAACATTTCATGCCCTTTGTCCTGGATAGCTGAACTTCTTTCATATAAGTGTCACACCTTGTTTCCTGTTGTTGTTAAATGATTGGTCTCAACTGTTTACCTTCTCTATTAATGTCCTTGTTTTTGTTGTATTGTAGCTTTCATTGGGTTTAGACCTTTGTTTCTGGTGTAGCTATCAGTTATGGCCAGGATTTAACCTCAGACTGATGTGGTAATTTGTGATCATAGATTTGCTTGCTTTCACACTGTCTTTTGACCCCTGCTAAGGACATCGACTACGATTCTGGAAAATCCCTTAATAAACCTCTGGGTATGGATCCACAACTCTCCTGAGGCATCAGTGTGACACAATGTGCCAAAGAAACTATGCATAGTTGACTGAAAAACTGCCACATTCGATGAGTCATGGGAAACACTCTTAAGCTCAGGCTAATTCAAGGGCTATGGATGTAACTTACAACCCAGTGAAGCTCTATCATGGCTGGTTACACCAATCCTATGAGGCATTAGAAGTTAATCTATTTTTAATCACCACTCTGCAGATGTGGCCTGGGTTCTGCTTTTAATATCGCCTTGCTCTGAGCTCAGATGTGTCTGTGTGAGCTTCAGTGCCATGGAATCGCTCTTTAATGGATTAGCTCTCCTTGGCTCAAATCATTTATTTTGGCACCGATGCTCTTCCAGTTCTTGGCTGGAGGGAGCCATCCATGGTTAAGCGCGGACCTCGGCCAGGGTGAGACGAGACAATGTTAGTATGAGGGAGTTTGTGTGTAGGTGACGAGCCTGGGGGTTCCCTTTAATCAAAGCCAGCTGACTGTTCCTAAATCAGCCTTCCTTCAGCCACAATTACAGTGAGCACAGCCTGCAATTCTGGCAGGAGCTTTGAATATTGTTTTGTTGCTCGATTCTCTTTCAAAATCACAATATAATCATAGGAGCACAATTGAATTAGATCTATGTGGTTAGGTCTTGAACAAGGATTAAACCATGTCCTCAACTTAAAAAGAAGAGAAAAACTCTGAAACAAATTGAACTTGAGTCTGAGAAATTTGTACATAATGGTTAGAGTAGACATGTTATGTACTCTCTCATCATCCCTGGGTTTCTTGACGAGCCGGTACCCAGTGAACTCAACCCCTGCCATGTTTTATCCATTTACTGCATTTCACTGGCACACCACAACCAGGCACCACTCCAGTCTAATTTGATTGTTGCATTGTGGGGAAGTTCATCCACAGGCTAATACTAGAAAGTAAAAACAATTCAGCTGCAACCGTTAGTACAAAAGAAAGTGAGCGCATTCTTTTTCTTTCCATATTCCTTTTTTCATTACTGTGAATATAGCCTAGAAGGTCTGATCTTAAAGGATCGACATGTAACCAACAAGACTTACAGACGAATAACTATTGTTGTTTAAACTCTGTGTTCCAGCCCATGACTAACAGCAAGCTTTTACCTCAGACCTGAGATTAGTTAAGTACGATATACAAGACAAAATGGCCATGGGCACTTTAGTGGTTCCACTTGAGTTTTGACACCTTTAGAGCAGATTTATGACTAACCCGACCACAGAGTCCTTTACCTAAGTGTGCGGTGACAGATTGAACAGCGGCTTTTGTCCTCAGCATCTGGTGTGTGGTTTTTAAAGGGTCCCTGTAGAATTCTCTCACTGTGGTTTAAAGATTTGCTCACATATTACATTCAATTTGTGTATTTATGGTCCAGTTTAGTGTAGAATAGTTTAAGCTAGTTATGTGTCAGTTATTAGGTGTACAGGAGTACTATTTGTAGTAGGTTCAGACAGACTGAAAGACCTGGAAGCATAATTCTCCATTTCTGAGCTTTGTATGCGCACAGGAATTCTGTTATATGTGCAATTAATTTGAATTACCTGTTGTATCTGAATGTCATCATGTTAAAATCTGGATAAACAAAGTCAACTTTGCCCCAGAATTTTAAAAAGTATCTGTAATAATGGAAATCTGTAACTATAAATACTTTAAATATTAAAATACTGTAAGTATAAATCAATGATGATTAATGAATCCTCAAACAGAACCAGGTATTAATGATTCATGGGAATATCCAAGGCATGACAGTTGTGTATTATTCTCATACATTTGAAACATCAGTTATGTTTATACATGAATATATGAAGTTGGGTTTATAATAGTTTTAGATGAAACAGCACATTTACCATTACCACTGAGCTTACTGACAGTCCTTGTTTTCTAGTTCCTGAATCAGCAGCTATAATTTGGCTGACTTAAAATCAGACTATAACTTCTACAAGCTGTACACAGCCTCGAAACTAATGTATTATTTCTTTCTTGGGAATTTTGCCATGGCTCAGTGTAGGAGCATTGGCTGTATGATGCCACATAACAAACTAGTATGATCAAACCTTGCTACATCAAGCTAATAAATTATGCTGCACACCCCATCCCTCTTTTATCTTTATTATTTTTGGCATTATGCTGGCAACATCATTTCTTCCATGAGTTAGTGTGCTCGTCCGTGCATATATAGGATCTCAGATCTATTCGTTTCGCATGAGCTTAGAAGTTAAAACTTTATGTTTTTTTCTGTGTGGCAAATTCTTCACTGTTATAAGGTCTGACGCCACTGCCAGTGGTTATGCAGTTTGGATTTCTGGCCAAGTTTGAAGCCTCATAAAACACACTGCCTTTCCTTTAAAGGAGGGAGGAAGGATATGGCTCCAAAATGTTCAGTGGATCAGAAGCAGGTAAAAAAAGATGAAACATCAGTGACAGTGACTTATAAGTCGTAATGACTTATTGTACTGTTTATATGCATGCAAATGTCTAAAGTAGGATAAGTTTCTATGTGACAGCAAGTAATTTGCTGTAAATCTACTACAGTTTGCTTTGCGACAGAGTAGTAATGTGTGCTATGTCCAATGTGTGCAATAAAATATGCAAGCTTTTTATTATACAGTTCTGTTTATTTGTGGTGTGCAACATTTCTGTTATATAGTTGAGATGAAATGTATGCACAGTGATACTGTGTGATACATTTTTTGTGTTAATAGTGGAAGTATGGAATATTTCAACATTACATTAAATATTTGATATTAAATATGATAATAACATATTCATATTAATGTTATGCTAAACATCTATACTATATGTGAGTGTTTGTGTGTGTGTGTGTGTGTATGGCTGGGTGCATGTGCGTTGCTTACCTGGGAAAGAGATGGCACCAAGATGCACTATAGGAAGAAGGCAAGCTGGTGGAGGCAGTGTGGTGCTGTTCTGCTGGGAAATCTTGGGTCTTGGCATTCATGTGGATGTTAGGTTGACACATATCACCTACCTAAACACTGTTGTAGACCAAGTACATTGAATGATTTAAACAAAAAAGGGTCATTTTAGTGCTATACATTATCCAAAAATATTCACAAAACTACAAAATATATACAGTATATATTAAATGCCATTTGTCAAAGACCTTGGACATTGTCATTTAAAAACAAAAGTGATTGCGTCACTAATTCACCTGTGACTGGAACATGTTTGTGCCTTTCTCATTTGCACTAATCTTTATGCAAATGCGGTGCACATTTCTGGACATCACATACAAGATGTAAAATGTCATTAAATCTGCTGAGGATGGGCTTCTGTTAGGTTTGGGAGCTAATGAAAAGAAACAAGCACACATATGGGATGGTTTTTTAAGCTCCCAAGCACGAGCTGAGGCCACATTCACACACCATATGGGAGTGGGTGAGAGTGTGGAAGCTCCTAATGTATGTTCGACTCTTCATCCAAGAACTTCACAAGCGAGCCAAGTTCTCACCAGGCTCTCTCTCTCTCTCTCTCTCTCACAGCTCTAGTTCTACCGCCAGCTCATGAAAAGCGAGGTTACATTAAACCACTGCCTCAAAGCACCTCAGTCGTGTTTCATGTTTTTATTTTGGAGACTGACTCTCCGGGGAACCATACATTCTCAATTCTCACCAAGGAAAGAGGAACGCATGCTCATGATGTTTCATAACAGCGTGTTATTAAACGTTTTTAATATAGAGTACTGTACGACATGGCAAAAATTCCTGGCTTTGGGAGAAGTAGTTATGTTCTTTGAGTATTGGAAGATTACTGTAGTTATATTTCAGTACAGATATAACATAACTACTTCTCCCAGTGCCAGTAAGGGGGAACTTATAGATTTTCTTATGGATTTTCTCCTGTACTGCACAGCAAAGTGATGTGAGCTTGTGTAACTACAGTTAGCCTCCTCACGTGGCACCATGTCATTTCTTATGTGCATTTACAAAGAATATCTAGTGTCACATATTTCACCCGAGAGTGCCCTTGTTCCTTTTGCACTTTTCTGACTGTAAAGAGCAGTACATATGAAGGAGTCATCCAAATGAAGGGAGGACCCGTTCTCCTTCAATCACTGTGATGCAGAGCAGCTATGTGGAGAGTGTGCCAGCAATCTGGAACCAATTACCGGCCAAGGAAAGGGGAGGTGGATTGGGTTTAACAGGAGAGAGTTGGTTTAAGGTAAACTGTAATGGATGGGAAGGGTTGGAAGGCAGAAAAGACGAGGGGAGTCATATTATGCCCCATTAGAGTTGAGGAGGAAACGCCTCTGTTCTCTGATTGGTTAAATGTTGAAAACAGGGTAGAAGTATGTAGAAATATGAGAAATTCCACAGGAAACACAAGAAAGTTTGCTTAATAGAGAAAGGAAGAGGAAGTTCACATATGCTTGACATGAGTATATGATCCTCAGTAAATTAGATCTTGGAAACACAGAAACACACATAAATGGAGTATGTGTAAAGGGAGATTTTGAATTTGCTGACCTCAAAGTGTGGTCGTGTAGCGAGCCTCATACCTCCACGCCTCATGCTATAATATTAATACCACATGCGCCGAGACCATATTGAACCTCCACCTCCCTTCTCTCTCTCTCTCTCTCTCTCTCTCTCACTCTGTGGAAATGTAGACCATCCTGTGAACCCCACAACCTGACAGCCTCAACATAGAAGCCTCCAGGGGATAATCCAACATGTGGCTGCATATGATGTTACCTACAAGGAGCAAGGGGCTTTGCTATATGAGATTTGTTGGGATATCCTGAATGAAAATTGGGGAAGTGGGGAGATGTGTATATCCCTAATAACTGGGATAAACTGTAAATAGGTGGGCTCAGAGGGGTAATCAGGTATTACAGGCAATTACAGGAGTGGGGTCTTCATCATGGTAGACATAACATACATTTTGCCAAAAATGGAGCAACTTTGGGTCTGTTTTCTGGAATGCTAATGTCTCTGAAACTTTCTTATTAATGGGGTTTAGAGGTAAGAATGGAGAAAGTGGAGTTATATTAAATATGTGTGTCATATCATGGCCACGATCATTAATCCATGTGGCATTATAATGTATAATGTATAAAATTTCATTATATTGACTGTAAAAGTGTGAGTGATTGGTCAGATATGAACCATGTGAGATTGTGAGACAAAGAAAGACCACATTAATTAATGTGAACATGAGTTGCTGTGTGATGCATTTTCAAGGTTCATTCATTCACCCTTAGTAACTGCCTGTTCAAGGTTGTTAGATATTTTTGTAAGAAAATATTGCAGGCAGAAACAAACAAAAATAATAACTGCATCAGTGGAGTGAAATTAAAAAGTTTCATATACATTATATATATAGATGAGACCTTTCCAGTGCTTCTGCTGCCAGGGTTCATATTTAATTTGAATAAATAAATAAAACCTTCCCGTTTAGGCCACGACTTTAAATCTGAATAGAGATACAGATCTGAATATTTGGAGCACTAAACAGATACAGATAGAGATCATGTCACTGGGTTACGTCTCCAGTACAAGAAGAGTCATTTACTAGTCACTAGATTGTCTTGGGTTTGGTTGGTTGTTTCATTTTAACATTCACAATGGGGAAAACTGCTTAACCAAATAAACCAAGCTGTATATTACCTCAATTACACTTACACAAATTACAGTATAAGCACATTAATGAAACAATTTAATTTAAAAAATATATAAATATACAAACATGTTCATTAATGTTTTTATGCATTGTATTCATCATCATGCTAAGTCTGTACAATCTGATAAACACTGGCTTATGTCACTCTCATTATGTGTTTCAAGGATCTGCAGCCAAGGAGCTCAAGAACTTTGGCTCCTCTACTCTCAGACTGGCCCATAGTCATGTGATATCATCAAGCAATCAAATAGTCTTGCACAATCATTAACTGATTTTGGATGAAAAATGAGAGACTCTGTTATTTCTCGAGTCTAATGTCACAAACAGTCTGAGAGGAAAAGATTTGTTTTTGTGTTTCGTAATTGCACTGTTTACAATGTTAATGGTGCAATTGGATTAAATTGTGAACCCAGGACTACTTTCGTTGAGTAAATTGCAGTGGTTGGAAAAATGTACATGCTTTTGAAAAGTCTGAGGAATAGATGATTATACATTAATGTCTTGCAGGGCAGAATCACAAAATGCAGACACAACATGCAGATATCTACAAATGCAAGACAAATGAAAGGAAAACATGGTGGCTCCGTTATGTTGTAGGGCATTTCGCATGGTTTGTGTCCACTTGCCACTCAGAGGGAAGAGTCACTGCAAATAAGTACAATGGACTGATCATCTTTATCCTATGATGAAACAGTTCTGTCATGATGGGAGTGGTCTCTTCTAGGATGACAATAACCCCATCCTCAGGGCACAAGCGCTCACTGAATGGTTTGATGAGTATGAAAATGATGTAAAACATATACTATGACCTTTGCAGTCATCAGATCCAAATCTAATTGCAGTGATTATGGTAACACCTAGTGGAGATTTTGGACTGACATGTTAGATAGTGCTCTCCACCACCATTATCAAAACACCAGTTTTGGAAGAATGGTGTACATCTCTCCACTATAGTTCCAGAAACTCACTGAATCTATTCCAAGGCATATTAAAGCTGTTCTGGAGGCTTGTGGTGGCCCAACACCTTACTAAGATCAGTTAGGGTGTTGTTGTTGTTGTTGTTTTTTCTTTTAATTTGTCACCTGTCTGTATATGCTATGTGTATGGTTCACATGTGCTCCTCTTCACAAAGAGGAAGGACAACTAAAAAGACAGCCTTTATCTGTCACATATACATTACAGCACAAGGAAATTCTTTTCTTCAAATATCCAAGCTTGTTAGAAAGCTGGGGTCAGAGGTCAAGGTCAGCTACGATACAGCACCCCTGGAGCAGGGAAGATTAAAGGCCTAGGTCAAGGGCCCAACAATGGCAGCTTGGCAGTGCTGAGGAGTTAACCCCCAACCTTCAGATCAGTAACCCAGAGCCTTAACCACTGAACCACCACTGCCTTAAATCCACTTGTGACAGAACTGTAGGCCTGTAGTCTATGTGGCAGCAGGCCCATGGTGTGATGCAAGCGGACAGAAAACACTGGAGGCAGGCAGTGAGGGCCAACCACTGGGCTAACACACTTACTGTCTCTGCCATGTGTTTCCTCCCTCAGCTCCCAGCACTGCTTCCAATTACAACACAGACAAAACAAACATGGAACAAATGTCATTTCTCACAGTAGATTGAAGGCCATTATACTTGGCGCTATGCTTTCTCATTCGCTCATATGCTATGAGTTTGTTTGGATTTTCTTTTTCCATGATTATTATTACAACCTTGCATGTTAATGATTATAGGGAGAATGTCAAATAGGCAACAGCTCATGGGCTTTAAAACACAGCATTCAGTGAATGGCTGGAATAATAGACATAACATAAACTTATACACCATAACAGCATACAAGTTATTGTTTGAATTAAAATACAACTGCAGAGTAGAGAAATTGGCAGAGATGCAGAAGCACCAGGGTAAAGAAATTATGTTTTGGCATCTCTTTTTGGGCCTACCCTAAAGGTTTACCTGGTAGCATTGTCTGGGCACTGGTGAAAAACAATATGATCTGCACTTGGTGCTAAGGAGTTTGTGAAACTTGCTATGTGAGCCAGTGGAAGATCCAGGTATAAAGTAACTTTAACTTAGACAGCTTTTTTTACTAGCCACCACTACAGCCATGTGAGTTTAGCTAACTGCATGCCTTATTAGTCACCATACAGTATTTAAGGAATGGTGTTCAAACATGTCACACTATGGCCAAACCCAAGGAGACTCACTTTTAGAAATTTGCAGGAGAACGGAGCTCTATTATTTAAATGTTACTTCTTTGCACCCTATGTGCTCTGTTGTGAGTTTGAGTGATTCAGTTCTCATCCTCAATAGAGGGCAGCACATTGAGTGATTCACATCCTCAATAAAGAACAGTATTAGCACTATTTATGAGTACTGTCTTTTATTGTCTGGGGTGCACTGCCAGGGAGTGTTAAAAACCCTAGGAATGACTTTGGTATTTTCCACTTTTACTGAATGACCTGGAGGTCCAGAATGTAAAGCAGTAAAACAGATGGTTACCTACTGTATATAACCATGGTTCTGTGACAATGTCAGGACACCTTGGTTGACGGGAATGGGCTGAGGATGAATGTGCTTTAGCAGGGATCTTCTATAGGCTAATTGTGAGATCAGATTCATGAGGTAATAATTTGGTTATTTGTACTCAACAGGAAAATGAAGGAACCTGCACTGGCAGTCTTCCACTTAGTCGCTGTAACTATGGTTACATATGTAACCTTCCAATTCTACAGCCCAATTTCCAAATGTTTACATATTCTATTTAAAAACCAATTGCACTCAAGGTCAAAACTAAATGGATAAGAGTTTAGATGTCAAAAAAAACATTGTAGGTATAGATACAAAGATAAAAGGGCAATTGTGAATGTTCGGGGCCAGAGAGATACCAACGGTACATTGTGTCCAACAAAATCGGACAATACATTGCTATACCCCAAATGTGTATATACCAAATGTGCCCATACGGTACAGACAGCCTAATTTCATTTTCCATTTATCTCTGTGGAAGGCTTGAGCCTATAAGAAACAATTAAGGAAACAGACGAAACATGCAGACGGGAAAATGGATGGGAAAAGACATTTCACCATCCTCATGCAGTCACAGAAAGATTTGCAGTCCATTGCAAGATGGAGTCATGTTTCCTCCCACATTATTCACTAAGTAAGTAAACCCACAGAAGAAGTGGAAAGTTTATTTTGCTGTTATAGTTAGATTTTTTACTTCATTTTCACTTAACTAAAGAAAAAATGCCTGATAGTGCATCGATTATAATACCATCAGTTCATGTTTTGACCAGCGTTGCCAAGATAATGGCTTTGTTGCTTGATTTGGTGACCTTTTAGACCCCTGTACTTGATACTTGACACATCACAGCTATTGGTTGTATGAGTTGAGAGAGCAGGTTTGGTCGACTCACCACCAGTGTGTAAAACCTGGCTGAGTTGTGCTTGTGCTAGCCTACATACCCAGTGGCCAACCACTGATCACTATTGTTTCCCAATCACGAATCACTGATCAGCATTGTTCCAAACAACCAATCACTGATCACCATTGTATGTCCCACCCACACACTTTTTGTACGTTGTTTTAAAATCTGTTCTTGGCTGTATTTACCAGTAATAAAAGTGCGTTATTTCATCCATAACCATTTCCTTTATGTGCATTTCCCAACTATTTACTATCGCTGCTTTATTTGTCTGTGTTGATAGAAATTTTTGATTTAAAAGCATAAATAGTTGGTTTAATTCTATTTTGTAAATACATTAAAGGTTTGTGGTGCTGTAACCAAAGATATCTTTATATCTTTATCTTTATAAATTAAAATTAATCTACTATTAATCTATTATTTTGTTTTCTGACTATTCTATTCTATTCTTCATGGAACACATTTTGATGTGCAGTATATGACAGTATATGGCATCATCCGGACATTACTGTATGACAAAATATGACATCATCTGGCAACTTCAGGTATAGTTTCATGGACTTTTTGACCATGCATTAGCTACTTTTCCCTGAAAAAGACTTGACAGCACACGTTTTGACCATGTGCTCTGACTGACAAAGCTTTCTCTTACTCTCATAGAAAAAAAACTAGCACTCCTTTTTTGAGGGTTTTTATAGACTTGGTAGTGAATAATGCTTGTTAGAAAAACAAACAAACAAACAAACAAATATTTTTTTAAAAAAACAAGCAAATACAATATATGAATTCCATTTCTAATGGAAAGTTTTAAAAAAGAGTATTTCATAGATTTACTACTGCAAGGCTTTATATAAATGAATGCATCTTTTGTTGTAAGAATCCTAGTTCTGGTGGGCCTGAAATGTACCTTTGTGCCACACTGAACATTTCTGGAGAGATTTGTATTATAAGTAGAATGATGTAGGCTTGTACATATACAACCCTATACATAGAGATGCTATAATAATTTAAAAAACTAAGAATAAAAATGGCATGATTGATTCTAAGTTTCAAATCCTTCACAAAAGGAAAAGATTGAGACCTGTAGTAATGCCCCTAGGTAGGGGGTGGTTACCTACTGACGTTAATGACACTGCCAAAGATGTTATTATGACCATGTCAAATTAGGTGTTCAGATGTGTGATCAGTGTTGACCACCATTGTCATCAATTCGCTCCTTTCATCTTCTTTGGTGCAGGCGTGACCAGATGAGCACACACCCAGTCTCTCTCTCTCACACCCACACACATACACACACACACACACACACACATGGTGTATCAGTGCCTCTGATCTGACCACAGATGTAATCTAGCATTTTGCAACCTGCCATGAAATTGCCCCATTATAAATGTGACACATGCTAAAACATGTGTGCTGACTTTAAAGGAGGTATTCTCTCACATACTGCATCACATCATTGTTAGCCATATTTAACTGGTGCATGATTGATTTGATTTTGCGATGCATGTGCTATCTTTACTTGTGTCAGATTGCATTTTTATATAGTGAGCTGCATAAATTTAGCCATATACATTTTGATTTATTGTGTGTATTGTTATTGGAAGTGCCTAATTGAAATATTAAAAATCAGGTTGAGGCACTAACAAATTGCCCAATACAATTGGCTATGACCAGCTGTTGAAGCTTTAGTTGAAGGTAATCAATCCAATTGAGTTTTAGTAATGTGAGAACATCCCAGACCCCCTCTGGAAAAAAGGCATTAGTATGGGTAATTAATCATTTTATTAGCCAAATATGTGGCAAGACCAGCACTTATTGCTTCCCATTATATCAGACCCCACCATGACAATGTTAGTCGACAGATAGAGATTGATTATAGGTGTGTGTGCATGTGTGTGTATGTGTGTGTGCGTGTGTGAGTGTGTATATAGTATGTATGTGTGTGTGGTTTAAGCACATGTGCAAATCAATGGATCTGACATCTGGCACTGTGTTGTGTTATTAGAGCCAGAGGGGTGTCTGCATACGTCAGGGACACAGGAGCCGCTATCGTGTGCCGATTTCTCATCAGAAAGAGATTTATAGATTAATGGGGAAAATGGCAAATGCTTCCACATGGGCTTCTGTGTGGATCGACTTCACTGCGGACAATCTCCTCCGGGTCCCCCCTGAATTTCCTCTTTAAGTAATTGAAGATTAGATTGAGAAATGTATTCTATGGTAAACACACACACGCACGCACAAATGCACTTGCACACACTTTTATATCTGTGTAAAGAAGTTATTTCATATTTTGTTCAGTAATTTTTTTTCTGAGAGTGTACATCTTGTATTTCCAGGTTTATAATTTAATCGTATTAAAGCGAGGCCACATAATTCCATGAATCAATGCCATGTACAAAAAAAAAATATATAGCAGGTATAATACATGTACTGTATAATTTTACCATACTTTATGAGCTGGTAGTGTACAGTTATGTAGACAGAGTTATTAATTAATGCATTAGGTAGCTATGAGTAAAACGTTTCATCTTTAACAAACTGATAAAGAGTCTTTTAAATGAGTAATTTACCTTTATAGCCCTCTAACAAAATACTGACACTCTTTCAGCTTTCCTCTAACTACACATTTAGTTAGCTCTATTCCAGCTGGGGGTGGAGCTAAATTCGGAGCCAGAAAAAGATGAACACAAACCTGAAAACAAAGAAACTTCATCATTTTAAAATGCTAAACCCTACCTTTTGGGTACAACCTTCATTTCAGCCCCAGTTTTCCCTCATAGGGAAAGCCATTGTTGTGACTAAAACTTTACAATAATGAATAATAATTAGGTTACTGTTCAGAGATGGGAAGGAAAGAAAGCATATAATGGAGAGAGGAGAAAACAGCATTTTGTATTTTGTGAAGTAATTACATGAAGCACTATTTTGCCCTGTGGAATGTCATGTCAGGGCAGATTTGTGCCACTAGTGGACTAGCTACTGAAAAGGCGTATTAAAATGGTGTGTCTGCTGTAGCTGATGCCAACAAACAAATAAACAAACAAACAAACAAACAAATAAACAAACAGCAGGTGACCCGAACGCACCTGCAGCTCATTATTCCACCGCATGAGCTGCTTAACACAGCGCAGGTGCAGAGAGTCTGAACATGGAACACACACTACAAAATTCACACAAAACCCACACTTATACTCGCATATCAACCCAAAAGAAAGAAAATAAAACCTAGACAGACAGAGGCCTGTGGTTAACCTCTTCAAAACACTAAATACACATCTAAAGGTGTTTATTTACACCATATAGGGTGAGAGAGAAAGAAACCTTTCGACAAAACCGTACACCACAGATATAACACGATTTAAAAACATCCTACTCCTACACATACTTCACCTTTTTGTGCTCTGTGAGCTATGCAGTTCTTGTTTTTAATTAATGTTGGGCCAGAGTGGTCCTCTTAGCAAATGATGACAAATCACGCATCCTCTTAACTTTAGCCAAATGGTTTCTGGCAAAGATACAATCACGCATCAAACATTACTGGGATGTTTGGCCTTTTTCTCGCTCTTCACTTGGGCAAAGGTTAAGCGGGTACTGTGTAAGGCTGCACTCAGCATAAACAACATCGGTGTAGTTAGAGTGGCTAACCATTACTCGACTATAACATAAACAAATAAGGCTTTTCCAAATAACAGCTTTGATGAATGCTCGCAGAAAGAGTAAGACAAAATGATAAGTTTAATCTTAGCATCTAGTGCAATGTAAAACAAATAAAGCTCAACTTCTGAGAATGGAGGCTGAATGCCCTTTGATATTTCTAGTCTATTATGGCTTATATTTGGAGGGTAGACAAGGTACAGTTTTTGCATTGCCACACAAAAACTGGAGATATAAAACTTCATACTGTTATTCAGGGACAATAAACATATGTACATAGTTCTTATGTTCTATAATAATTGTGTACAGAAAATTTGCACATTTGTCAAGATTGTCCTCATAACAGGGCCACTTAATTATTTATTGTGCTGTAAACAGGCCTATACTATAATACGTGGAGTGAAATTTGTGTAGATGATAACATTTGGTAGCTCATATTCATATTTGTATAGAAAGTACATTTTTAGTATTATATTCTAGGGATGTAACTGAATATGAATACATTTTTCAGAATGAACAGATAATGTTATAAACAGATACAAATATAGATACCCATAAGTACACTATTCATTTTTTTTTTTAAAAACCTTGCCAGAAAGGCTCACAGGGCATGTAGCTGAGACTAGAGGTGTACACTGGGACTGAGATCCCGCAGACAGAAAAGTCACATGGGCGCGAGTGAGCAGTCAGACATGAAGCTCAAATAAAGACCACATTCATTAACATGAACATGCAGCAGTCCTTAGGAACAGTGCTTTAAATTAAGCCACTAGTTTGTTTATATTTTGGCAAATAGAACCAACTAAATTCATTAGAATATATCACAGGTAAGTACAAACAAAAATTATAGCGGTTGTATGTTTGCGGGTGTAAAAAAAAACAGTCCTGTGCACATCTCTCAAGTGATATGAGGTTGAGGAACTGTCAGAGACAGAATTCAGTGACCATGCTGACTGTGCTGGCATTTCTACCTCTGAGGTTTTTCCAGTGTTTCCAGGGACATAGTGGTAAGGTTTCTATTTAATTAAACAACAACAACAACAACAAAAGCCCCATCACGTCCACTTCCATTTTAAATCCAAATACAGTAAACACATACAGATACTGTAGCATTGTGTTACACCCATATTATAATCATTTTTTTAAATGAATGGTTGAATGAAGGCCTATTTGTCGAGGTCTATTAACCGATCGTATTCACTCTTGACCCGTTTGCATAGTGGTCTGGATTTCACATGAAAATAGCACCCTGCTACAAAACACATACTTTTTTAGTAGACAGATCAGTGATCACAGCAATACCTCTTTAATTTCAAGGGCAAGTAGGCACAGGAGCTATGAAAAAAAATGGTCAAAAAAATTATTGATATTTTCAGAATGAAGATGAGCATGTAGCATAGAGTAGACATTTTCCACATTCAAAAAGAGAATAATGTGCACAGGGGACATGACCATACATGTCTGTAGCTATTTAAAGATTTTTCTTGCTGTGTAATGGGGTTTTAGCTTGAAGCTGAGGATAGCTGAGGATGTTTTTATTAGCTGAGGATGTTTTTTGATGGAGACTACAAAACACTTCTGTAAGTCACTCTGGATATGAACATCTGCCAAAGATAATGTAAATGTAAACGTAAATATTTACCAGCTTATGACTGTCTTCCTGTTACAAATTTACCCAGCTTATCCAATGTATTAAGATATGGTTCTTTGGTGTTTGGGGTAAGCATGGTTTTTGGCGTTCAGTGCTTGGGGTAGGCAAAAAAACTTGGCAAAAAAAAAATAGGGTTGAACCAAGGAGAGACGGATCGTGCAAGCACAGCAAGAAAAAAAAGAGAAAAAGATGAGCTAGGAAAGAAATGGTGGAGCAAAATACAAGGTGAAAAGAGGAAGAGAGAGTGAGGAGAGAACACCAATATATGGACAGGTTGAGAAGGTGAAGTCAAAATGTTACAACTGTATGCGTCAGAGCAAAAGAGTTCACCATGTGGTTCCTGTGTGCTTCATATTTTATACTGCAACGTCTCATCTCTTCCAATATTGTGCTCTATAGGCTGAAGAGAACATTAAGAGTTCCAAGAGCAGAACAGACCCGCTAGACACACACTGCTCTTAAACACTATAATAACAGTCTTTGTGGTGACATCTGCTTTGACTTAGCCCAAACACTCTGGCACTTAATAAAGCATATAATCAAACTGCTGTATTCAAGACAAGCGAACAAATGTCTGGAGAGGGAGCAGAATTCGTAAAGACTGTCTCGCTTTACCCTGAGAATGCTCTTCTTCAGACATTTTCCTCAAATGTGGTGCAAAGACACTGTGCTAATCTCTGCGCATCAGTGGAAGAGAAATTCAAACAATACACCCTCCCCCATAATATACACCCTCACTCATTATGTCTTTTGCACTTTGTAACTTACTTCAGTCTCAACATTTTTATGCATCATTATGGCTCCCTCTCTATCAGCAGTTGCAATGGGCTCAGTTTGGTGGTTGTTAGGTTGCTTACAAATTGTTTAGAGTCTAGACAGTGATCAGCATTACTAATCCAGTGAACAGACCATTGACTGGGTAAAAACGTCTCCACTTCTTCTATGACAGGGCCTAATTTGTTTTTATTGTTTCTATGATGTCAGTTCATTTACTATGCTCACCACCTGCAGCAGGCTAAGTTTTGTGAG
This sequence comes from Pangasianodon hypophthalmus, assembly GCF_027358585.1. Lineage (NCBI taxonomy): Eukaryota > Metazoa > Chordata > Actinopteri > Siluriformes > Pangasiidae > Pangasianodon > Pangasianodon hypophthalmus. The sequence goes on from NC_069713.1 coordinate 20,432,288, forward strand.
CATGCATTTCACATGGAAACATGGGTACTTACGTCATTCTTGAGCATCTGCAGTATGCTCTTTATCCTGGTCACGGTCAAGGTAAATCCAAGAACACCGGGCATGACGTGAGAATACACCCTGGATGAGGTGCACACATGTTCACATGCTGATTCACACCTAGCAGGGAATTTAACTTAGCCAGTTCACACACGCATGTTTTTGGGAAGTGGGAGGAAACTTGAGAACCAGAAAGAAACCCATTTAGATGCAGGGAGAAGACAAGTGATCAGGATCAAACCAGAGACCCTGGAGCTGTAAGGCAGCAATGCTACCCGCTGTGCCACCACATCACCATTTGTATTTGTGATATATTTTCTATTTTTTACAACTGCAGTATAGTAAAAGCATCTCAATACTTGGTGCGGAAAGAAAAAACGAGTTTGCAATATGCACAAAGAGTGAACACAGATACAGCAATACCAGTGATGCTTTTCATCTCAGTTTTTTCTCTAGCTGTGAGAGTCTTAATCCTGCTGTGCTGAAAGATGAAGCCTGAAAAGCTCCCCTTTACTCTTTATTTAAGTCCTCATTCTGACTCCCACCCCAGGAACATGATCCACAGTCATTTCCCTGCACATCCCCGGTGCCTGTTCTCCCCATCACCATCACCACAGTGCTGAACTCAATCATGATCCATTTAGAGTGTGAGTGTGAGTTACAAACCAATATAGCCTTTGATTGCAGTCCAACGTCAGATCTACAGTCCTTCCAGAGATGGAAACATCTGAAATGAACATTTGAAATGATCCAAGAGCTTTCGCATAGGTACCACGTAAGAACAAATCAGAGCTCTGCAAGGTTCACTACTGAGTCCTCAATGTTTACGAGTCAGCACATTAAGGAGGTTTTCCTCTGTTTAATCCACCTGCAAGCAATCTTGCTGCATTTTTGCGGAAAAGCGCAGAAAGCTCGGCTAACACGTTCAATCCTGGTGCAATTTTTCATGGGATAAAAACAGCATGTCAGTGCGACAAAAAAAGGGGGTTCGTGGCCCAGTGAGAACTTTCTTGACAGCCAGATTACAGTCTACTGCATTTTTTGTGGTTGTTATCTGACAGTTTACGACAAGGTAGACAGTCCATGCATAGCTGAAATTTTCTCCTGGGCTAAAAAGCAATCTGATACCATTCTTAAAATTCACTTAATTCACTTTTTCCCCTCTCTTTCCTTCAGACTCTTAATGCTTAACAATTACCATGCTAACAGTTCAAGACATGATTATTTATTTCTTTTTTCTTGCTACAATGGGACGCATGAAATCCCTAAACACATACTTATCCCAGTGTATATATAGAGAGACTAGTGTGGTTGCAGAGAAAACTTGTTTCTGGTGTTGAGATTATCTTTCCTGGCTTTTTTTGTTACAGTTTAATTTTGCTTACTGGAGCTATGGAATGTATGAAACATAAATCAAAACTCTGAAGGGAATTTGGCAGTCAAAGTGGAACAGCTAGAACTATACAAAGATGTTTTAGGGTGACTGTTACTGCTGTGAGTGGGGGATTAAAATGTATAGCTCAACCAAAAAAGATGTAGGGAGACATCTTGGTTTTAATTTCCTGAATTCTTGCAAAAAAAAAAGAAAAAGAAAAGTGGATTGCATACATGTGCGTGTAGCCTCTATAAGCTCTGTGATCATCGCAGGGATGCACAAGTTCATTGGTGTCCATGTCGCCTGGCATTCATATATCTCCTCTTCTGTTGTCTGAGGATGCACACACACACACACACACACTGTCCCAGGGCTGGAGGCATCCTAGATTGTGTACAAGAGGCAGGGGTGTATGAGAACGGAACCTCGTAGGGGTGTGTGTCTGCGAGTCCCTTTGAATAGCCAGGCAGCACTCAATATCAAGTTTGTTTGTTGCATCCGTCCTTGTCTGTGGAGTATGCAAATTGGCTGTGTGTGTGTTTTTGAAGGGGTAGAGAGAGGGGGGGTCTGTGGGAAAGTGAGGGAGCTAATCCTGAGAGTTTCATCAGGGTGGAGAAGACCATTCACTCAGTAACCCCCTCCCTCACCCCCCACCACTACAACTCACCGCACGCCACTTCGCAAGACAAGGACGTGGTGTTTTCTCTTTGTGTTGAAGTCACCCCCCCTGCGTATATACACAAACACTTTAATGCTGAACACCTGTTTCTGCGCACACACACCCCGGTGATGCGCAGACATCCCACGCTCCCGTCTACTGGGGGCCACACAAAGAGCTTCTTTATGGATAAGCACAAAATGGTAACATCACATAAACCAATAAATCAGGAGTGGGAAATCATACTATATAGTTGAATATGACCAAACCTGTAGTGGTTTCTTTCATTTTCTGTGTTTGGAATTGAACAGATTAATCCGTCACTTGATGACTGACACTTCTTTCAAGTCGGAAGATGTAGTAAGTCTGGGAATTGGTTCCTAACAGCTATGTGTGTATGTTCAGGCCTTGTCTTACTCCCGCTAGTCTGCTTTTCCCTGATTTCTCCAAGGACAGGCAGTTCTGCACTTAGCTCTGTGTAGCGACTCATGTTTCACAAGCAGACCCAGCTTCCAGCATTCCCTATTTAAAACAAAAGCAAACACACACACACACACAGACACACATATCTCAGCTTCTCCTTCTGCCCTGCAGAACATAATCGGCCCAAACAGCACTTAACTTCATCAAATCACCAAAAGTGGGCCTTGATAGAAAATAAAACATCCTTGGGAAATATGTAGGATGCATTAAGAGCCAAAACCCTTCTTATTGAAGACAGATGTTTATTTACCTAGCCAATTGTTTTTTTATAAATGGCATAATGATAACCATTATGTATTTGAGATAATTTTATATCAGCGTAGCACCATATTGTTTGGTTTTATAGCCAAGGAAAGTGATCGCAGCCAGGTGTTGGTTTCAGCCTAATTGTAAGGGTTCAGGAGGACTTCGGCTTTCATGTTTATCTAACATGGCACTCATTGAGCCCCAAATGTTATTCTCAGCCCTGAGCATGTTGGATTATAAAGACATGTCCTGTGGCACCAACTATAGCCTGCAGTGCTGCTTATCTCACACATACACACACACACACACACACACACACACACATGTATGTCTTCCTATTCTTCTTAGGACCTTCCACTGATATAATTATTAATGCAGGTAATGAATGCTATGCTTCACTTAAAACTAACCCTAAACTTATCCTCAATAAACAAAAGGTTAGTTTTTTTAAGCAGTCTTCCTCGTGGGGACCAGCCAAATGTCCCCACAAGGTCAAACCTGTCAGATATTCCTGTCCTTGTGCAGACATTTGGTCCCCATCAAAATATAAAACATTCCCACACACACAGGTGTGTATTTACAGCCATTCGAACTTAGTGTTGTAGTTCTTTCTTAACAACAAAATGCTAAATAAGATGTATATTAATGACCTCACAACTGAAAAAAAAAATCTTAATCATGCCCCAATGTGAAATTTGGTCTTTTCCCATTTCAGCTGCATACCCAGTGGCTCTGTTTTGCTTCATTAACTATCTGTAATGCTTTGCATGTAACCTTTTCCCAACATTTCAGGCACATTGCAGCCATGATTGATGTTTTACTTACTCAAAGTAGGTTATGCTTGGGGCAGCCAGTATGCAAAATTACACAAGTGAATGCCAGCTGTATAATTTCTTCTATTTGCAGCACAATTGATTATTTTATATTGAAATTGTGATCATTTTTTTTTAAATCAAGCATCAGAGACAAAAAAATTGACAAAACAATCTGTTTTGTAGCATAGCTCGTTTTATTGTTTAAACAGTTTTGCATAGGAAATATATCCACTTCCAGTAATTGACTGCAGTAAAAACAGCTGCTAGCAGTATAGGCTGGATATAACAGTAACAATCACAAAAAAGTCAAGCATTATTTACACTCATTTTTAATCTTGTGGCAATTTTATCCCCTACATCAAATGCAGCTAGCTCAAAGGCAATGCCTACCATTTAGCTGTGAAAACTGAAAAAAAAAAAAAATCAAACCAAATGAAGAAAAGTAAAAACAGCTGAAAAAAAAACAAGACCTTCACTGTACAGTCTCTTGAAGGATACCTGCATTTCCCGAACGGTGAATAAAACAAGTCTTTAAAGTCTTCTATGATGTACATTCAGGAATTTACATTGCCTTTTGCATACATCTGTGGTGTTACTACATTCACTAAAGGCTGATACAACCTTAAAACATTTGTTAGTGTTGTTGATGTCATGTTACAAATGCATGGCTCAAAAAAATGCCATTTTGAAAAGGGTGTAAAAGTGCCACAAGACCTGAAAGAAATCAACCCTGCTGTGGAGCTGGCAAGCATCTTTTTTTTTTTTTAACTGACGTTTTTTTCATCTACTGTAGTTCTAAGTGTAGCATTGACAATCTAAAGAAACACACTGCCCAACTATTTATTTAATCTCATCAAAGAAATATCGAGAGACCAGGGCACTCCATTCAATAGGACTAAAATATTCAAAAATGAACAGAGCACAAAAACACTTAAAAGGACACATCACATAAAACCTGGGGGAAAAAAATAAAACATAATAAGATAAAAATACAGGAAGAAGCAACCCACACATTCTGTTTTGACTGTTTTTTTTTCTACATTTCTATTTTTTCCCAAAGAAATTTCAATCAGTGTTGTTTTTATGTACAATGTGAAGTCCACTGAGACTGTAAGCTGGAACAGGCACTGCTTAACATATATATACTGTATATATTTTTTTTGTATTTTTTTTTTTTTTGGTAACCATCTCAAAATATGCTGGTTTTTAATATGTTCCTGTTTATGTCTACCTGATGTTCATTCATGCCATTGGAAATGCCCTTGGAAAACAGAACTGAAGAAATGGACTGAAAGGTTCTCCTGCCTTTCCCTGTGGTAAATCCATATTCAGGTGAACTAAATAAAGATATTGCGTGAGTGCCACTAGCACCTCCTTGCATAAGGAAAATACTTGTGGCCTTCTCAGTGTCCATGAGCATGGCTTTCATAACTAACTCTACATGTAATACTTAACTTTAACCAGGCCATCGTCTCATATAATGTAATACATGTAATGCTATGAAAATCTAACTTCTTGACAACAAACTGATTAAAAAAATTAACAATAATCAGCCCTTTGAAAAGGAATGAAAAACAAACCTAAAAAATCACTACTGAGACACAAAAAGGTAGAAATTGACCAGAACTCCTCTCATAAGCCTCATAACACTGTGTGCTATGGTGAGCGACACTGAGACACGATCACAATCAGTGAAATTAGATGGAAGTATTCAGGCTTGAAATCTGATGATACACGCAAACCATACACCAAACAACAACGCGCCAATGAGAGGGCTAGTGGGAACTGCGGAAAGTGCAAATGCTCAGCTGTTTGCCAAACTCTCCTCTGTGCTAACGACATAAACGGATATCTGTGTGGCTGCGCAAAAGGCTCTTTTGAGTTAGGGTTCTCCCAGTACTGACCTTATCCTAACTACACGATGAAGGTGATCAACGTTACTTAACATGGCAATCACAGCCCACAGTGAACATGTAAATACTGTGAAATGAACATGCTTAGATGTCAGCATTAGAAAAGTTATAAGGTCTCATCCGAAACCAAATGATCCACTGTATTGTGGGTAAATTAATTTTCTTTTCCAGGAGACAGCAGAATAATATGTCACTAATAACATTACCCTGGTAATCACTGACAACAGACTTGAATCAGGTGCCTTTTTAAAGGGACGATGATTTCCCCATTTGGCCCGAATCAGCAAAATCGTTATTTCCTTTTTCCCATTTCTGTTATCGCATAATCAAGTCACACAGTCGAGGTCCATGCTAACAGAAACAACACACCAGGTTAATCTACATGAAGCACAACAAATGACCTTCATCATTTACTTTTAAACATTTACACGTCAACAGAGGAATTTACCTCCACAACAAAGTACAACAAATCAAAATAAAACTCATTCTGGTTTGTATGGGCAGCTAGAGTTGTACCTCGAGTCCAGATTCCAAACAGGTTTGTTGTATTTTAATTTTTTACAATAAAAATTCATATTAAGCAAATTCCTTAAGTTTATAAATTTAGCTTTTTACAAATAAGGGTAAAGAAAAAAATACAGTGTACAAACTTTTGTCTACAAGGCAGGCATTTGAATAGAAAGACCCTCATTTTTCCTTACCGTGTGGAGTCAGAGTCAGCCAGACACACACTCTGGCACACACTCGAACCAACACAAACCACCCAGCTAGCAGAGCAAAATTTAACCACTACGGACTACGAGACTAATGCTATGACTAGTGCTAGGACTCACTGATGACGAACTGAAATCAGGTGCCTTTTAAAATTATTCTGAGAGAACAAAATGTTACCCTTCGCAACATGAATTTAATCATCAATTCTTTTCCTATTTTTTATGACACATATCCACATCACAACTCTAGGTCTCACACCAACCAAAGAAAAAAAAAAAAAAAAAAAAAAAAAAACATTTTACTTTACAGTTACAATTCAACAATTCAACTTTGTAAGTCTTAAAAAGTTCATTTCAGATTCAAAATGATATTTTGTTGTGGCTTATTTTTACAATTTAAAAAAGAAGGGGTAGCAAATTCATTTATATCTTTAAAAAGTTTGCTCTTTCCAAGCAAGGGTAAAAAAAAATTACAGTGTACAAACTTTTGTCCAGAAGGCAGGCAGTTGAATAAAAAGATGCTCATTTGCTTGTCTCTTGTATTGTCAGCGTCCCACACACTCTGCCACACACTCGCACTGACAAACATGTTTTTACAGAGCTGCCATTTTATCTCCTAAAGACTACCAGAGACTAATCCCGTCTGTATGGCCAACACAGTGACCCATACCTCCAGCCATCTTCACTGTTTTAACACGCCTACAAGCATGACACCAATCCTCTGACCCTGACACTGCCATCAGTCTGGGGGAAATGCACTTTCAGTGGCACGGCTAACGGCCAAATGGCTGCAAAGCACTTCGACTTTCTCAAATCCAATACCAATAAAGAAAAAACAACAACAACAAAAAAAACAAAACATGACAGCAGTGCACATAACATGGGGTAGCTTCATTTTGTTCATTTTTTAAAACTTTTTTAGTTTTTTGCACAATAAGAACAAGCACATTTGTGAAGGAGGAAAGATTGAGCTTGACTTGAGTTTTTCTATCTAGACAAAGTTTTTTTTTTTTTTTTTTTTTTTTGGAGGACATGGTTACACAAAGATCTATAATGATTTCAGGTCTGCTGTAGAAGAAAGCGGCCATTAAATGGACCAAGTACAAACAGCAGAAATGTTGATAGATATGCTGAATGTCTTTGTACAATACAAAGAGTAAATCCAATGACTGATATTGATATAATGCTCTGTGATGCATTATGCCTGAGTTACTGTTTTACAGTTCATGAAATTGTTCATTTGAAAGGGCACTGGAGGTGGATGATTGCCTATATGCTGTATAAGTGCTCAGCGTTTAAGTCGCAGTGGTCCTCCAGACCAAAAGGAGACTGCATAAGGCCCTTCCTCTGAAGTTCATAGTTTATCACAAGTAGAATATAAAACAGATCAGGAGTTCATACTGTGTCCCCGAACCTGACTGACATCCTCATAAGGCTAAACCTGGAAATAACTCCAAGATAAGAAACAATAAAATACAAAGGATACGATTTCTTTTCTGATTGTAAGAAGTTTTAACACGCAAGTATACGTGGTGATTGTGATGCATCTCATAGCAAGTCACTTTTTTTCATAAAAATTTAAGGCATCTACTTTTGTACTTGCATATTGCTACTGATAATATGCAGACCCAATGCTGAAGATTCGTCTTCACAGCTTTCAAGATACAGTACCGACAGTTAAATGTGTTTTAAAAGATGCTGTGTGTGGACAGAGTGAGTTAACAGGCAATATGCAGAGTGTTGCATAACATTCATAGTCCTCATTATATGAAAAATCTGAGCTGGGGATGAATTTGATTCCGCTCAGCAGTGTATACTGTAATGTTGTACATGGAAATGTGTTTGTTCTAACTCTAATTCTCTAAATTTCCACGTTGATTGTCAGTCTCAAGTCAAGCTTTCTCTCCTCTGGAAATGAGCCAATTCCAGGAGCCGTGCTAGCACCCCAGTGTGAAGTTAAAAAAAAAAAAAAAAGTCGGTTAGTCACAGTAGGCAGACCAGTGACTTTGCAGCCATATTAGACCAAACGATGCATGCTACAAAGTGTAGAAAAAAATAATTAATAATTACTCCCCTCACAGAGAAAAAGAAACAAAACTATCCTTGCATGCGCCTCTCCATCTTTCAGTACACTCAAGGAAAAAAAAAAGACCTTGTCACACACTGCATAGAAAGCAGTTCCCACTTTGGTCAATAAAAAAAAAAAAAAAAAAAAAAAAGGAAAATAACAACAACATCAACAACAACATTAACAATGACAACATCAACAAAATAAATGTTTACACTATTTGTATCTCTGTACTAGCTTCTAATCGACATAGCTAAAAGCACTACCTACATAGGCAAAACTTGGTATTGCATAATTCTTATAATTCTGGACCCCTCCCTCCCCAATAATGACTGGAAGATGAAAAAAACACCAAAATACTGAAAAATAATGCTGTTTGATTATAAACTTTAGAACAGCAACTATACACAGCCTTGATATGCACTGTAAATGTGAGATAAAGTAGTAAATGAAGCTAAAAATCAACAATGACACAATTTCATCCAGAGTACAAAATATTTCTTATCATAAAAATGTTATTTTTTTCTAAAACGGTAATAAATGCAGCAAAAACAAGTGTAGTGATGTTTTCTATATTCAAAGGCAAGGCACGTAATGTGGACTATATATATTCGTGCAAATTAAGATTATTGGAAAGATTAGTTATATAAATATATCTGATTGGAGAGGCGATGGCATTGGGACTGCCGTGAACAATTGGAGATTTATGGGACTACAGCTCTCGAGATTCACCAAACTGGGCATAAACGAAGCACCATGAGACCTAGCCTCGCCCTGCAGGTTAGTGTTTAACTGAGTGCAGATTTAACACATAACAAACACGCACACATACACACACACACATGCGCGCACACACATTTTCTCTTAAATTACTTCACCAGCCTGCGTTCCTCGTGTTTCTTGTAATATCACAATGTAAACAGTAGCTTTATAAGCTAATGGCCCAAATGAAAATGCACACTAGATAGGTAGGGATTACATAAAAACATAAGCCATTTTATACACGCTGTGTGTTTGTGTCTTTTCACCTTTTTAAGTTTCTGTTTGTCATTTTACATAATAAATTAAAAAAAAAACTACCCGAGTGCTTGGGTACGGCTCAAGATAAGTGCTGTTTTGTTCGTGTTCAGTTCTGCTCAGGTAAACGTTTACTGTCAATCACACTTCTCCACTCTCAACTTTCCACCATGTTCATATTTGAGGATGCAATTAACTTTTTTCTCATTTAAAAGTGAACTTAAAACAGTTACTCCCCCTTCCTTTAGAGTCCTAGGGCAGACAGACTATGATAGCTTCCCTTCAGTAAAAAAAATCATTTGAATTGCACTTGCCTCATATGAGATATTTTCTTTTTTCCATTTTTTGAAAATCCTTTGTAAAGGATACATCAAGAAAATTCACTGGGGTTGTTTTCTAACCTAGTAATACAGGTCTTTTTTTTCACTATAAAAATTCAGAGTTCTTAACTCTTAAGAGTAGATATTAACCTTTAGCTCTAAAGGAAATACAAATCCAAGATTGACAAGATTACAGATACCAAAAGGTGCCTTTTCATCATGGAAAAAATGAAATTTAGAAGGCAAACAAACAAAAAAGTCTGAATTGCTGAATTTTGTTCCTATGGACATGTAATGATGTGGGTTGAGCCTTCTTTAATAGGTCAGAATTGGAGCCTGCATTCCAAAAAAAAAAAAAATTTTAAGTCCAGCCAGCCAGCCCTTGTGTGCCTCTCCTTCTACACCTGCTCAAAAACCAAGCCTAGAAATTGTGACATAAGAATGAGGAAAAAAAAAACACTACAAGAGACTAGCGTGTCATGCAAAACATTAAGGCATCTAAATTTTTTTGTATGGTAAATATCACAGTATGTCAGTTGAGGGGCCTTCTCACACAATGACTGACTGGCATGGAGAGGCTCGTGCCAGCTTTGACCCAAACCCACTCTCCTGTTCTAGGGCAAAGTCCTTCAGTGGGAGGGACAAAAGTCAGTGGAGATTGTGTAAGTGCTGCTTGCTGGTTTGTCCACGGACCTGTCACTCCAGAGTCAAGGCTTGGCCCCCCCGCTTACACCCCTCAGTTGCTTGTCTCCGCCTGAAGAAGGGGCTCACCAATGATGTTTATGCTGTAATTCTGGACATTTGTTGGCAGAATCTGAGTCCCGTTCGACACTTGGAATGGAATTAAGCTCGCCCAGGTACCAGGACTGTGGACACACAGGAGAGAGAGAGAGAGAGAGAGAGGGAGAGAGAGAGGGAGTGTAAGGACATGGACATCAACATGGTGGAATATCTACACAAACATAAAGCAGACATATCAGAATCTACTTGCCTGAAAAATGGAATTATTATTATTATTATTATTATTATTATTATTATTGCAACTACTACTACAAAACAACACCACCACCAACAACAACAACAATAATAATAATAATAATTCCAAGAATAATTTAAGTAAATTCCTTAACAGTAAAACTCAGAGCCAAGAATATTTTCTTAGATTTTGCATTTTGCCTGAAAGACCTTGAAACCTTGCAATCAGCCAAGCTGACATTTGTTTAAAAAACTATTTTTTTGTTAAATCAAGTAAAGCTAGTTATATGCTGCATATCACATAATTAGCAGCCTTTATGTTCAGTATATAATTAAATATTTCGTAAATTTGAATGACTGCTAAGCGAAAAAAAAAAAAATCACACTGAGCATGCAATCACCTGGTTTAACAAAGGACAATATGAAACGATTTTAAATCGAGTCAGTGACACATATCAATGTCTGTTAGTGGTACAGGTCTCAATTATTTCCCACAGTCTGAAGGGCTTCATCCCTCCTTTAGCACTGACAGCACAGGAAACTCAGAGGAACAAAGGCGCCTCAGTAAGTGGATATTGCAAAAGAGGAGTCCCACAGAGAGCTGACACCCTCCCTCTGATCAATAGGGTTAAGTCAGAGGCTGATTGTGTACCGCACTTTCCCATCCGCATTCAGCACATGCTAGCCACACAACAACACAAGACTGTTAATTGCGAGCCATGGCGCAGGCCTTGAATGCGAGAGACGCCGCGATGCACAAACAGCATGTTGTTCCCTGGAGGGAGGACAGCGGGGGTCTGAATGGTATGTACATGTGTCGAATAATTAGGCAGGCCAGAAACCAGTCCACCCTCCTCCTTTCCCGTCTCCTTCTTAAATACCTGTCTCACACAATCGCTGCTTTCTGTTTGCAGATTACAGAGCGTGCTCCTGCTCTTTCAACACCACCCGGCACACACAGCCACCGCTTTGTTATTTTCTCCCTTTTACTTTTTTCCCCCAGCAAATAAGAAAGGGAGGACAGGGCAGGCCGGGGGTGGACGAGGGCGTACTGGGGTGTTTGACGGAAGGCAACAGTAAAGAGAAGAAAGTGAGCGACTTTTCCCTGGGATCTCCGGCTGCAGGTGCATAGCTTCAGTGGATCAGCTTTGGTTGCGAGAAGGGGGGCAGTGAGGGAGTTTTAGGGGGTTTTCTTTGGCAGTTTGTTTGTTTTCCAAAGGGGACACGAGGGCTCAGGCTGATGCCTGGGGAAGACAACAGGGTCTTGGCGGACCTAGAACACTGACTTTATTCTTCCCATGGCTGCCTGCAGTGATACGGCTGACTGTGGCCATGAATGTGGCTAATGACTTAGTCTGCATTTTATACAAATCCCCTGCAGCTAGAGGCCTAGACATCACTTAAAACAATAGAGGCAAAGTTCATGATTCAATAGCCAGAGACATGGTCAGAATTTACAAAGCATGGGATATGAAAGAAGAAAAAGAAAAAGGAAGGAAATGCAGTGCTACAAAAGTCTTCGTGAAAAAAACTATCTCAATAATTTTTTTCATTTTCCTCCATAGCTTCTTTCCCCTCCTTCTGCACGCCCCTTTCACTCTGCTCTTTCTGGCCTGCTAGAAATCATCTGACAGGAAATGAGAGATTAAGTTTTTCCTACCTTGCTGAACAAAGAGAGCACAGAGGAGGGAAACACTTGGCAGTGATTTGGCTTTGTTTTTTTTTTTTTGTTAAGATAGCTTTTTATCCCTTTCTTTCTATGTCTTTCTCTCCCTTTGTAACATACTACTCACTCCACAGGAACACAGGAGACCTGAGCAGCAGGGGATTACTTTGTAAGCTCAGTGCACATGGTCCTCAACCCTTCTGTCCTCCCATACTCCTTGCTCCAACCCCAGCCTCAGCTTTTGCAGAATGCTTAGCCGATTGATCGCTGCGGCTCATGGGGTACCACCCCCTTATTTAACAATTTCAACTTCAGCCTGGCATTACCTAATGTCTGGTTTCCCCTGGATACCAGATGGCTTAATACATGACAGCTCCGCATCCACAGGAACCCGAGGAGGGGGGAGAGGGGAACAAACAACTTTTCCTCACGCGTGGTTGACTTGATCAGATTCTACACTGTTGAATCACCCTCCACGCTCATAGCTTGCCCATCCACAGCTTTCTGTCCCACCAAAATCCTCCTGGCTGTAGTGGTAGGCATACAGTATGCTTCGCTTGGGGATCAGGTCCTAAATTAGATTATCTAATGGCATCTTAATGGATAGCTGACCCCATTTCCTGCAGGATGGCAATGCTCAAGGCTGGGTCCAATTCAATTTGCCTTGAACCATGGAGCACCATACATGAGTCTCTGCCAATGCAGCCCCATCCAAAAGTGAGCAACAAATTACATTTACATACATTACCCGTCAAAAGTATGGGGACACTCCGTTTTTCAAAATATTAGTAATAAATTAGCATTTTTCTTGTCTGTTTGCGATAACCTATTAACAATTAACCACGGTTGAGGAAATCATATGTAACATGAATATATTTGTAACAATGACAAAATCAATCACACTATTGTACATGCTCAGAAAAAAAGCCCTCACTTAGCAGATGTAACTGGTGCACACACATTCTTCAAATGAAGAGTTACTTCAGATATTCCTCACAGATGCTTGTGTGCCTCTTGAAGGACTTTCATGTGGTTCGTGGAGCTGTTTGGACATGTGTCTCTCTCTTGGTTTTATTCAACTCCTTCCAGAGCATCTTGATTGGGTTAAACTCAAGTGAATGGAGAGTCCACTCTGTTATAGACAGCTCTGCCTCCTTCCTCTTCATGCATCACTTACTCAGCTTTGAGGTGTGTGTTTAGGTGTGTTTTAGAAAAGGCTGTACAGTGAATGTATAGTGGGATTGTCGACTACAGCTAAGCTCTCTATACAAAACCCTTCTATCAATATAACCTTGCTATATAAAAAACTGATTTGACATATCCTCTGTCTTAAAAATCCTTGGTCAAAACTAATCCAACTACAATATTGGGCATCATTGGGAATCGAAACAGGCAAGTGGCTTCTCTTTTATTAGGCTGCATAAGTGGGAAAATCTGCAGAAAGAGGCCCTGCAACCCCACTGACTGCAGAGGAAGTCTAAGCATGATGCCTCTGTACCTGACTGCAGAATAAGTGCTGAGAGGAAGTGCTGAGCAAGGCTTTATCCAGCCACGGGAAAGGGGTTTAAAGAGAAAGGGAGGCTCCAAAAAACAAAAACAAAAAAAAAGAGAAAGACAAGAGAGGCTAAGGAATGTAAATTTTCTAAAGAAACAGCCAGACATAGATGTACTCAGAGAGAAATAGGTTTGTCTTTCATTTTCAAGGGCAAAATCCAGCTTTCTACATTTACAGTAAGGCCCAGAATTTATAACCTACCCTGTATGGTAGGTCCTGCTCATTACAATCTCTCCTCTTGTCTGTTTCTATAGACCTACAGAGGGTAGAAATTATTTCTCGGTCTTGTAAGCATATAAATTGTAATTCAAAGTAACAATTTTATCTGCAAGACTGAAAAAATTTGTGATGTCAGATGATATTTATGAATATGGTATGATGACGTGAAAATGAAAGTGACAGAAGAAGATTCATGATAGGCCAACTCCCAAAATCTTAAAGACTGTCCACTACAGATATTAAGAAAATATCAATTTATATTGATGCACCATTCTTGATATTTAATATATGGCTTCACAGATTCAAAACAGTATGTGTCATGCAAAAAGTTGGTGACACTGTATGGGAAAAGTCCAATACAACATGTCCCTTTTTATTACTATTTGTATTACAATTATTATATTACATTATTTTGTTTGACACTGTACACTTTTCTGTCATTTTCTTTCCCTTTCCACATCTTTCCATACAGTTTAGGCTATTTATACATCTTTGAAATCAGGCTACACTGCCAAAACAAATAAGAAACCAATTATATGCACACATCTTTACTTAGTGACAAATGTGACAAATATATTTCCAATACACATATTAAACATATTGCCAATACGCAAACAAATACACACATGTGCACACACAAACCCCTACCTTAAAAAATGATATTAAATATTTAAAAAATGCCAATTAATGTTAATCATAGTAAGCTAATCTGGAAACGTAGCATGCTGTCTAGCTAACACCAACACACAATAGCTTTCTATTACTGACCTGAGAATTTGGTATCTAAAAGGAAAAAATATGAACAATATAGCAGGACAGCATCATTATTAATAATAATAATATTTTATGGCTAATACCCAGAGAATGTTTATTTTTAATTATTATATTTATCATACTGTGTGCTCAGAAGATCTAATCTTATAGTAGTATGTGATAAAGCAAAAGAGGAGTAAGAAATATGATCTTGGTTACTCCTGCTGTTTTTAAGGCATATGAATGACACAGGAATTTCACTAAAAGCTACTTTTTTATTTGCTTTTCCAGAGCCTGGTTCCAGGGAAAAAAAATCAATCGCAAGAGCTGAAGTTGAACTGAAAGCACACTCAGGAAAAACCTGTTACATACACTGACACACGCAATCTTCAAAAGAGTTCATAGACTTCTCTGATACTTTTGGCACATTCCCGTGTGTCAGATTGGGCAAGTATTCATAAGGTTGTAATCTGAAGTTCCAGTGAAGGTGTAAATACTCAAGTCATGTCTGACATGCACTTCTTGGAATTTAAAATGGACTCTGTTCCACACCAGAGTGCTGACACGACCTACATTCAACAAGGTGCTGAATCATGCTGCCTTATTTCCCCTTTCTCATTCCCAATATAAAAACTACAAAAAAAAAAGTCAATGTCAATAGCAATGTTAAATATTTATCAAAGTCTCAAAGTCTTATCGATCCTGCTTTACATGTAATAGTCTATTATACACTCAGTAACCACTTTATTAGGAACATCTGTTCATCTGCTTATTCACACTATTATCAGCCAATCATGTGGCAGCAGCTCAATGCATAAAATCTTGCAGAAACAGGTCAAGTGCTTCAGTTAATGTTCACATCAAACATCAGATTGGGGAAAATGTGATCTCAGTGACCTGATCATGGCATGGCTGTTGTTGCCAGACGGGCTGGTTTGTGTATTTCAGAAACTGTGGATCTCCTGGGAATTAAGCACAACAAGCAGTTCTGTGGGCAGAAACACCTTGCTGATGAGAGAGGTCAGAGGAAGACTGGTTACCAGACTGGTTCAAGCTGACAGGAAGGCTATGGTAAATCAAATTAAATCATCACTCTTTACATCCATATTGAGCAGAAAAGCATGTCAGAATGCACAACACCTCGAATCTTGGGAAGGATGGGCTAGAGGAACAGAGGACCACATCAAGTTCCCAAGAACAGAAATCTGAGGCCACAGTTTACCGAAACTGGACAGTTGAAGATTGGAAAAACTTGTTCTAATTTTCAACTACCTATTTTTGATAAGCCTGTGCCTGGTTTAGCCTCAAATTACTGCATTTTCCCCATTCTGATGTTTGTATCTGCAGAATTTTATGCATTACGTTGCTGCCATATAATTGGCTAAAACTGCACGAACAAGCAGGTGTACCGGTGTTCCTAATAAAGTGGATAGTAAATGTATTTCCTGTAACTGTGAATATTTATTAAAGATCTGTTCAGTGAAACTGTTTATAGTAGAATGCAGGTTTGAAAAAAAAAATCTTAACAGGGTGAAATTTAAAAAGTGTGTATTTGCAAAAATGATGCATGATTGCGATAAAAGAAAACAAAACAAGAACACAAAAGAAACTTGATGGAGAGGTGGGTTGAAAATAAAGGAAACGTTTACCTTTGCCAAGAAATCCCCAAAGCCTCCTCTGAGCCATAAGACCTGACGTTTTGATTCACGGGCCAGTCACAAATCCTCAGCTGTCAATCAAACACCTCTCAGTCAGACAACGGGGCCAGCACAACGGTACTAACACACACATTTAGCATGCAACAAGGCCAGGAGCAGTCTGTGCCAAAACTACACACACATGATTAACTTGCTCTTTTTTTTTTAAATATTATGTTATATTATATTATATTGGTCTTCTAACATCTGATTGTATGTCTAAATTATAATAATTTAATAAAAATTTTAGACTCAGTTCCTGGACCACAGGTTAGAATGAAATTAGCCTCTATAAGTCTCTATTTCAACTACTTTGATTCAAACATTATATTTAAGCAGGGTCCTGGAAAATGTGCCTGAAAAATGTAAAATGTACAAACAGCAAATGTTATATGTAGCATGCAACATTAATGGGGTAACCATTAACTTTCCTGGAAGCAAAAGAAGAGGTTAGTTTACAAAACTAAGGGCTGGGTTACATGGATATCATTCGTCTCTGCCAAAATGCTTCTGCATGGGAACAGGGACGTGCGTTCCATCTGGCGCATGCACTTCATCATGTAAGCTGCTGTTAGACATGTTCAAGCAGATGGGTTGACTGAAGTATGGTCATGCTGTGTGGTGTCAGATATGTTACTTTTTGGCTTTTTATGCTGACCTGTAAAAGTCTTAAAAATATGAATGTGGATGGAGGAGAAGAGAGCATACAAACGTATTCTTATAGACACTCATACACACATGGACTGACAACGTATGAATGAGATTGCAACAAGTGCAAATGTATAGCCTAATAAACAAACAAAATGTAGAGACGTCTGTGCAATAAAAACAACAAAGGCAGAACCTGTCACTTCACCAATCTATGCATTTCCCTAATGCCTGGAGGAATATATTGCCATCCATTCTGCCCACCTGCGGTACTGTTGGTTATCAGATGCAAAGGCTGTTTACAAGCTTTAATCAGGTCCATTCATTCTTTGAATATTCAGTAGCACTTATTCTCAGTCAATAATGCTAGCCATTTCTGGAACAGCGCCTGTACCATTCCCAACATAAATCCATTTCCACTGCAATAAATCTAGGAAGGCAAATAATTGATTTTCTATATTTACACCACAGATGCTTTAGCGCTGACCCAAAGAGGCTTGGCTGGATAAAATATCCATTTCCCAGAGTGAAAGCCACATGAATTAGCAGATTGAGCACAAGCATTAACACTGAACAGGAAATTATTGGAATTTCACTGCTCGTACAGAAGCCCAGTTATGGCAGGTGCCAATATGAATGATAAATACAATTTACACTGAATAGCTAGTGGAAAAAAAACATAATGTAGAAGAAATGTTGGAAACCTTTTCCAGGGAAAAGCAGAAATGTTCAGTTGCACTGAAGCTGAACTGAATTACATGTATGTATTTGAGCTTGTAATAGAACGTGCTGTATGGTGGGATATAGGAAGCAGTTTTTTTCAGAACTTGAGTGACTCAGTTTCACACTGTTAGTGTGCGGATATCCACCTCCATCAGTACAGCTGCCAAATTTACTTCCCCACACAAGTTTGTGTGTGTGTGCATGTATGTGTGTGTGTATGTGTGTGTGCTAAAGCCAGAAAACAATGGCTTTGGGCGAAGTCGAGGTCAGCTATCAGACAGTTACAGTGGCAGACATTCCTTCGTCCTGTTTTGGTAGACCCCCCCACACACATTAAAAAAACACACACACAATATGTGCTGAAAAGGAACCACAAGTGCAGTAATTAGTGTGGATGCATAAACCTAAGTTCAAGGACGTCTGTCCTGGAAAAGAGTTCACATGAGGACTTTTCTCTAGGATTTTAAACTGTACCTCAACAACTAAACAAAGAACAGGAGAAAAAGAACAGGGAGTCTGTTACTGTCATCACAACACTCCTAAAGCACAATTTGTAACAACATAACAACTTATGATCTATAATGACAATGCAGAAGTTTCCACTAGACACCTGAAACAACAAAACCCTTATTTTTTCAAGGCTTATTCTCACAAAAATTAATTATATATCCGCAAAAGTACTCATGCTGAACTGACACCGAAGCTTATCTTACTCACAGAGGTGCAGCTTGATCAAATATCACCTGATATGTCAGTGTCGAGTAAATAACAACAGCACGGCCCAAACACATAGACTCGGGTCATCAATTAGGAGCTGGTAAGCTTCTTGTGAATGCTTCTGGTTGTAGGTGCCATCTGTCCATAGCAGCGCCAGATCATAGAGGTGCATCTCAGCCAAGTTAGCGCTAATGAACATCTGTGTGTGGGGACTGGATAAGCGTGCTAACATTAGATAAAACCAAACAATTTTGATCAGCGATCAGTCCCAGAAGTGAGACTACGGCTTTCTCCTGGGATTGAAAAGAGAGCGAGAGCGAGTAAAAGAAGGGTTAGACGCCCTTAGGGAGAACGGATAATGAAATATTTTCCTCACTGGTGTTTTGATGAGCACTTTACATAGGGGCCTCAGTCAGGAGCAGGTGTTTGGGTTTCTCTATGTGTATGTGTGCTGCTACTTACATATGTGAATTCACCTGTTATTTTCCCCAAGTGTACATGGGTGAGAAGCGAGCTCCAAACGGGCCTAGTGGAACAACAATGGCATTGTAACACTCACACCCTATGACCATCTGCCTGCATGTCTGTCAGTGTTTTCGCTCAGCCTATTTTGTCTGTGTGTAGATAGTTAATTGTCCACACAAACTCTAATCCAGTCCTAAAATCTTTGTTTTATTCATAACGTTACCTGTAAAAGCTGTAAGATAATCTATTTTAGTTTATTTTTTACAGTATAAAAGACAGATATGCCCAAGGAAACACAAATTCCTCTTACGGTATCATGGTATCGAGGTCATGACCCTTGCTCTTCACTCTGGATAGATTACATAAGCAGTGTTTAAGGGCTTCTCTGAAGTCTGGACTTACCACGAGAAAGTGGCCAGTAGCCCTAATAGCTGCACTTCCAACCACACACCCATTTAAAATCTGTGCTTAATCCTCTGGATCTATGTCATATGTTAGATAAGTACAGCATCCATGACCTATATCTTATGACAAGCTTAAGAAATCATATACATGGATTAACCTATTGTAGTTTGAGTTTGTAAAACATTAAAAGAGTTGTTTGTTTTTATGGAATGGAATGCAATAAATGATACTTATACTGTATATTTTTATAAAGGTAGTGTAATTGGCCACATGACCAGAGTTGTTCAACCATAAACCTAAAAAAGAGGCTGACTGTGTTGGAGGTCTATAAAAAAAGGGTGTATACAAAAAACATTATAAAAGAGATATAACTCTGATACACGTTTGATACTTTAATAAAAGACTGCCACATTTATACTGTCCTCACAACTGAGACCGGTCGTATACTACTCGTGTCCACTAATTTGATTGGACAAGCGGCATTCCAGGTGTGCTGATATTTAGTACAAAAGCACTGGTACATTTTGCTGTTTGTATCACTTCGCTTGTCTGTGCTACAAAAAAATTCCTTACATGAAACTGTTACTAAACTTACTATGCGCTGTCAGTCTGTGCGTTGCATGGCAACACGCAATTCAGCGTTAGCTTCTTTGGAAAAATATTTTCATTGACGGAGCAAAAATAAACAAAATATTTGGCCATATTGTGTCTAAAATGTCAGTTACTCAATAGTAATTTTTTGTTTAAAGAACTGCTGTGTAAAAGAAATATCACTCGAGCAAGATCGCTGTTGTACAGAATATCAGCACGGCTGTGAGTGCCGCAGGTAATTTTTTGTCACATGACTGAGAGTGTGATATTGCTTTTATACAAAAGTTCAATAAAGTGTCTCATTGCCGGTTACTAACTATTGATAATTCTAACCGCAAAGATTTTTAAAGTGCTGGTACTTTAAAAAAGAGCTTAAAATAAATTGTTTCATTCCTGAACTATTGTTTTGTTAGCACAATGACAAAAAGGTGACTATATGGTTTTAAGAACTGGATCAGATTGAGCAACTCTGTAGTTTTCACAATTGTGAACAAGAAGCAAACTTATATTCTAAGAAACTTTTCCAGAATAACTTTTTTTGAAAAGGCATGTAGATTGTGCCTCGCGGCTGTCCAAGGAGTAAAACACATGTATTCTTATAGTTGCAAAGAAAAGCTAGAAAGGCTAAAAAAATCTTAAGTGGTAATTTGGTCATACCCTGCTACTATAAGGCCCTTGTGTACACAGATAATTGTTGCAAATGAGGTCTGCACAAACAGTTGTCACATCAGCAACAGGAAAAGCAATCACACATATACGTGCATGCATGCACACTCTGTAACATGTATCTACTCGCTAGTCTCTTTTTTTACTGATAAGAATCTAAACCCTAATACCTCCATCTGCATTCTATTTAATGGCTAATTGGGGGTTAACAAGTCAAAAGGAGAGAGATAGAGAAAAAAAACATCAGCATGAGGAAAGTGAGACATGGGAAAAAGATACTAAAAGCAAGTGAGAGAAAGAGAGAGAGAAGCAGAAAGACAAAGGACAAAGAATGGAAAGAAAGCATAAACAGGAGCACCGGCGTGAGAGATAAAGAGAAAACAGAGAGGAACGAGCATCAGCACAGTGAGTGGGCCCTGCCGAGCGTCTGGAGTCTAGACACTCATTCTCAGGTTGCAGACAGGGCTACAGGGAGTGCCAAGCCCCACGGCATGCTGGGAAGGGCCGGCTGTACGGCTGTAAGGTGACTCCCCGGTGACGACTGTAATGCATACGGCCCCCGTGTTACACCACACGGCCAACAAAGGCCCGGCAGGGGAATGCAGGTGTCAATACAACTCATTATAACCTATGATAAATCACCCTGCATAAAGGCCAGGGTATACCGGAGACGTTATTTACCCTGCTAGGTGCCTCAAAAGCCACAGGTCCGACATGGGTCAGGCCTGCGCTATACAAATCACTATGCAGGAGCACATAAAAGCTCTGGCTTACATAAACACAATGAATTGCTGATATATTACCTTGTCTGTTTGTGGCACTTCTCCTTATTCGGTGTATTGTGGTTGAAACGAAAGACATTAAGTGTGTGGCTGAGGCGGTCAAACATGTAAACACTAGCAGAACGACTGCACAGCTGTACGCATGAGATCCTCGCACTAAAAGATGACACATTCTTCCAACAATGCGTACGTACCTCAATCCTTCGTTCTCTGTGGATCTGTCTCTGTCGTTTTATCTAGCCATCTATCTTCTAACCATAAAAGTGTGACCTCTATTTCAACATTCTTTTCATCCGCATGTAATTATCTATAATAGTCCAAGCTTTGGCAGAATTAAAACATGTTAACACTTAAGATAATTGCGGCGTGACAAGAGAAGAGAGTTTCATGGGCTACACCCCAGGATATGAAAAAAAAATCTATCAATGAGCAAAACTTTCTCCGTCTTTTTAAAAAGCTCAGAGCTTTACAGTACATCTGTGGTGGGGAGCAGCACATGTCTCAGTCTTCGTCCAGCTCTGCCAAACCAGAGAGCAATAAAAGCAAAGGCTTGCCATTACTCTAACTCAGGAGCAAGGCAGGAGAAAACCACTAATTATTATGAAGCCGCGTGCAGATGAATTCAATTAGAGGAGGGTGGAAAACTCTAGCCTCGAACTGGGCCTTTCCCACTGAACAGAACTGCCCCTAACACACACACACACACACACACACACACACACATACGCAAACACTCAGAACTGTTTCTACTTTTATAACGGTATTCTACCTCTTTGCTCAAAGTCATATAAGCCAAACTAGTTCACATTAAATACAAAGCTTTTCTGTGAAATGGTTAAAAAAAAGTCAACTGTATTGCAGTATTAAATTTATGAGAACTTCCATAAACTTGTGAACATTTTAAATTTATAAGAAAAATCTATTAATGTGAATAAATTCATTGTGGGAGAAAGCTAAGCCCAAACAAATATCCATGACTTGAAAACCATACATGAAGGTAGAACACCAGAATTTCCATACACCCCTCAGAAAATATGCTAAAATTATGATTTTTTAATGAAAATTATGCTTTTTAATGAAGAAATGAACCTGAATCTGAGATAATTAATAATAATAACAAATTAACCAATTCTGTCTCCTACGCTGACCTACGCTTGGAATGTCACCGTGGTTACAAGATACCTAGGAGCAAGGCTGTAGTAACAGGGGAAAGATAAAGAGGAAATTTGGGAGCTTGTGACAAAGAGCAAAACATTACTTATAGTGGACCTATATGGTCTGAACATGTGACACACACTCATTCGGTAAGCGATATGAAATAATTTCCTAGAAAACGTGTATCAGTGAGAACTTTACTGGACTAAGCTAAGGAAAAGGATTCAGATATTCCATCAATTAATAATTCTAAACAAGATTTCTAAAAGAAAAAGGCAGGGAGACATTTTATAATGGGAGCAATGGTATTTTCAGAAGCACACGTTTAGTAGGACATTACGTGTTATGTCTTCTGTAATTTAAGTCCAATGGGGCTCTTGAAAAAATCAGATATTTTCTTTTATGACATTATGACTGTGATTCACTCAGAGAGTTACCTGGTACTGTACCTAGTTGACGTCAACACTGTGTGACTGCACATCAACCACAAATACCAACGTGAAATGTGATTAGATTAATGTCAATTTGAAAAAAAAAATTTTTTATATATATATATAAACAAAACATTATTATTATTACATTAGCAGTTGTATTTGCACTTAAAGGAATCCTGAAAGTTAGGGGTGCTCCAGCACACTCAATAGCACCAACAATTCCTGCGTCTTTGGGTGGAAGACAAACAGAGAGAAGAGAGAAACAGAGAAAGGAGACATGTCTGATTTGCAGTGTTACTTGTCTGTTCTGATACCTGTAGTGAGACTTGAACAGCTGGGTAGGGATTTGGAAAGGGCTGAGAGAAAAGCACAGGGAGAGGGGGAAACAGAGGGAGGGAAAGGAGAGAGGGATGAGTAGCATCTCACCTGTTGCTGGTGGAGGAAGGCTGGGTCTCTAGGGCTCAGTCCTACAAAACGGTTAGCAGTAGGGGTGCCGGGGGCTGAATAACCTAAAAACACACACATACATAAACACAAACTCATTAACAATGATGCAAACATGTTCAAGCAAAACAAGTGCTTAAATATGATCCTGCTGAAAACAAAATATGTGATAGTAGTGTGTGTGTGTGTGTGTGTGTGTGTGTGTGTGTGTGTGCTCACCCTCCGAGGATGTGGTGATTGGCTTGGTGTCAGGCATGGAGAGAGAGACGGGTCTGACTGCTCCATGGTGGGGAGATGGTGTCAGCACTGGGGTGAAGTGGCCTGGAACCTTCCCCACAACCTGACCACTGCTGTTCGGCTGCCATACACACACACACACACACACACACACTCAAAATTAATCATAGGGATATATTAGAGACTTATGTTGCACAACAAAAAAATCTCTTTCACAACAATATAAAAATCCATCCATCTTCCAGAGAGAAAAAACACATAAAATTCTGTTTTGTGCAGGCTTTCTGGGCAACAGTCTCAATTATTAATAGTGCAGAAAGCACAGAGAGAGAACATAAGCAACAGAGAGTAAGAAGCAGGGGGAGACTCGACTGCTGGAGACAGACGCTACAGAATTCACTTTGCGGGGCTCTAAGTTCAAACCTCAACTGGGCCTTTATGAAAAAGAATGGGGACGGTGGGGTTCCCCCGTGTGAATAGAATGTTTAATTAGGGTGTAATATAATCTGCGTTAAAGCAAGCATAAAAACATCCTGGCCCCCGTCCACCCAATTATATTCACCATGTTATTTGCAGAGCGAGCTCCCCCCGCCGAGCGCCGGACCCCGGCAACGCCAAATATTTATGACCTTTATCGTTTCCCGCCGCTTTCTCCCTAGTAACAGCCCCCAAGTGCTCTACCTCGCCCAGTCTCGCAACCATTTCTCTACAATTGGCTCTGTGTGGATATATAACTGTGACATCACAGGGCAGAAATGAGAGAAACCCCATTCCCCAAAGCAGAATTAGAAGCATCAAGTATTTCATTTCATTTTTCTTCTTCGTCATGAGCATTTCAATGTGTTGTGGTCTAATAACTGCATTTCTTTAAGTGATAGTGACATTTCAGTGCACACAAGAAGAGAGTTGAATTTTTGGGTGTGTGTCAGACTGTAACTGAAACTAAAGTCAAAGTATTCAGAGGAGGTTTGTGGACACGTGGTGGCCTGGATACCCCTGTGGCCCGAAACTGTTATAAGCTCTGATTTAGACTTCTGCTGGACTTCGGCCAAGCAGCGAGCAAGGTGGCACACTCCTGTTCATTCTACCCTGACCAAAACGGATGCTTTGAACAGATTTACGATGCTAAATGAATCAAATCTTCTTTTTTTGCACTTTCCACACCTACTCCAGTTTCAAGAATCATAAAACGGTGCTATCAAAATTAATTTACACTCAGGAGGAAAGAAGGTAACTGTCAAATCTCGACAGCGTCACACTGAAAGCGAGGGAGTATAAATTTCCCTTAAGAAAATGTTTGGACAAATCGACTTTTTTAGGGGATTTTGTGAATATAATTAAGATTGACTGAGGCTGGCTGAGTTGCTTGGCAGAGACAACATAAAAAGTGGTTTCAGACGTGATTCAGCGAGAGTCTGACAGTCAGTCATCAGAGTGGAGTCAGTGTAAGCGCAGCAGGCAGGACGCTGGCCAGAGCTTCATTACGAAACTGTTTAAACAAACCAGCCCACCCATAATAACAGAAAAACAATAACTAATTTTATACGAATTCTTTCGACTTCTTTTAAACTCCCAAGACGTCTCTGCAGAAACAGGTACATTCCTCACTCGTGTACCTACTACTTTTACTATGATATTTATTGTATTTGCTGAATAATTAATGATAGTTACTAAATAATGTGGTTTAAGATGAATATCTGTATAACAGCCTAGGAGTTAAAGAGGTTAAGCATTTTTAATAGGTGTTGGAGTAACCACATAGTGAATACAATTTCAAAAATCAGAAGTTTTGAACCTTTTCGCTATGTATTGAATCTTATTTTGTAAGTAATGTGTTAAAACTCAGCTACAGCTACTAAAGGTACTACAGTGCTAACTTCACAGGGTAAAGCTGCAAAGCCGAGTGCTCTTATGCGAATTAAGCCAATGAGCAGTGGCTTTCCTGGTTCAAACGTTTATTGACTGGCTTTTGTAGATGCCCCCTCCCTTCCTCTGTTCCTACTCTCTTCATTTATCCCAGCAAATGCTGTTACCGTGGCATTCCTGAGGTCGCCGCTCTGCCTGGCTCTCTGCTTTAGAGCTAAATGAGAGGAGCCAACAGAGCAAACCTCTAATGATTTTAGCTAAACTGGGTCAATTACTGTACCAAAATAACGTGTCCCGTTAATCAAACTCGAGCCCGACTCAGAGGGAATAATAGTGAGGGGGGACAGAATACACACCAAGAGAAAAACAGACGCGGGA
Source organism: Pangasianodon hypophthalmus (assembly GCF_027358585.1). Classification (NCBI taxonomy): domain Eukaryota; kingdom Metazoa; phylum Chordata; class Actinopteri; order Siluriformes; family Pangasiidae; genus Pangasianodon; species Pangasianodon hypophthalmus. The sequence continues at coordinate 20,458,311 of NC_069713.1, forward strand.
TGAAAGAGCAAGTTGGAGAAAAGGCAGAAAGAGAGGGAACAACTTGATAAATCCTGAACAAAGTTTTGACAGTTGAATAATGGCTGGCTCGTTTCATTTTAAAGACTGGCTGGAAGAAATGAACCAGCCTCAACTTGTAAGTGTATCACACACATGCTACTACATGACAGAAAGTACGGGTTTGTGCAATTTTGGGCTTCTGTGCACTAAACATGTTAATGCATGTCGTTCTGTTGGACTTTTTTTTTTTGTGGCTGGATGTGTGCAAGGAAAGAAGACATTCTTCTGTACACCTACACACATCCATAGACATGATCAGAGTTTCTAAGCCTTCCCCACTACAGCATGTTGGTTGTGAGTGTTAGGAAGCCGTGCTCACCTGGCTGCTCTGAGGGCTGGACGGATCGTAAGGCTGAACGTAGTTCTTGAGCGAGTCGGCTGGGTTGAGGTGCGGAGGGTAACGGATGGTAGGATGGGAGAAATAGGGTGATGGAGCAGGAGGAAGGATGGCAGGAGCTGAAAACTGCAGTGGGGAGTGAGGGGGAGGACTCCTCGTGGAGATCACTGTACACACACATATCACACACAGAACACACATCAGCCATTATTACTAACACTTTAGCTTCTCTATACTGATCCAGTTCTGTGTAAAAGTGAGATCACTACAAATTCATCATGTTGGATAAAGTTTTTCTTTCATTTTATTTGGTGCTGAATATTTAAACTGAGAACCCCTTGATATAAAATTAAAATTTATTTGAATCCTGTTTTGTCTAATTGTGTTATTTGTTGTGATGTCATATTAATTTCAAAGGTAATGTATGCACATATAAACACAGTGTACACACAGGGCTAATTGTTGTCAGTTTTTAACACCTGGCATTGATTTAATTAGCAGGATTCTGTGTTATTTGATATCATGGCTAATACCTTCAGTAAACAAAAATGAGAAAAATCTGAAAAATTTTTATGTTAGTGAAGAATGATGTAACCTTGTGTGGATTTTTTAAATAATTTGTTAAAAATGGATTTTATATTCACAATTAAATAAAATCAGTCCTTCAAATTTGGCTCAAATTTTTGAACCCAATATTTTAGATATGTCAATAACTCATTACTATATGTCATATTATGTAATATTCTGCAAATATCCCCAATACCAGCTAACAGTTTGGACACACCTACTCATAGAAAAATAAAGGCTTTCTTCATGTTTACTATTTTCTACTATTTAAGAATAACAATTAAGTTATTAATACTATGAAATAACACATATGAAACAATACATGTGACCAAGAAAAGTGTCAAACAAATGAAAACTATTTAATATTTCAAATTCTTAACAGTATTCCTGATGAATCTCTATTGGCATTTTCTCAACCAGCTTCATGAGGAGGTTCACCCAGGAGGCTTAAAGTTTCCAAATAAGTCGAGCTCTTCAGAAATAAATTTATACAAGGGCAAATTTGGCAAATTCATTCGGCTTAGGAAAAAACACCAATCTTAGAGCTTAGTCAAAATGACAATGATAAATATATGTTCAATCTAATGTGTCCAAATTTTTGACTGGTAGTGTATTTAGAGTGACTGTAATTCAGTCATGGTCTATGTACTTTTAGTGTGTTCATTCCAGACATCTATCAAGTTAATGGAAAACAAATCTAAATTATTATTGTACCATTTCTTTCATTCTTCCTCCATTTTTTGCCAAGTTAAACATACTTCCAGAAGCTACCAAAACATATCTTAATTATTCTTTTCGTCATCACAGTTTGGCACTTTGCTAGTAAACCAATATATTTTGATTTATACAACAGTTAGTTCCTGTCCACTAATTTGATAGATCGAGCGGCGTTCCAAGAAAGCTTATATTTATTATAACCGCACTAGGACATTTCACTGTGTGTATCACTCCGATCACTCGAATGTTACTCAGTACGAGGTCCTATTACTAATGATGAGACATCACACTTTTTAGCAGCTTTATCTAGAATATGTTCTTAATTGAGCATCTAAAAGTGTGTATTGTGTGGTGGTGTGTGATGTGTTTAGGTGGAAACGTACCACTGTGACCCACGCTGGTCAGGCTTGGGTGATGATGCTGGGGAAATGTAGTCAGGCGAGGGGAGGAGTCTTGTGGAGAGGTGGGGCTAAACAGCGGTTTCTCCGCCTTCTTCATAGTGGGAGAGGATATCTCAGCTACACAAGAGACACACACAGTTACGAAGGTTTAGGAGGCAAATTAAAAAAAGTATATTCAATCCAAATAAGAAGCAGGACAACAATTAAATATTATCTTTTGATTAATAATATTTTTAAAATCTTTTTTCAGACTTTTAGATGTAGCCAACTTCTGTTGTCCATGTGTGTGTGCATCGTCTCCTCCACTTCCTCTAAATTATACAGCCGGTGCACTTTTGCATTCCAGAGCATTTTTTTTAAATTGGGTGACGTTTTGGCAATGAAAATGTATGGTGATTTTTTATAATTGACGTCATTGATTTTGCCGACTCATGCTTGCAATCCTAATCAGGACAGAGTTGAATGGAATGTGATTCTGGCACAAATCCACCGGACCAATCACATTTAGAAGCAGCTATAAATCCAGGCTTTACTACAGCCCTGAATGTGCCCTTCGTGAACCTTTAATAAAGAGCGAGCAGCTTGTTTTACAGTAGTTATAACTAGTGAACCAGACTGAACTTTCAGCATTCTCTTTCTCTGCTCTTAATCTTTGCTCATCACCATGACAGCAATTCTTCTGAGTCACCTTGTTTTGTCAGGAAGAAAAAAAATTTGCATATAGACTCTAGAGATTGTGGAAAATTTCCTGTCTAGCTCTGTGTTCATGAAGAAGATGCTGCCCTTGCTCTTGAAAAATGTCTTTGGGTGGATCTCCGGAAAAGCGAAGCTAAGAGCTGAGGTGAGGAAAAGAAAAAGAAAGAGAGAAAAAAGTAGGAGCAGGAAACTAATGATGCATGTAAATGTGTGGTTCGCTGTTGTGTGTCAACTGTTGTGTTGTGTGTGTGTGTGTGTTGAGAAGACATAACATCGGGGTGAGTTCTCTTGCATAAAGCTGCACTAAAGGCACACACACACACACACATACACACACACACACACCATGGTCATGCTTCTCCTTCTTTTTACTGTCTAGGTAAATGATCTTGGCTATATGAAGACAAAAGGCAGTGGAATGCAGGGAAATTCCTCTCTCTCTCTCTCTCTCTCTCTCTCTCTCTCTCGGTGTGTGTGTGTGTGTGTGTGTGTGTGTGTGTGTGTGGAGGGGGGGGGGTGCATGTGTGTGTGTGCGTGTGCTGAAACACTACAGACAGACCAGGTTTTATTTCAATAGACTGCAACAGCAAATGAGAAGACAATTGTATTAAAATTTTGCAAGAATAAATTGACCTTGTATTTTTATGTAATTATGTAATCACGCTCTCAACTGTAGCATAACTTCAATCTATCTATCTATTCAACCCTCAGGACGCTTGTGTGTGTGTGTGTGTGTGTGTGTGTGTGTGAATATTTGGTTACCGCACCTCTAGTAACAGAACTGCCACTGGTGCTGGTTGTACAGCCCCAGGAATGTGTGTATATGTGTGACAAAGAGAGAGAGAAAGAGAGAGAGACAGAGACTATATAATCTTGTTATTATGATAAATTATGTCACAATAGGCATTTATGAGAGGATATTGTCAGTACTTTTACAACACTGACTGTCTCCACTGTTACAGTGACTAGGATGTTTTGGTCAGTAATTTTATCTATTTCAGACATTACTCAAATAAACAGAAAATGAATCTGAAGTATTACTGTACCAATTCTTTCATTCTTCCCTCTTTTTTGTCAAGTTATGTATTTAACAGAAGCTATCTAAAAAAATATCCATTTAAATATAGTTGTTGTCATCACAGTTTGGCTGATAGTTGTTAGCAAACTTATATACGTATTGTAATTTGCATTTACATTTTACATTTACATTTATTATCATACATACATATGATATGTATTGTGCTACATATCATATCATGGAAAGATCTTCAATATGAAGATGTGAATTATAACGTGAATTGTAAGTCACTCTGGACAAGGGCATCTGTTGAATGTGGTAAATGTACATATAAATGTAAATGTATGTATCTTGATATGATATTTTTGCCATATCACCCACAACTACACTTCTGACCAAAAGTTTATGGACACCTGACCATCACACCCACATGTGGTTCTTCCCCAAACTGTTACGTCATCTGACATCACTAATGCTCTTGTGGCTAAATCTTGAATAGGATGTTCAAAAAGCACATATGGGTGTGATGGTCAGGTGTCCACAAACTTTTGGCCATATGGTGTAAGTGTGTGCATGTACACAGGGACAGAAAACTTTTTAGAAACCTTTTTCACTATTGAAAACAGCTGTTTGTTATCAAACTTCTCCCTGAGTGTAAACTGCATATGAGAGAGAGAGAGAAAGAGAGGACGGAGGGGATTGTGAATTGTGTCAGGGAGGAGGCCAAACAACGTCAAAGTCATTCCACAAAGTTTACATTAGGAGAAGCAAATGAAGCGTGTGTGTGTGTGTGTGTGTGTGTGTATGTACAGGCTTGGCTGAGCTGCTCTGCTTCTGTCATGGCCTCATATGGCTTTAATATCAAACCTTCCCTTCTTATAAAGGCCCTAAATTCCCTCTTTCTCATGAGCTCTGTACTAAACACACTTTCCTTCCTCCACTATGCCCCTCTGCACTCCTCCACTATCCCCCTCTCCACTTCTCCACTACCTATATCTCCACTCCTCCACTATCCCCCCTCCACTCCTCCACTGTCCCCCTCTCCACTTCTCCACTACCTATATCTCCACTCCTCCACTATCCCCCCTCCACTCCTCCACTGTCCCCCTCTCCACTCCTCCATCCCTCTCTCCACTCCTCCACTATCCATCTCTTCAGACCTCCACTATCCCCCTCTCCACTCCTCCATCCCTCTCTCCACTCCTCCACTATCCATCTCTTCACATCCTCCACTGTCCTTCTCTCTACTCCTCCACTATCCCTCTCTCCACTCCTCCACTACCCCCCTCCACTATCCCCCTCTCCACTTCTTCACTATCCCTCTATCCACCCCTCCACTATCCCCTCTCCACTCCTACACTATCCCCATCTCCACTCCTCCACTGTCCCCATCTCCACTCCTCCAGTGCCCCCCCCCCTTTTTCTACGACTCTTGTCAGCTCATGTCAAGCTCATGTCTTCAGCATGCTAAGCCAATGAGGGAAACAAAAATATTTAAAGGAAAGAAAGGAAACAGGGATGAGTAGCTAACCCACCAGAGGAGAGCGGCTGGCTAACACACACACATGCACACACATTCATTTTTGGGCCTTGAAATGCTCTTTCTTTCCTTCTCTATCTGTCAGTTTCTCTCTCCCACATGCTGGCCACCTGTCAGTCGTCAAGGGACAAGTTCAAACAGACGCTGCTGCACCTGTCTGCCTCTCTTTTCCTCTCTCTTCTTGCATCTTGTTCTCTTTCACACACACACACACACACACACACACACATACACATACACACCTGCCATTCTTGCCCCTGATTTTATCACACAGTCTCTCTCTCTCTCTCTCTCTCTCTCCCCCTCTCTTTCTCTGTCAGCCCCACACCCATCCCCCTCTCACCAATCCCCTCGGGTGTCCAGGTCATGTGTCATGCCTAACCCCTGAGGTCACAGCCTGGCTTTGACCCCTAACACAGTCACTTAAGAGGTTGGGTCAAGTTTAACTGCTGCCACACGCCACAGTGAAGTCAGTCAGCCCCGCCTCCCACCTCTGAATGGCCAATCAATTATCAAGCCATGCAAAAAGTAAACTGAACACAAAGGGGTTAGAGGTCAGCTTCCTCAACTCAAGACAACACTACTAAAGAGAACTTCATGGGCACTCATGAGTTCACCATGCTTTGAGAAACTGCTTTTCCACTGCACATTTAAAACCATGAACTGGTCCAGACAGGAGCCAATGAAGTTTGCAGTTATAGTACAATTGTCTATTAACTTAAGAGATGACTGGAATGGCTGAAAATTACTGATCAAAAGTCTCAATGTCAATGAAGTTTTAAATTTTAAAAAAATCTGATTGAATTAATTAATTAACTAATCTCAAACCATTGTTGAGGAAAATGTTACAAAATAAATATTGTAAGAACATCACACTATTTGGCCGAATGTTTGTGGACACCTGACTATCGCACCCATATGTGGTTCTTCCCCAAACTGTTGCCACAAAGTTGGAAGCACACAATTAGATAGAATGTCTTTGTATGCTATAGCATTAAGATTTCCCATCACTGGAATTAAGGGGCCCAAACCTGGTCCAGCATGACAATGCCCCTGTGCACAAATCGAGCTCCATGAAGACATGGTTTGCCATGCTTGGAGTGGAAAAACTGGAGTGTCCTCCACAGAGCCATGACCTCAACCCCACTGAACACCTTTGGGGTGAATTAAAATGCTAACTGAGTCCCAGACCTCCTCACCCGACATCAGTGCCATAGTGACCTCACTAATGCTCTAATGGGGAAATCTCCACAGCCATGCTCCAAAATCTACTGGAAAGCCTTCCCAGAAGAGTGGAGCTTATTATAACAGAATAATAATAATTATAAAGGGGGTGGAATGGGATGTTCAAAAAGCACATAGGGGTGTGATGGTCAGGTGTCCACATACTTTTGGCCATGTAGTGTATCAGTGCACTAAAACAGCATACAGTCACATTAGCACTCTATATCAAGAAATGAAAAATTATATAATAATTATTATGCTTAAACTTAAATGATTGTATATATATATATATATATATATATAACAAATTATAAAACAAACAGTGCTTCTGCCCCACGCTAACAGAACCATTAGATCCGCATCTTGAGCTGGTACCAAAAATCAGACAACTGGAGCTTTTGGCAATGTCGTTTCTGTTGCCAATGCACACACACAAACACACACACACAGGTAAAACCACATTAATTTGAGTGGTAGTGTGACAAAACAACTCCAACCCTCATGGCTTCACCTTAATCTAACCCAATCTTAATACTTGCTTTCCTTGGAAAAGGATCTTTCAGAAAAACATATGCAAAGTAGAAAAGAGCAAACCTTAAAACATGATCCTTAATTTAACTGTACTTTTGAGCACTTTCAGCTCCGTAAGTAAACAAACATGCACACTAACGAATCCTGTTTCAATTACAAGCTGTCCGATAGTAAATCTTGGCTTTGTCTTCCTTTTGTAGCTATGCGAAAGTGAAAACACAAGAGCAGCGGGCTTATCTGAGGTTTAAATCACCGCTAACAAAAACAAACAAGTCCTTCTCAGTGGGGGAGAAACGTTAGGAGAGCACAGCGCTGCAAAGCACGGCTGGTGTATGAAATGTTTCAAAAGCAGCGTTTATAAGGAGCACAGAGGGCACTATGCCTTTGAGACAGGCTGACGGTGAAGGATTTGTTTTCGACCTGTGCAAGTGAGTACATGGGAGTTCACCAGGTTCAATGAGCTGCGAAGGAAGGTGATAAAACTAGTTTATCAACATTGCACTTCACTGTGATTCAGAGAAGGAAAATAACACTGCCTCATATCCTCACGTAGCAGACAAACAGAGACAGAGTTAGGGAGGTTTAAAGAGCCCAGGAACTGACAAACGGCACCACAGTCCCCTCAGGACCACCTGTGAGTTTACGGTTTAGTCCACCTAAAGCGCTGTTAGGCTAAGAGATGAGTTTTGAAAAATGTAGTTGTCAAAATCTGAATGACTGTTCAGTGCTTTAAAATGAAATGGATTTAAAGGACACATTTTTCACATTTCTTTCAAAATTTCTTAGCCGAGCTCTATCATTTGGAAAACGGTACCTCTATATATACTCTAAATCTCAAAAGTTCAAAAGTAAATAGAAAGTAGTTTGGATCTAAAACCTTTAGCATAAATACTATATTGAACTACAATGAAAATCATAAACACAACAGTAATTTTTGTTTTATAACAAGTATAATATTTATATAGACCAAAAACAGGCCATAGTAAATGTTCTAGGCGAGAAGGTGGGTTGGGGAGCGCAACATCACTTTATCTTCTAATAGATTGCTGTAACATAAATCATGAATCGGCTCATTGCCTAATTTAATTTTTGGATGACCTCTATCAGGTAAGAACACAGGCCAAACAGGCATATATTTTTGAAAGCATGGCACCACATTTTATTTACGATCCGCATGTAGTCACACACTGATTTGTAGTTCATCCAAAGATCGAGTAACTTTTCCTCCCACATGATTCCTCAACCAAGGAAGAGCTGAGATGTTTATTCGTCACATGATCAAATATCTCCTGGATGATGGAGTCCGACTTTTAACAGCTTACTCGGGTAAGACTGATAAGGATTTATTAGGTATGCATTTTTTTCTTGCATAGCAATAGAGGAGGAGAGATGGTCTTATGAAACTATTTACTTATATTCCCTGTGAGTTCAGTAAATTACTATAATTTACTTTATTACAATATTAGACCTTAAGTTCTACAAAACCAACTAGAGGAAAATTTTTACTACTTCAGAGATGTACAGTACATTAAACAGTGTAATGCTAGCCATTAGGTTGTGATTGATTGACAAAGGTATTCTTGATAGACATTTTGTTTTGTTGCTCTGAGGTATTTTTGCAGTTTTGTGGTTCGGTTGGTGCCAGGCTACATGCTTGTTCAGAGAAATGTACAAAAAGTTCAGTATTGAATAATGCGTGTAAGTGCAAAAGCAGGTGTTTAGCCTGAGGAATACCGTAAATCTTTTAAAGGAACAAAAAGATAAAAGTAAAATCCTGAAATACATTGAAATGGGGTAAATAGTTAAAATGTCAAAATAATACATAGACCCACACACACCCTTTTACTGATCATACAGCAATGTTATTTTTTTTTTCTAGGTATGCTTTTTGTTGCTTTTAAGACTATTGATTTCACTCATTTTCAGTATCTGCTTTATTCCTGTCAGGGTCAGGGAACACTGGGCTTGAGGTGAGAATACACCCTGGATGGGACACAGGGCCCCATGCGCACACACATTCAAACAATCATTTACAGCTAGGCATAATTTAGCTTAGCTAATGCACCCACTTGTGTGTTTTTGTGAGTTGAGAGGAAACCAGAGAACCCGGAGGAAACCCACACAGACACAGGGAGAACACACACAGATAATAACACATGAAAACTACTAATTTATTCTCTTTTATCTCTAAAAGCTAACCAGTCAAATCCAATTTCTGTATTTTTAAAACTCTGAGCTCTCCTTCTCTCACCTTGGTCTCTCTCATGCCATGGTCGGCTAACTGGTGAGCTAGGGGAAGAGTAGAAGTCTGGGCCTGTGGGACTCGTCTCCATGCTGTCCTCTGGAACAGTCTTAGGTCGTTTACTGCACACACAATACAGACATGAGTGAGGGAGTACTCGATCAATTCTGTGTGTTTTTAGGAGGACGTGTGCAAACATAAAAGAGTTAAATGATTTATATGGGATGAGTTGTAGTGTGTGTGCAGATGTGTGGGTCTGTGTGTGCTCACCTGCCAGGAGGGGAGGAGAGTGAGCGGTGTAAGCTCACTGAGTTCAGGTCATGGTAATATGGCTGGCTGGGCATGTCCGCCATGGTGAAGTTCACCCCTGCCCCCTGCGTGATAGGAGCTAGTGAGAAAGAGAGAGAGAGAGAGAGAGAGAGAGAGAGGAAGTAAGGATATAACAAAATAAACAAGGACAGGAATGTTTCATTTTTAAAAATTCAATTTTTTCAATATTTCAACATTTGCAGTACATTAGGTAAATCTCATCACACACACACATACACACACATACACACTTACACACAAACTTTCGATACAGTTCTCAATTCGACACAGTTGCTCAGAACTAGTTTTGCATGCGGACAAACCCAAACATAACCGAGGAAGTAACTTGATCTCTGAGAAGGGCTGCCTTCAGGGTTGGAGAGGTGCAATCTCTCTATCACAGATATTAGATCTACAGAAAAACCTCACCCTCCAGAGAGCTGTTCAGCAGTCTAACTTCTATATCCTTCTTCATTTACACACAAGTACATCCCACTTGGTTCACTCATTTATGGACTGAGAAATCTATGCTGGGACAACACTGGGTGCTGGAACATCTTATAAAAAGTGTCCTGTTTAAATCCAGGCTTTAACTCAGTACAGTAAGCTATTGTCCTTTATATGTGGCCAATAAATTATCTAAAGTCAACAACTGCTCATATTATAAACAGTGATACTGTTGTCTGGGCTAAATTAATAAAATAAACACAGAAGAATATCAACATGCGCATAAAAGCAGTTATTATTCATGCACTTGAGGTGTTTACAGACCAATTTCACAAGCCTTGTGCACTACAATGAAGGAACCATGTTGTGAGCATAAGTGAGCATAAAAGAAATACTCCACCAAATTTCTACTGCATCTGTAGTAGGGGTGTAAACCTCAGTCTTTAACATGATGTGATATGATTTTAATTCTTAAGGGAATGGTTTGATATTTTGCAATACCACTGAATCTGCTACAATATGATACGATACAATACAGTTTTGATTCTTAAGACAATAACTCAATATTTGTTGATACCACTGTATTTGCTACAATACGATACGACAATAAAATTTACTACACTCTGAACGTTATGTGACCAGCTTTGTTCAGAATCTGCAGTAGGTTTAATATTAATTTGTGAATGATGATGACATAGTTAAGGACTACAGGCAAATCACCTTTTTTAAGTCATTTACTTATCAGTTTAAAAATATGAATAATTTTTACACACCAGTTATTTGTTCTTTTGGATAGCGTGTGCAGTTACCACAAATAATAATGTCGACATTTTTCCCAGTACTGAGAGAAAACGAAAAACAAAAACAAACAAAAGAACCTGTTAACCTGGAACTTTAAAAAAATTTGCATAATATTTTTTAATTTGAGCAAAACTAAAAAATGACCTACAACTAATTGACACAATTTTTAAGTTTCATTGTTTTCAGTGTTTAAAACCACATTTATGTGAAAGCTGTATTTTTGTAGAAGGATAAATTATTCAGTTCAATGTAGTATTAGTTTATATGAAAATTATAAATATCTGTAATTCTATAATTGTATAAATGATATTGTAATTGTATAAATATCTGTTTTTTCCTACCTACGCAGAAATGTACTGAAATTATTGTCTGTGATAATCCCCCATAGAAAACAGATGCAGTGCATAGAGATTAGATAGAAAAACTCTGAGTATTCATTTAAAGCTCCCGTTCCAGTATTAGGATTAACTGGACTAACCCTAATTAGGGTTAGTGCTTAAGGTGCCTGCTCTTTCCTAACATCTCTAATGCCACACTATTAGGAGTGACAGATCTGTTCCTCTCTCTCTCTCCCTCCCTCCTTGCTTCTTCACTCGAGTGCATTAGGCTTGGGTGTGAGTTCTGCTCCTCTTTTGGTGCTGAAAGGCTGGATGATTGGAGACCCAGATTTCTGAAGCACCATGAAAAGATCAGCAGTTCAAAGAAGTCAAGCTGACAGAGTGGCATTCTCACAAGGTGAGTGAGTGAGTGTGTGTGTGTGTGTGTGTGTGTGTGTGAGGAGCAGCATGTGTGTGACACTGGGCATTTTGTTACATGTAGAAGGTGTAACATGTATCAGTTACAGTGTCATCAAGTGCATGTGTGTGTGTGTGTGTGTGTGTGTGTGTGTTTGGAAAGGGCGGCCTCACAACCCCTCGGCACTGCACACAGATCCTGCCTGAGGGAGGCATTGTCCTCAACCAACAGAGAAAGAAAGATTCCTGTTGGAACATCTGTCATCGTCTTTGATGAAGGCAGGCATGTCGACACACACACTCCTGTACAGTCATTCATACACACACACACACACACACACACACACATGTTGACATACACACATGCTCACATACACACATGCTCTCACACACTGCTCCCAGGACCTGCCAGACTGGATTCTCCACACGTGTTCTGGGTAAGTACCTCCCTTACTAAGTCAGGAAGGCTGAACATAAAGCAAGGCATAGTGACTGTGTGTGTGTGTGTGTGTGGGTGGGTGTGGGTGTGGGTGTGTGTATGGCAAGCTCGACTTACTTCTGGATACTCTGACCAGCTCTGAAACGCTGAACACTCCTGATTTGATGAAACTGTCTTCCAAGTATACTGTGGGTGGAAGAACAAAAACACATTAGCTGTTTTGTTTTTTTTTTTCATGTTTGACCATCACACTGGATCACATTATTTGCATTAAATTACATAATATCACCAATATCACCATATTGCCCAGTCCTAGTGTTAAGCCTGGAAAAGACTTTAAGTTTATTACTGTGGGCCATATTCAGGGTTAAAGTCTACACACATAGTGAGGAGATGATACTAATATTGCTCAGCATTCAGACCTGAGATGTAACTACAGACTTATGCAAGATTTAGTTGCACAGGAGCTCCTAAAATTAGTGGCATTTCAGTGACATTCAGCGTTTCAGCGTTTCAGTGACATTCAGTTACCCCTTAAGTGGATATTGGCTTTGAGTAAGGAGCAGTATTAAGTCTAGCGCCACTGTCTATCAGCTGAAACGTGTTTAAGACAATGTAAATTCATTCAGAAAATGTAAAATGTGGGAAAGAAAATTTGTCCTAATGTCCAGAGTTCAGATCCTGACAATGGCCAGGAGTCCAAGAGAGCAAAACTGGCCATGATGTCTGAGTGGGATGAATGGCATACTCACTTCCTTCTCAATCAGTGTGACACTAGCCAATCATGAGCATCTGCGAGTTCGTGTATGTGGAAGAGGGCAGATAGCACTTTCCTCTGAGTGTATTCAGCTGCCCTGTGATGCAGCATGAGCGGGCTCATGGATACCCTCCCTGGTTGTTGACTATCGTATAATAGGGGAGAGCTGCCTAGTTGGTGGGAATTGGCAAATTACCAAAAGGGGAAAAAAGGGGTAAGTTTCCCTGCATAAATATTAATGTAACTTTTGAACTTAAGTCGCAAACTCTAAATACGGTCCAGTGAATGCAAACTATCCTCTACAGCTCAGCACAAGGATGATGGGATACGTAGGCCAGCTGAACTTGCACCACCAGCATTAGTAGCACTGCCAGGCATGAGTCATGACCACACTGCTATTCTTCACTAAGCAAGATAAGATGAAAAACCTGTTCTTGCGGTAAACAGCTAATTATGCATCACTGATCTCATTCTTTGCACATTACATGGCAAGCATCATCTGAGTACAAAAAAAAAACTGAGAGGAAAAATGTGAAGGGTAAAAGAAAAGCTGTGTGGTGTGCTGGTGTGTGGTGTGTTTCCTCTCCATGCCTACACCCCGATGACAGCATACACCCAGCGACATAAACTGCAATCTGTCAGGCATTCTGTCATTTAAGAAATGACATTTCTATTTTTCCTTTAAAATTATAAATGTAACATAGTTGGCTTTAAGGGTGACTTCAGTTTATTTAGAAGACTGACTGCAGTTCCAAGCCAAATAAATGTCTCAACACAATTTACTGAGTGAAACTAAACAGTGCATATTCACAATTTTTTTTCTTGTAGTGTTTTCTAGGATTTTTCCTTTTTAACGCAGGAGAGTCAAGAGAAGACTGCCAGCTGCGAAGCTGCCACCAAAACAGCTGCCTCAGTGTGGGTCTTGCTAGGTCAGTAAGAAGTCAGAGATCCCAAAGATTCCCACACTGGATCATAAATTAAAAGTCAGGATGTGAAACATACACTAACACACACTCTTGACTGATACATGTGGGATGTTCCATTACACAGTTTCAGCCCCATTAGCATTCTCCTGGATGTTTCTAAGCAGAACAATTGGAGCTTCTCACTCAAAACCCTGCAAATCTCATCAATGGTTCCTTCCGGCTGAGTTCTGAGAGTGTCCTGTTCCCAGCAGCTGGGAGATCACATGGAATTTGTCAGCACTGTGCTTTTTTGTTTAAAGCAACACACGTAAGGTGAATAGAGTATATTTTTTTAATAAAGAAATATTACAATCAGGCTGTCACCAGCTAAATGCAGATTCAAGTATTTTTGTATTGGAAATTTTTCAAGCATTTATTTATGCACATTATGCTTTGTTTAATTAAATGCGCACGAGTTTGCATACTTCATAAAACCAAAAATCTAGTTCTTGGATGATGTCAGAATTAAAGTATTTATTTGACTGTGAAAACATTCTCAAGAGAAAGACTTTTACAGAAAAGTTTTGGATTAACTTTTCTTTATCGTTTATTGCTCTTTATTATTTGAGAACAAATGCTCGCCGAAAAAAAAACACGCTAGTAAGTGTGGTTTATAAGTATAGTTTATAAAGGAAATTAACATGTATATGATAATCACACATAAACTGATGTATGCATCAGGAAACGTCCTTCTCAGGGATATGACATGCTGAGATTGTGCCAAGTGGGTTGAGCTAAGTTTCAGATAATACGATTGTGGACACAAACAGTGAAATAAACATTTTTCTACTGAGTTTTGATATTTCCTTTATTACAGTGTAGAAGATGTGTTCTGAAACCTGACTGATGTGACCAAAACTGGTCACAGTTTACCCGTGGTGTTGTCACTGAGTGATTTTTTTTAAGGTGGTAAAAAAAAAAGCCTTTCTACACTGGATGTGTGTGTGAGTGTGTGTGTGTGTGATACCTGGAGGGTTCTTGCCAGGCTCATTGTTACTGGGACTTCCTGACTGCTGCGAGTCTGTAAACAAATATAAAGAACGTGGATTAGAACACAAAACACAGACTGAGTGGCTCAAAGAGCAGTGGCAGCGCAGATTACATTACCCTCATTTATCATCCACTTCCATTCCCTTCAGCTTTATTTGTTAAGCTCTTACTGCTTTCTAGAGCTTTTTATTTGTTTCTCTGGCAAGGGGAAATTAGTGAAATCCTTGATTATCATCACCCAAAGCTGACTCTTAGGATGGAGGCACTGACATTTGGCAATAAAAAGCTAATTTGTCTTCTAGGAAAAGCAGTCAGCATAAAAAAAAACTATACACAAATGAATCTGTCAGGTAAAAACAAGCGACCATCATAACAGTATACGTTTTAATTAAAAGTATTAAATTCATATGCAAATCCTAATCTATTTTGTACATGATGGCAGTTATTGTATGGTTCCCACCCAACCCCCACCTCATCCTCGCTGGGAAAGACTGCAGGAGCTCAGTCCTGACAGGCCAGGCCAGATGTGTGCAGAAACATGTTTTTTTTCCAGAATGGAGGAACGAGAAAGAAAGTAAGAAAGAAGAGAGAGGAAACACACAAAATGTGCTCTGTGCGAAACAAATCAAAGGAGTGTCTTTTTTCTTGAACAGCCACACACGTGCAAAATTCGCTTTTGGAGATCCAGTGCATGACCATACATCACATAATGCAGACGCAGTACAGAGGGAGATATAGAGGAAGGAGTGGAGAGGGGGAATGAAAAAAATGAGAAGAATCCAGCATGTCGTTAGGGTGTGCTTTCAATATACCGAATCCTGACTGATGATGTTACCTTACACGACCTTCAGGAGGCAGGTGCGCAGAATTCCACTGACCGTGTGGGTTTTTTTTTTTTTTGTTTTTTTTTTAAAGCTGTGGGATCTTCCATTTCTGATCCAACACTACAATTGTTGACTGGTAGGTTTAATTAGATTTGTCATTAATAGCTGATTGGGTGTACCCAAAACAGCACTAAAGAGATCAGCTAAACATAGCTCTGAGTTCAGTACTGCTTCAGCTGAGTGTGTGTCACCCAGCCTTGTGATTTACACACACTCTTCACACATGCACTCACGCAACACAAAGAGCCACACATGTTTGAGGGGCCCTGCAAGAAAGCCCAAAATGATATGATCTCTAACATGGAGAGTAAGAATGACATTGAACTCAGATAGCCTTGCTCAGAACAACACTCTTGCTCCTTCTTCCATAAGTTTTGTCGCAGTGGGAGAAAGCGAGGGAAAGCATGAAGAAGAGATATACATATAAAGTCTCAGAAGCGCTTGCACAGCTGATGAACGGCTTTTCTTTGTGTACGAAGTTTAACTTTTATTACCCCCCCACCCCCAAAGCAAAAATTGACCATTCAACAGCGCTGCACAAATGGAATGTTCTTGGCTCCGGCTCAACAATGACAAAGAGAAGGAGGGAGCACTATATGTTAAGAAAGAAAACAGAAAAAGAAAATTTTTTCTGAGAGAACGAAGGGAGAGCACTACAACATAGTGCTAGTAATAAATTTTGTATAGCGCCTTTCATACACAGAATGGAGCTGCTCAAGATCTGTACTTCAGCTCATCTCAAAGTTGTGTGAATATTCCAGATAATAGAACATCTATATTATGTAGGATTTAAGAGTGTAAAGCCTGACTAGACTATTAGGTCTTTGATTGGTGGGACTGGTGCAAGCTGGCTGTGTGACAGTGCCAATTCCTATGCCAACTTCCCATCCCCCTTCCCTGCCGATCAGCCTTCACATATGCACTATACGCCATCCATCAGTCTGGATAAAGACACCTCCTACTGCGTCCGAAAAAGAGAAAGATGGAGACAGAGAGAAAGAGGGGAAGGAAAATAGAATGGCTCGAATCTATAGGTGCATTCTAGCATAGCGTTGTTTACTGTGATTAAAGTCGAAACAATAGAGCAGCTGGCTCTGGCATTTAGACATCAAATGGTCCAGACTCATTTTTCATTACGACCATGGACACACACCAATACTGTAGAAACACACCCCACAGCTGTTGTCACACGTACACGCTAACTGTATGTGAGAAGTAAACCACAAATATATGCCTGTTTAATAAAAACACTATTTCTAACATGAAATGCATAATTTCACATAACTGTAATGTAATTATAAGGTGACGCCTGTGTGTCCAGATGTGTGTGTTTCTATGCAGAGTTACACAGAGGTACACATGCCTTTGCAATGTAGCATTTGAAAAGAAACAGATGTATGGGACACTTTAAAAATAAACGTCTGTAAGCCACGCACATAAACAGTTTGGCCAGGGCGGTGCTGAATGTGTATGTGTGTGTGTGTTGTAAGTGTGTGTACTTGTGAGAGTGAGACACAGATACCTGAAACACACAGAACCTCTCCAAGCACACTTCTTGGCACCCAACAGCCATGTCAATGTTTAAACAAACAAACTAGCAGGGAAGCAAAGTGTGAGAGAAGACTAAAGAGCAAAAAATCCAGTTCAATTCTGTTCTATCCTATTCCATACAGTGAAGATATACTGGAACTAATGTTTGTACTATTTTATTGTATTTTTTTTAATATAATTTATCATTTTATGCATGTTATTACTGTCCAAGACTATTATCTAATCATATAATGAACCATTTGCATGCAAGGGTGTTTTTTGTTGTTGTTTTCATATACATATTACAGTGAACAAAAAGCTTTATTATATATTTTTTTTTAAAAATGCTTTATTATAGGGGTGGGAAAACAAAAACCTGAAGATCAGTAG
Source organism: Pangasianodon hypophthalmus (assembly GCF_027358585.1). Lineage (NCBI taxonomy): Eukaryota > Metazoa > Chordata > Actinopteri > Siluriformes > Pangasiidae > Pangasianodon > Pangasianodon hypophthalmus. The sequence goes on from NC_069713.1 coordinate 20,475,890, forward strand.
TCAGAAAAACAGTAGTGCCACAATATAAAACCCTTAGAAAACATTTAGAAAACCGAGTTCTGAAATATTCTATTTCTATTTTGTAAATCAAATTCAATTTGTAAGTCATTTATTTAGCACAAGAAAGAAGAGAAAATAAAATCAGTGCATAAATTCCAATTTGCTTTGTTCTGCTTCACTATGAGATAAACATGCATGAAGACCTAGACTATTTTGTCTTTCTCAACTGTGACTAAATTTTAGATTAACCCCTTAAAATCCCAGAATTGACTGGCATGTCCAAACTCACAATCTTCCCTCTTGTAATTGTAATACAGAAGGTGTTGAGTCACACACTCACAGGACAATCTTCTTTCCTCTTTCTTTCTGATTCCATCTATCAGTTTCCGATGTGCAACCCAGCTCAGCATTCTTTTCATACAAGTCATCTAATTATATAATGATCATTCCTTTCCAATTCCTTTGCAGAAAAAAAACTTCTTTCTCCAGCAGTCTTTCTCTGGAAACACACCTCCCACTCTACCTAAACATAAACACACACTCACACTCCTATACTTGGCACGATCCCTGTGCAACCCATCCGGCCTCTCGTCTCTGTTTTGTGTTTTGTTTAGAGCTATCACATACTTTAGCAACTTTTCCTTGCTGGCTGAAGACTGGGCTGTATCTCACACACACATACACACACACATACACGCACACATGCACGCTTACACGCGCATTGAACGACAAGGAACATGCATACCGTCGACATTTCAGGAGGAGGCGTCTGGCAGCCATTTTAGAAAGTGAGCAGGGCTGCACACGTACTGCTCCGCTTGCCAAGGAAACCAGGCTTTAGCCAAGAATTCTCTCTTTCCCTCGTTCCTTCTACTTTCCCTCTCTCTCTCTCTCTCTCTCTCTCTCTCTTGTGGGCCAACCATGGAGGAATAGAGAGAGAGGCAGAAATATCTCCTAATTGTGGGCTGTCCTGGTTGAAATGTTTTGAGCAATGCAGCTGCACTAGTGTAAATACTGCCTGTGGCTGAATGTGTGTATGTCCGTTTTTCTCTGTATTTTGGTGTGTGTGTATGTATTCAGTCATCAGTATTTTGGTGCTGGCTGGGCTGAGCACTCATTACCTCACAGCACACGGCTGTGACTTCAACACACACTCACAAATCAGCCGAGGCGGATCTTGGCGAATGACTGTTTAACTTTCTTTTTCTCGCCATCTCTCTTGTCTATCTCAATCAGCCTGTATTTACATTCCCATCAGTGTCTACATATTTCACAATCAGTCTTGCACTCTGCAATTACTGCTCCATATCGGCCCTTTGGTAGATCTCTCACAACACCCTTATCGTTTTGCTTTCTTCACCAGCGCTCACTCTCGTCCATGCTCCCTCTGTCATTTTCTTTTGTCTTAGACCCAGCTCTTGTTGACAAAACACCAGGCCCTTTATCAGAATGAGCCATAACCTAAACAGAGATAGACGGAGGAAACATCCTGGCACTCGCGGAGAGTGAGACAGAGTGAGAGTGGAAGCCTGTCGTGGCGTTTTGGGTGCCAAAGCCGCATCGCCTGCGCGGGGTGTGAATAGTGGGCACACCAAAGCCAATGGGCATCTGTTCTGAAAGCTGAACAAAGACAGACTGGCAGCCATCTTGCAATGTAGTCACGCTATCTCACATGTGTGTCTGAGATAAATGAAAATGGAAGAGTCAATGAACGCTAAGGGTTTAAAGATTCTGACTTGAGATTTATAGTTTTATCTTATATCTTCGTAATTATATTTTTTCTTTATGTGTTTATCCCTGTAATGTCTCTACACGACATTATTTTAAGCCAAAAAAGGTAAATTATATTTCCATAAATGCTTGTTTTCCAGTTGACTAAAGCTTTTTCTTATTCTGGACATAGCATATTTTAGCATCAAACATAACATACTACTTGCATTTTTGATGTTTACACATATCAGTAAAAGCTGTTCACGTTGTGTGTTTTCATGACCTTAAAATAAACCTTTTTATCCAACCGCACAGGCCTGACCTTATATTTATGTTACAATTATGTGTAATTGTTTTTATCCAGAAATGTCCCAGTACAATGTAATTTCTAGCCACAATGAAAGTAAATGAGTTTAACTGCCTGTTTTCCAGTTATTTATGTGATTCCATAGATGTCAAACCACATTCTAGCAAAAAACACCAAAGCTGCCATAACACATCAAGCGTAACACACTACTTGCATTTTTTTTGTTTACTTAAAGTGCTTGCACACATATCACTATGTTCCGTAAAAGTTGTTCTCATCATGTGTGTTCATGACAAAAAACTTTTAGTATTTTATTTATTTATTTACTTACAGTATTTTTTTTTAACTCTTACTATTTTAGTAAAATAAGAAAGGGTGCAGTGGGCTAGAAGTGGATTAGCGGGAAAGCTGAAAACAGTGGTGGGAGAACAAGACAGGCATCTAAAATATAAACAAAGAGATAGGGAGTGTTAACAAGAGAAAGAAAAAGCATGCAAAGAGACAAGCGTGTGTTTGTGTTTATGCTACTCCATGACGTCTCTCAATGATGAAAAGAGAAGTGTCAGAGAAAGCAAACTCTCTCATATGCAAGTATAGGTGCACGCTCTGACAGGGACAAAGTCGCATTATTGATCTGTCTGTGTGTTAACAAAGGCCACCACAGTCTGACACACAGCGTCATGCAGCGCTTGTTGCCTTACATATGTCTGCCCTGGCAGTCCAACACTGAGGCCACAGAGACTCATCAGTCACATGTCAAACCATGGTGTCACAGTGACACACACCGTGCGCCTTCACATCTCAGTCACAAAAGCAGAACAGAGCGTGCACAGATCACCGCAGCCAAAGGCCAAATCATAGACAGATTATGGAAATGAGTATATGGGGGTTTTCAATCATGCAGGTCATTTCAAAATGTCTGGTAGTAGTATGTCTAGGCGGCGAGATTTGTATAAACTTGAAGATGTTTCTCTACTCATTACAATAATACTTCACAATAACACTTACTAATAACACTAATGCAAATGTGTTATACTTGACTGTACGGCTAACCAGAGATGCACTGTGGAGGTGTATGAGGAGGCTCAGAGCAAAACGCAACTTGTGCATCTAAAATTAACATTGAATTTTCTATGGCTGTACCTCATTACATTATGCAATCTGCACCTGGGACCGTGAAGTGTTCGAAATGATCAACAGCCGTCAATAAGCTCAGGACTAAAAATCAAGATCAGTAAAGAAGATAATCTGTTACTAAACAAATTTCTAATTTTAAAATAAATTGCCCAAAATTTTTAGCATAATCAAATGCATGTGTGATGCTGCCTGACACAACACAGGTCTTTGAATATAAGACACAACTTTTCTTAAAGCACATTGCCGTCGCAGCCATGATGTTTTGTATAACTCAGTGACATATATAAGTAACCTTTTATTCATTATCGTTTATTGGCTGATACACCAAGCCCTAATATTATTATTTTATTGAAAATGTGAAAATGCTATCAGTGCATCCCAGTAGATAACTCCTGAACTTCTTTAATACATTGAGAACACGGATTATCAAAAAAACAATTCAATAATCCACAAGTGCCACTTTGAATTTCAATTTCTTTTTAACACTGATATGCCTGCAACAGCATGGACATTATGTAGGGAGATTAGCACACAGCTCCTACCCTCTTGTGCTTGTCTGCAGGGTATTTATAGCAGTAGTAAAGACTGCATTGACTGAAATTGTATGACATCTCATCAGGGTATCTCTCCTTCCCAGTGACAGCATGCCACTTGGATGTGTATTGTTACTTGATTGGCTGAGTGAGCGGCCCATTTGCATGAGTGTGCGCGGTGTCGTGGGACAGTGGGGGGAGGTCCGGGCCGATTCGGCCTCGGCTGTGGCAACTAGCCAACAGTCCTTTTGTAGCCGTCGCAAGCCGGGCAGGGAGGTGGGCACAGAAAGAGAGAACGGTGCAGGGAGAGAGAGTGAGACTATAGATTTAATTATGCATGCACATTTCCCCATTCATGGAGGTGAGTGCGAAAGAGGGCGAGGGGTTGGGTGGCAACCAATGACATTCCACCGTACAGAGCTCCTGTCTGGAAGAACACTAATGAGGTGACACTCAGCGGCTGGAGCCCAGCCAAAACAGTCCATTAACTCCACACAAGTAGTTAAGAGGAGGAGAGACTGGGAGGGGGCAGACGGGGAGAAGAAGTAAAGGAAAAGTTCAAGAGAGAGGCAGAAAGACAGAGAGGGAGTGAGAGAGGAGAGTTGTGAATGACACAACAGGGGGCCCATGGTGAAAGGGGGGGTCATGGCGGGGGGGTGACGGCGAGCGTGTGTGTCTAAGTGTGATGGGAGGTCAGTAAGGCTACTAGAGTCTCATGCACTCAGAGACCCAGACTCAGACAGGCCTTTAACAGTCTGCCTCCCTTCTTTCATCTCTCACTTTCCAAGTCAGAGTAGCACAGGATAATGGCAGCCATTTCCTAATATCGTAACCGCAGTTCCAAGCCTTTCGCATCCTTCACGGCTGGCAGTCCGGGTTGTTAATCAGCCGGACGGAAACCAATGATCATTTGTAGAAATCATATTTCATTTTCTGTTGTGCTTATATTACACCTACTGAATGTGCTGTTATTTATGAGTTCTTTCACATAAGTCCAGTTAACTCAACACACACACACACACAATTTGAATATAAAATTCAAACATGTCACACAAATAAAATTTGAACGCAAAGAAGCTGTTGGTAGGGACATCTTAGGGACATGAGCACAGCCCTGAGACACACACACGCACACACACACACACACACACAATTTGAATACAAACATGTCAAACATGTCAAACAAATTAAATATTTAATTGAACGCAAAGAATCTGTGGGTGGGGACATTTTAGGGACATGGGCACAGCCCTGAGACACACACAAACACACACACACACATATGCATGTGTGAGGCACACTGTAAAATGCTGTCTCACCACATAGTTATGTTCGCTCTGTCAGAACATGTTGTGTGAACCATATCTCCAGCAAAAATCACTCAAAACTCTTCACACAAACTTGTGACACATGTGCAGTGACATCTACATCAGTAATTGAAATATAAATATTCACCTAAATGAATGGAAGGTTTATAAACATTCAAGCTTCAAAAAGATGTATATCTGATGTATATTTGATGAGTGTCACAGTGATTAAAACAGGCAAACACGTGCTGTTACAGTCAGTTTCAAAATGACTGGCACCCTTGGTAAAGATGGGTCAAAGAAAAGGTTATGAAAAATATCTTTGTGGTTAATTAGCTTAATTTCACATTGAAATATGAAAGAAATCTAATCTTTAATTGAAGTACATTTTATTTTAATTACATTTTGACTAACATTTATTTAAGTTTTACCAAGAATGCCAATACTTCTGACGCTGGCTGTATATTATAGTTGTACTCATATTTGAAAAATAACAAGTGTTTCCTCAAAAACACCTTTGTTAGGCTCCCAAAAGAGTTTAATGAAACAGCATAATTGGTTATAGAAACTCTAATATATCACTAATCCAGTGATGCAATATACTCTCCAACAGCTGTGCTATTATTTTCATCTTATTTAAAACCAGATTAGGAGCAGAATGCATATAATCTTTTAATGCACCTGGTAGTATTATACTGCTTTGTGTTTCCTTGAATAAAAATGCTTCTATATTTTATAACAATCAATTGCGTTTGCTCCCTAAATGGGTCTAGACCCTGTGAGATGTAAGAAAAGCAACTGAAACTGAACTGTGGAAATACTAGTTGTCACGCAAGTGGGAAAATAATGGCTATAGGTAAATAATATGTAAAATACTGATCCATGACTAGTCCTATAATTCAAGGACCCTGATTCAGCTGTTATCTTGTGCTTGTGGCTATGTGTCCATTTTTAAACTTGAATCAGTTCTAGGCTCCGAGCAATCCAAACTTTTATTTTTGATCATTTTTGATCATTTAGGCATTTATCTGAAATCGTATTATTCAGTGTTTCTGAGAAATTCCCACTGAATGTTTATAAGGCAACAAGGATTCCTTACACTGCAGGCTGTGACCATGCCAGGCTCAGCTGATGACCAGGCTTGTGTGTGTGGAGAGGAAGATGGCTAGTATAGTGCCAACTCCTGCATGAGGAGGTGGGGCAAAGTGCCAAGGTGGCAGGGGCGGAGTATCCAAGTATGGCCCAAGTCCAGCTTGACCCAAGGGCAAAGCAACTATTTACATATACACTACAACACACACACTCACATTCACTTGTACCCAAATTAGGATACTAAATGACTTATTGGACATATAATACCACATCTAAGGCAAGATCTTGGCACAAAACTGACAAAGAAACAAAGCATTCACTCTTTTGGGCTGCTCTGCCAAAAACTCACGCTCAGAACAAGACATGGGAGCAAAGGACTTAATTTAATGTGTCATTGCAAACATAAAAAACCTCCCAGCATAGCCAACAGATGTCTGAGCACTTTTATAGTGCTACAACACCACTAATTTCAGACTGAAAAACACTCACCAAGTGAAAATAGATGCTGCAGAAGTCCCTCGTGGTCTGTTTCTGCCACAACATTTAATTACCAGAAAAGTGCTCTCAACACTGAGTCTCTCTGTGCCTCATTCAGAAAAGGCAAAACTAGCTAGCCTATATCTGTGTTCAGAGTTTCAACAGAATAATGGTTGACAGAATATTCTAAACTTGAAGAGCCTTTTCAATGCCTAGTTTTAAATTACCCCTCCTACTCTTGATAAAAAATGAAAACGGAAAATGCAATTCACAAAGCATGTAGAATATGCAGTAAAATATAGCTACTAAGTGCAAAGAAACAACACAAATCCATGCACACCTCCATCACCACCTCTACTATCCAAACCCACTACCCTAAGCAGTATTTATTTCATCATTTAATGCTGTTGTATATTACAATTCACACAGATCACCTGTTTTACCAAATGGTAAACGTTCATACTGAAACAAGTCTAAAAACTTCACAGTCTCGTAACTAAAGTCTCCATAGACTGAAAGGCTCCTGGGGCCCTGCACCTCTGTTAAAAGCTTGATCTGGGTAATGAGCATGGCATACAGTGGACCTTGTGAAACACATACCAGACACATGTTAACTCAAAGCAGCCATGTGGAATGCTGCATAGTAGGATTAACGTGGCGTACACTGTGGCTTCACCAGGTACCTGGTAGCTTTCTGTGGTTATATTCATGATCCCCAGGTGAAGACCTAAAATTCAAAACTCAAAGCTCAATATTCCCCGACATGAATCTATTATTATTTCATATAAGGCCTCCAGAAGCTTTTAAATTCAATTTAAGGAACATCGGCTACAGCAGTGAATCAGACACCCTTGAAAGGGACACTGCGAGAGCATGAAACTGCTCCTCCTGATAAAGCCTCTCAGGCGGAAAGTGTCGGCAGGCCAGGGGCTGATGATTAACACAAGCATAATGAAGGAAGCTCTCATTCAGCTCTGGAGAGCCCATGATGCCCGCTACAAGGTCAGAAGACAGGCAACGGGCCAATCATCTGCAGCGGCTGACCAGTGATCTCAGTGCATGTTGGGTAGTCCTTTATAATGGGCAGATGCTATGCCATAATTCACGTTCTGTTAGTTGCAGGGTCCCTCCTCCCTGGAAGACACTCAGAAAGGCAAATCCGCCATGTGCTCTTGAGGCTTGCTAGGGCGGCCCTGGGCTACAGCAGTAACAACATGTGGTTTGGCTCCAGTGCTCAGTTTATACGTGCGACAGTGAGAGGAGGAACCGCTAAATGAATTTCAGATTCTGTTGTTCCAACACCATAAACAATGTTACACAAAGTCTGGCATTAAGCAGATGCTGAGGAATGCTGCTATTAACAGAATCTCATACCTTAGTCTTGTGCTCATCAGACACTCTGCTTTTTCTTTTCAGTATAAAATTTAAATATCTTAAAGCAATTTTAAGATTTAAAAAATACCCTTAGTGGTTGAATGAAAGCCAGTTTTAGAAGTCTACAAAACAAGATAATTTAGTTCCATTATGTGAGGCTGCTACTTTTCAGTGTCTTTATTTCAAGCTGTTTATTAAATTTTGCAATTTATTCAGCCTTTCACATAATAATTTGAAATACATTATTTATAGATGTAGCCACACATTTAATAAAAGATTTGTCTTGAATGTATAAATATTTCCAGGCTAACTCAACAAATGCCGCATATCAAGTAAGGACAAGAGAAAGCCTTGTGAGAGAGAGAAAAAGACTGCAGCGGAGTGCAAACAGTGTTGCTCTTTTTGTAATCTCTGTTATGTAGCATGAGAATTATAGCAGGCTTCCCTGCACAGTGTGGCTGCAGTCGCCCTCCCATGCCGTAGGGGCTGGGAATGCAAAAGGCCTTTGTGTGCACTTCAGTTTTCTGGCGGAGTGTCAGAGCACTAGAATGATAAGAACAATGCTCAGCTGTCATACAGACAGATTCAGAGGAGAGGTGTTAATGTTCCTCAAAAGGTGGCTTTTTAACCAACCACACTACAGACGCATTAAGAGAATGGGCAAGAGAGGAGGATAAGACAAGCCCTCAAAAGTTATATAAAGCACCATGTTAATATCTTTTGACTCTGACTGAGGTTTGCAGTCCAATAAGCCTTTCCACGAGCCAACTCAGGAATTCTCCATCCATGGTCCTTTAATTCCCTCTCTTCTTCTTCTTTCTGCCACGTCCTCAATTCTTTGAGATTGTCAGCTCGTCTCGGCAGGGGTCTTTCTTGCTCTCTTCACAATCTGATGCCTGGTTCTGCATTCATCTGAGCACGCTGTTTTGAGTTTGTCAGAAAAGGTGAGTGAGAGGTTGAAGCCAGGTAGTAGATCAGACAGCTCTGGTCTGGAAGGTAAACAATGCCGAGGAGAATCGGTCTTCCTTGTTTATGTTGTATGGAACATGTTTCTCAGTAACAGAAGGGGCAGTGAGGAGAAAAAGGAAGAAGGAAGAGAGGGGAGGAGAATGGAAGGAAATCACAAGCCTCTTCTCAGTTATGCATACTGTGTGGACTTAATTTTTCATCACCCTGACACTTTCTGTGCATTAAAGTGTTTTCACTTGCAGATGACACACGAATCCATGATTTTGGTGCTCTTTTCACTTTTAGAAGAATGCTGAAGGCTTTAGCACTTCTAGGGTAATTTTTACGGCCCAGGTATGCTACAATCTTGTGCATTAATTATTATTGCCTGCAGCCATTTTCCATCATCTTAGGAAAAACCCTGCTAAACTTCACTGCCTTGTTACCTCTCAGCCCTGTGTGGTGCTGCCATAAATGTGTACACATCTGATAAATCCTTTGTTTCATGTTGTTAGCGAGTGAAAATTACAGTGGTCAGGGTTGAGTTTAGGTATTGAGATGTTGCCTGGTATTTGTATTGCTTTTTCTGGATTGTAAGTGTAATGGAAAGTGTCTATATTCAACAAGGAAACTGAAAAATATTATACATCTTTCCCTTTGCTAGAATGGTATGTGAGGAAAACACTATGGGTTTGTATCTCACCAATTCCAATTAAGACAGCTTGTGCAACTGTAACTAGACTGACTAAACCAATGTAAACCAATGTCAGCATCTCCACAAATGTTTTTCACTCTAATAAATCGTTTAGATTTCTAATATTAAATGTTAATGCAAAAATAACAGTTCCCTATTGCTTGAATAGGCTGCAGTCCAAAGGCTATAAAATGTTATCTGCATGCATGTAGCTGGACACACCATTGCATCATGGGAACTAGCAAAGATATCAAAGGACCACAATTGGATCACACTCAATAATCTGCAGTCTTGGCAAGTGTTCATATGTACATACTTCTCCAGCCCTCACGCCTAGGGACTTTTTTCACACAGACAGGCACTGGAAGTGACATCATAACTCAGTCCCAGCACTGATCCCAGGTCCAGGTAGCGGGCACAAGGGTTTCGGCTGGAGTCCCAGGTGGTTGGCAGAGGTGTTGCAACACTTCCTTTTCACCCTGTCCAAGCCACTTGAGCTTGGCACGCCATACCTGGAACAGCTCAGACCTCCGTCTGCAAACATTCGCCATGGCAAACTCTGAAGCCCACACACTCCCCAGTGCAGACATTGTGCAGTAATGCTCAGGCCTCAGTCTGGCCCCAGGAAGAACAAGCAGAGAAAAAAAATACACTGGGAGGAGGCTTCTTATAAGCTATTCATGCCAAGCAGACACAAAGGTAGGGCTTTTTTTTTATCAATTGAAGGAATTACACAGATCATATGTCACCATATGGAATTCCTTTTACACATAATGCATTTCCTTCATGGAGTCTGTGAGAAGCCATAGAGCATATCTACTGGGAGCACTCTTTGGGGCAGGGGGGAAAAACTTCAGTATGTGTGGGTGTGTGTGTGTGTGCGCAAGCAGGCATGGGGTGGGGGGCCTCTGTCAGGGGCAGCCTCGGCACACTGAGCAGAAATATGCCATATGCACTCAGTGAACTGGGGCCTGCAGGGCTTCTCTCAAGGTTATTAGAAAACCCTGCACACCCTGTGCAGAGTCTGAAAAAAACAAATACTCAAAAGTAGAACTAGATGAAGGCTCAAGTTCTGCCACACCTCTCTCACGTGTGAGGCCCACGAGGACTTTTAAGGAGCTGCGAAAACGCTTTTGTCTAATCAAGAAAACCTTCAGTAGGTCTGCTGTATCTGATCCCTCCTGTTGTGACAATGACACGGCCGCTGAGGCAGAGCGTACGCCTTTGCCTCAGATAACAGGGCCGCCTTTGACACTGAGTTTCCTTCCCTCTGCCGGGGCCAAGAGCCAGGGCCGTGCATCCGCTGCTCCACCCCCGGGTCCTCATCCACACAAAAGTAGGAAGCGGCAACTGTGGCCACTTGCATTGTGACAGACCTCTCTAAATCACGTCTCATTTCATCCGCCGCTCTTCATAAGAGGTTTCGGCAGAGGAAACGATAAACACAACAACAGCACGTAAATACATCAGCCACAGCTACCCGAGAGCTTAGAACAGTGATAGCTAATTGAGTAACACTGCTGTCTCGATGAACTCGCATTAGGTTACGGCGTAAACCAAACCTATACATCTGCAGACAAAAGTTCCTGCGCAAAGTAAACAGATACTATCAGATCAAGATACAGGGATACCAAGATACTATCAAAAACACGGTGCAGACAGTCCATGATGTTAAAAACATCATAGGTTTTAAACCATCAATATAATTTGTGTCTTTTACCAATCAAACCGTTGGAAACAGTTTTCCAAATCATTATATATGTACCTACTATTATACACTGGCATCATCGGGAGAGATGGTGGTTTTGTCACTGTTCCACTGTTATACAGCTGAATCACCGCCATCTTGATCAAATCCAGCAAAGCAACACATCTCCTGCAGATATGTAGCAGAGTGAAGTCTTCGCTATAGGAATTAAGGCCTGTACAATTGGCTTCAGGTCTCATCAGCCTAGCAGACTCCAGCAAGCTGCACAAGGACCATCCATCATCACTAAGTTGTGGTTCATGCCTTTTCTCCAGGCCATAGATTCTTGTGCTGTGTTAGCTGAAAGAGTAGAACTCCCGAGCTCAGAAGACAAACCCAGATGAGTTCTGAGAAAGCCAGCAAGAGCAAACAGCCTGCAGAAGCACACCAGTTTGAGATGAGAACCTTATCAGGAGCCATTTAAAGGAAGATAAACTGGGTCATAAGCCACTCTGTTTAAAAGACCCTTGGTGGGCAAGCAGAGACAGGGTTGGGGGATTAGATGTGACTTGGGGCTGTTGACATAAATTGGTCCATGTCACTGTGGGTTCTCCACCCAAAGAAAACCAAGTGGCAAACAAATCAAAAGCTAAGAATGCTAAGGGTAAAAGGATTAGCTTTAGTTCTATAAGCTTGCTCTTTAATACACTAGTCTTCAATGAAATGTCTATTATCTAAAGGTCCTGTGTCTTTTCACTGAGAAAGGTGGTTTTGAAAAGAAAAGGGAATAATTCTATCTTTACAAGGCAGACACTGTCACTGACAGCCATGCAGTGAGATAACAGGCCACTAATACAACTTACACAACCGTCCCAACAGCCTGAGAAGGCCGGCTTAATGACAAACCAGCCAAACTTGATAGAACATTGCAGTAAGTAAACAATTTGCTATCACCTCATTTAACCTTGGCAGCTGCAGTTCTATGGAAGACGTTTGCAGTTTTAACCCTTAGTGCTCATGAGACAACGTTCCCAGAGCTGCTGTGTATTTAAATAAAACAAAGGTTTATGACATGGCCTGGTGTCTAGTGGTGATGAATTATGGAAAGGAATAGTAGTAAATGTGTTTATTTTTTAAAATGCTGGTTAAAAAAAAAAACTAGTAGGTCCAAAGTACCTGGCATAGTTTGTATCTTTTTAGTCAATACACTATGCAGCCACACAAACCTTTTTTCTTTTTCTACAAGATACTGTTTTTTTAACTGAATCACATTCCTCTAGAGAAGAGAGCAGCTCTGAAACAGGCATGGCTAAGCAAAAAAAAAAAAAGAAAAAGGCACACACACACACACACACACACACACACATATGTCCATGTGTATTTTTAGGCTTGTGATGTTGGATCTGGGACATACCGACTGCTTTGTCCAGTGTTGAAAAGTGGAATGATTATCATGCACACTGTATGAAGAGTTGTGAGTCCATGCACGTAGTGCGCTGCGCCGGACACCAGGCTAAATTTAGCCTCTTTGCTACCCCTGTGCTTGGCCTCCAACCGTCCCTCTGTGAGCTATCCTTTTGTTCTCTGATTCCGCATAGCTAACCTGAAACAAGCGAGCACTTTATACTGGGTTTTTCCTCGAACAGCATCATCAAACATTTAATAGGAACAAATGCCACACTTACAGGAGGACTCTAAATTAAAACCTGTGCCAGTGATCGGGCCAAGGTGTTGTGGCTTCCTGCCTTCACTTCATTGTGGTCCTCATGACAATTGAGTGTGGTTAGCAGGTTAGCTAACAATGGAAGCCCGATCTGGAGGCTATCAATTAAGGTGTGAGCTGAGCAACCGCATATGTAATGGAGAACATGAATGTCTGCCTGCGATGCTTGGTTTACGTTCCATCTTAGTGGTTTCTACTGCGTGGGAAGGGGATAAGCATCAGCCGCCCTTTATCTCTCCTGCGGCACTCTATGGAAGACGTAAACGTTTGTGTAATCAGTTCTTAAAGGCCTAGGCTGGAGAGGGAGTTAGAAGAGTAGTGGAGATCTAACACTCCATTATATGTCCATGGTCTTTAACAACAAGACAGTCTTCCCATGCAGAGTGGAGTGTAAAGCAGGACAATGGGAACTATTATTTGTTGCTAAACGCCAAAACGTATGACCAAGATCCTTTCAATTCCCTTTAAGCCTCTTACTGCAGTCATGACCAAAAGAATACATCCATCACTACAGTCTCCTCCTCAGACAAAGTCTTCAAGCTGTAGCCAAAGTTTTAATATGTTGTCCAATCCAAACTGATTAAGCATCGCAGAGCACAAACAATGCTGGCCCTTACATCTCCATGAGCCACTTTCATGGAAGGCTGAATGAATGAGTGCTCTGTTAGGCTGAACAAATGACAGACGTCCAGTCGAGAGATAAGTCTTCTCCAGCCTTCTCCTACTCTGCTCATGGTGTATCTCATGCGCTGGTTAGTTTCATGGAAGTTCTTGTTACAAAAGAGTATGTTAGTGCCTGTAAGTTTAACACCTCATCTAACTCAAAATCACTGCTGGAAACAGTTAGTATGGCCTTACAATTTGTATAACACATTCACATATTTCATTTATACAGAATATAAACATCAGCATCCCCCCAAAGAGGGCGTACATGACATCACTGCCTTACTAAACCCCAAATACGTCTCATTAATGCCAGCATAAACATGTCAACTCTCAACACGGCACTCACTCCTTCACATTTAACTGAACAATGTGGTGTATTTTTTGCATGGATCAGACATGTCCCAGCGTTCTCAACCATTCATATAAGCAACTGAACGGATACAGCCAGTAATCACAATACTGCCTTAGGCCCTATGTAATGCTATAAGCTGAACTAATGTGTTCAATACATACAGTTCTGCGTGCCTAATCACTCTTACTGTACTGCACCAGAGAGGACAGAAAGTTCTAGAAAAGGAGTGATTCTATAGTGTAACATACACAGTCAGCATATTATTCTTCATTACCCCACTCCAAATACTCAGTGATGTACTGTATTCATTTGACAGGTCAGTGATTCAAACCAATTAGTCACAGATATCAAAATGAATGACCATCATGGAAATGTGAGCAAGGAGGGAAGGAGGAACAAACTGAAGTAAAGAAGTTTAAAGAATGGGCTTAAATACACATTCCTCTTAAATACACAGTCAATGCTGCATTTCACACTCATATCAATGTATATACAGTCCTAAGGAGATTATCTGGTGGTCGACTATGCCTGTAGTCCTCTTCCCTAGACAAGGTTTTTATTCATTTTAGTAATCAAATATTAGATTTAATTAAAGCTTTTAATTAAATTTAATTAAAGATATAGGTGAGCCAAGAAAATGCTGAAAGAAAGTAATCAAACCAAATCAAATAAAATCATGTCTAGGTTGTTTTAGTATTGTTATGAAATTATGTCATGGCCTCTAAAAATGTGAAATGATATCCAAGTGTCTAAACAGCCCAATAAGAGCCCAATAAGAGTCCATATCCAGGTCTGAACTTTGCAGTGCACAAATTAGTCAACTGAAGCACTAATGAGCTGATGAAGATCCATACCTGAGCATTCTGATTCACTTTGCATGTTGACACTACACCCTATCATTACATGTTGATACTAACCTCAAGTAGATACCATTTAGTCCAACATTCTTGTGTGTATAATAATTATTATGTGCATAACAATTAATTGTTATATAACAAATAATTATTTATTTGTTATATCAAAGGAATGTTTTTCAGCTTGTCTGGTTTGTTTAATTTCAAATTACATTACTATTCAAATTTATGGCTGTATCCCCTACCTCTGGTTCCCATCCTAATTTATTGGTGATGTAGAGAAACACTACTACAGCAAAATGTCACCAACAATGTGTTAAGAGTGGCACACTACCACTCAACAGGGCACTATGACATTTATTAAATAGAATATTACACTGGAGCTGCAATTTAGTCTTTACCATTGACAAAACCATATGTTTTGTTGTTTGTACACCATCACTTTCAATAAAATAACATTTACTCTTACTAATAAAAAGTTCCTACTTTCCAGCACTTTGACATTCATTCAGAGCACACACTGTACTAAACTGATGTATTATAAGGCCAACTAGTGATCTCCTGGAATAAAAAGCTCTTTGGTGAGGTCCTGTGAAACACCATGAACAAACAGTCAAGCCTAAGACAAAGTGGTAAAATTGTATACAAAATTGTATATATCATAATTTTTATGAGATGATACTTATTCAGTAGTTCAGTGATAGAAATATAGTGAAAGGGGTGAGATATTTCCACTTGCGGGTCTCTGAGATTTGATCTAGCTGTTCTGCATTTATCTAACACATTTGTGTAGCCCCAATACAATACCAATTTTTGTAACATTTTATTAGTTCATCCATAACTAAAGAACATATTCCCTTTCTACACACACCTATATCACCTATAACATGACACGTCCTAATTGTGCTTGCCTTCTTGTACCATATTCAGGTTGCCTTTGTTTGGTTTATCCCTTATCAGGAGCTGCTAGGCTAATCTCCCCTCACAAAGCCCTCCATTTTGTGTTCCTTTCTGCAGATAGTGTTACATGGAGCGCAGACAAAACTCGCAGGGCCAGAGGGCTGTCGAGAAAGCCGGTGATGATTAGCACACTTCCTCTCTCCACTACGTGCAGATCTAGCAACGGACGGTTAGATGGTGAGGCTTGATGATGTCATACAATTTGTAAATTGGGCAATCCAATGACTTGGTGACTATATAAGTGCTAACATGTGGGGTGGATTGAATATCATGCGTATACATTTCTAATCTTCCTAACTGACTGTTCAGTAATTATTACAAATACTTACTCTACTCACATTCAGGGCCATTGTTGCTGCTTTTTTACATGTACTTTTTAATCACACTCATTAAGGTAATTATAACTTTTGGCTCTTTATCTTGAAAGGTTGTCACTAATGCATGCAATTGTCTTTGCCAATAGTCAAGAAGCCTGGAGCTATTTACACTGAAGTGCTGTGGCATTATGATACGATCTATGTTGTTTATCACTTTCGATAAGGAACAGTGTGAGGGTTTGGAGTTCCCCTAAACAAAAAAAAAAAAGGTGGTGAGGCAGGACACTTGTGTGTGTGTGTGTGTGTGTGTGTGTGTGTGCTGATGTGGGAATGGGTTCCGCTCTGGCAGGCCTCTTTACAGACAATATTTAGAGGTCCCCAGTGGCCCACGTGCATCTCACACACATACACACAGACACACACACTCTTCCTGGACAGAGGGATATAAGCACTATAGGGGCCACACTGAGGGGGCCCTCCCCACCACGCGTGTCCTCATTGTTCTTCTCAGGAAAAAAGAGGGAAAAATGAGGGAGGGAGATTTTTTCTCATTTGCAGGAAAGGGAGGGGCAGAGCAGAGTGCTACTCATGTTCTGTTCAGGAGTTAGCAAGCAAGAGAGAGAGAGAGAGAGAGAGAGAGAGAGAGAGAGAGCTGACAGGATTCTTTCCTCCAACTCGAGCGATATACTCAATGTTTACACAGGTGTTTTACGAGCTCGGCCGATTGGGTCGCGTGTTCCGCAACATCGCACTATAAATACTCCGTCACACAGACACATACTGTACAGATACAGCTGTAGAGCCAAACCGCACAAGGCACAAACCCCACAACTTAATGCACACCATTATGTTGAAACACTGACCATTTAAAAAAAACAAAACACAAATCACTGTTGCTTTCCAGGAAATAATTCTGTAGTTCCTGTGTAAAGCTATGTGATAACATTTAACAACTTCTTATCTTCATTACTGGGCCTGTAAATGGAAACGTGCTAACAGGATGAAGGTAATAATGCAGCAGGACAGTTTGTATTATTTATTAGTTCATTTCTAAGTTGTCCAGCTTCTCCATGTTCTCAGTTACAGTTTTTATGTGTGTTAGATTTGGAACACAAACTATTCAAAATTTTTCAAAGCAATACATGCAATATATCACACCTCGTTACCCACCTGGCCTTTGAACACCTTCTTACTGTCACGCCTTTGGCACAGTTTTATCCAACGTTGAAACTTCAGCATGCAAGCTCACTATCAATGATTATCTCGTAGTAAATTTCTAACCTGATACATTATTGAGAAGGCATGAGGAAGAGATATTAGACATTAGACACTTGTGGTAAATGCTGACAAGCAGGCCATCTTGGTGGTCAAACTAAATTCTGAACTCACTGGGCTCCGAGAGAGTTGAGTGAAAACTGTTTAATTAAATGCCTCAACTGGTGGACCCTATAGGAGCCTCGTCTTTTAACAACAAGCCTCTGGCTTGGGGAGAGTGTGAAATTAGTAGCACTACCATTAGTATTCTGTCACACAAAGCAGGCCATAAAAATTACACAGAAACTAAAGACAGGTGCACAAACATTTCCCATCTTCTGAAGAATTTGCATGGAAAATATTCAGATGAGGAAGAGCGGCCAGTAAAATCTTCCACAGCTTACAAAGTGAAAGTGTTTCAAGTGCCAAACTTTCCACAATTTGAAGGGAGTGGCGAGCCATCGACTACGCTGCTCGACTTGGAGGGAGTGAGATGGGGATGAGGTGAGGTGTAGGTCTGGCAGAGATCAGCCACAAAGCTCTCGCCTCTCCTCCACCAAGCAGCCAAAACTACAGCTGTGAGTCGAGCGTGCTGAGGTAATTGTTGTAAATGCTTCACTCTGACACAGATTACAGGAAAATAAAGCGTGCATGCCAAGCACAACACATCATTTCGACGTCAGTTGGAGTTTGTGTGAACGAAAGTGCGTGCCTTTGTGTACGAGCGAGAGAGAGAGAGAGAGAAAGAGACACACAGGCTGCCTGAAAAAGAGACGGACTTCAAACTTCGATAGTATTTGTTCAACCAAATTCTCTGGAAAGAATGTCAGGAGGAACAAACACTCCACTGTTCCCTTGCTCTATAGACAGGAAACAGGATTTATACACAAACAAACCATACATTAGCTACAGTCTAACTATCAAAGGATACATATGTGTGTGTATATACATGTGACGGGAGGGAGCAGCCGCTTGCTGGCTGACAGGGTCTTCTGAGGTGAATTAAAAGTATTTAGGTCATTAGAGCTGCGACTTTAAAGCCGAGTGAGCTACAGCCGGAGGGAAACAGAGCAGGAGGCCCCGAGCAGGGGAGGCTACCATGTCCTGTATATATCCTGAACCAGGCTGAGCACACACTCACGCACTCATACAGCTAACACGTCCATTGCTTCTCGATCACACACGCCATAAATATGACTGTTACAGCCCTAATGATACACACTTAATGCAAAGGGCTTTAACACCTCAACACATGGTGAGAAATACAGGTAAAACACTTCCTCTGATCGCCATACGTTGAAGCCCCAAGGTATAATGAATCATATTTGACATCTGGAAGTAAGTCATTTATTACTGCCTCACTGTGTGTAAGTTCACTCACTGTCGACTCAGGAGGTTGCCTACAGTATTTCATTTATGTTTTTAGAAATGAATGACACTTTCACAGCTGAAGGACAGCCTTGAGTAAATTCCTGTAAAAAAAAAACCATCTCTACAAGCATGATTAATGATTGATACTTGGTTTTAGTTTTAATTGAAAGGCTTTTTGGTTTATTTGAATTCAGAAATTGATGTGTCTATGCCTCTGTCTCACTGCTGTCTGGATCGTTTTCTTCGCAATAGCTCGGCCTGTCCTTTATCTCTCCCACCTCATTCCCCACCTTCACAACCAGTTTTCTGGCTTTACAGGGGTACCCATAACAACCGCCAAACAGACAAGTGCCCTGTTCTTCAGCTGTCTCACACACACACACACACACACACACACACACGCACACACATATACACACACGTACACCCGCATGCACTATAAACACTCTTTATGAAGACGTAAGGCCTTATGCAAACACAGTCAGGTTCTATTGAGGTCTTTGAGCCAGGCACCAAACAATAGCAAGCCTAAGTGTCCATCTGCAGACGTGTGTGTATGTGTGTGCGAGTATGTGTTCCTCACAGGCGGTGTGTGTAAAATCCAATTATCAAAGCCACGGCATTAACATTCCTGCAGTCTGGCAGGTGACGGCGGAGTCCTTTCAGTGCATAGGAGCGCTGCGGCCTGACCAAGAGCAGCAATGAAGACACAGACACTGGAGGCGGGGGTCCCTCGGGAGTGCGTTCACAAACACTGGACCATTCTTGAAGGTTTAAAGCCTTTTTTGTGGGGGTATAAGACACTGTCTGAAGCACTGAGTTGCATGACAGCTAAAGGCTGAGAACATGTTCCTGATTCTTTGAGGAAATAAGAGGGGATGTGCACTTTACACCGGGAAACTCCCACAGTAACGTATAAGAGATTCTGTTACAAAATTATGGATTACTTTTGGCTCTATTTAGGCTGGCAAAACAGTTGAAGGAGTTTAAAAGTGAATTTATGAGTGAACTAATTGATAGAGTGCACCAGCTTTACATACAGTTTGCTATAATTAATATAAAAAAAACAATAACATTATTTATCACCACAAAAAGTGCTGTGAAAAAGTTCATAGAATATAATTTATTTTCAATAATATATTTTTAATAATGTATTATTGGTATTTTGCAAATTTTCAATGTAAATATTGTAATAACAATCAACAATGTGTTTGGAATGTCACAGCTGCCATGAACTCAAAGTCTCTCTCTGTCTCCTTAGCCTCTTTATATAAAGTATTTATATATAAAAACTACCACTGCACATTGAAGACTTTTTTCCATAATGTAACATCGAAAAGAATACCAATAAAATACCAGTAAAATTCTCTCCAGTGGTTTATGTGTTGACATGACCCCTTCTTTTACTAAACACACACTCGCCCACAGGCGCGTACACTCATAGTGATCTGATCTCTTTGGGAGATGCCGGACGAGCAAAGTTGCAGCATGATTGCCGCTGGCCCTAGTGATTATGCAGGTGGAGAGGATCTCTTACTGTCTGTGTGTGTGTGTGTGTGTGTGTGTGTGTGAGAGAGAGAGAGAGCGAGAGAGAGAGACAGTGTGTGTGTGTTCGCAGTGAGCACCTTATTGAGCTACCGCAATAGCTGATCTAGGACCTGTGACTTCCTTTATGTACCCGCCTTAGCCACCACCAGCCAAACCACACAACTAGCTCTCTATCTGAAACCGCACAACTCCAGCTCAAAGAAAAAAAAATCCTTTTCCTTTCCCCTGCAAAATTTAAACCCACATAAACAAATGGATGTGTATTGAAAATAGTGTATCTTTTTTAAGTACACCAAAAGAAAGGTAAGAAAAAAATGAGAGAAAAGAGGCTAAGAGGCATGCCAAGTGGTCCTCACATTACCCAAACTTTCTTAAGGGCACGGCAGATCCTCTTACCCCTACTTCCCTCCTTCTAGCTGGATTTTATTTCATCATTTGATTAATCCTTATTAAAAGGGAAAAAAATACAGTGGTTATAATACAGGTCCTCTATTCTCTTCCCTGTCACAGTATCTTACTGATAGTGTATCACCTGATCCAAGTAGGGGTTTCTTCCAAAATGTACATTTTTAAATCAAAATAGCACAAAAAACAGTAAGAACCCAAATAAGAAAGAGTGGAGTTAAATAATGTATTACATTTTATATTGCTTTTGCTATTTAGAAAAGGTTCACATTTATTTACTGAGAAAGTCTTTCTAGACTTTAAAAAACACTCATGGCCTAGTGTGTGTGACTGTGTTGTAAATTGACCGGGTAATCATTACACTTGCCAGTGTTGGTTAGGACTACCCCACACTCTTTCCAAGTCTTGTTCTGTTTTCTCTCTCTCTCTCACTCTCTCTCTCTCACTCTGATGTTCTGGGCAGGAACTCTGTGGCTTTGTCCACGAGCTGAGATTCACAGCCAGAGGGGCTAAGCTTAATCATTCTTGGATGCAATGGAAACAAATCCAAGATTTTTTTCCCATTCAGAAGCTTCCATTCATTCATGCTCGCTGGCACTCCCCTGCCACCTCACGCCTGGCACATAACACCACTTTTCTTTACCACATACGCTTTATTACATCTTCACTTTCATACGCAGTGATGATTGTACTAGGCTTAAGGAGACTTGTCCATATTGCAAACCTTATCCTGCTCCTTACAATGCACTACTCCCAATGTTATTTTTTGTTCTGGTTGTACTTTAAATCCAATTTTTTTTCTCTGGCTTATCTGGGAAAATTAAAGCCATATATTTATACTTTTTTTCAAAGTCACATTATGCAAATCTGCAGTACTAATGGAGTTGAGGCATAGATAAGTGAAGCATACGGCCCAAGAAATGGGAGGCCATTAGTCTCATGAAGAGTGTGTATTCATTTGAGTGGAGTCCAGCTGACAGTGACCACTGCAACATGCACTTCATCATTACAAACCCAGTGGGAACGTAGTCCCTGACAGGCCACTTCCCTCTACACGTACATCCCAGCCAGCCACTGCAATGTGTTTCTGTGTGTGTGTGTGTCTTTGTGTGTGTGTGTGCACGCATGAACATATTTATACTGTATTTGCTGTAAAGCACTGCCTCTCTCTTGCTAGGCCAGCAGGAGTAGGAGCAGGTTGACTGGTTGTGGATTACAGTCCGACAGTGGCCCATTGTTAATTGGGCGCCATGTGTGAAAGAACAGAGAGATTAGTTTGTACAGCTGCTGCCATTTGTCATAACTGCCCTTAACAAGACACACATGGTGAGCCTGGTTTGAGCCTCTCCAGCGTCAGGCTCCTGCTTTCACACTGCCAGATACTTTAGCATAAGCAGATGAAGATGTTTTAATAAAAACAAACTGCTCTGATTCCTCTTCCTACCCTCAATCCCCTCATCCCCAAACACCAAGCACTCTCTGTGTTTCATTTGTTCAGTGTTTTAAGACTGTAAGGCTAAAGGCCACTGTGCACATGCTGTGTAATCAAGGGCAGACAAGTTCACCTGGCAAACTTTCTAAACAAACATGTGCTACTCTGTGGCAACTTGCACACAGTGTCCGAAAATATTTTTCTGCAACAAGGCATCATTTTTTAAAAATAAAATGTCTGAATTTTTTTGGTTTGTTTTTTCTTGGATAGGTTATAAATTATAAGAATGTTTTCATCAGGATCTTTATAATATATAACATAAAGCCTACAAAAATAATGATGCAAAGAACAACTTATAGCAATCAGTTACCGGTTGTTGTTTTTTATTTCTATTTATAATCCGGCTGTCAGTATCTTGTGTTTTCTCTTCCTCTGACCTTATAACATTAATGCAACTGTAAATCTGTCTTTGGAACTTCCACTCGCAATTTTAAAGAATCTGTAACATGTAGCTGTATGCTCTTTTACCATGAAAACATGTGGGTTACAGTTCAACATTAGACACACATCTGAAATATTTCAAATGTGTGTTTTGTTTTTTTTTTTTCAAATGACTGGACAACCTTGTACACCATATTGCTTGCATTTTCACCATCCATGAAATAAATAAAAGTCATCCATTTGGGTCTGCATAGGCCTTAATTCAGGTTTTCAATCCCTCTTAGCCACTTGCTTGCTAAAGAAAAAAAAAATAATAATAATGTACTGGTTTTGAAAAAAGAGAGTAGTATAAAGTATTTACAACAGTTAAGAAAATATATATTTTTTAAATTGTGATATTAAATTTTTTTTTTTAAATAAATTTTAACACACTAAGTCAGGGCTCTATGCTAGCACACACAACGTAACAGCCTAGCCAGTAATCTGCAATGAATTTCCCTCCCTGTCTAAGTGAATATCTGAGTCTAGCCAGACTGATAACGCTGTCTTGACCTCAACTTGAGCCACAATCAGCATTTTCAGGCCACATCTCTTCCAATTAGGCCTAAGTGCATTAAAATGTGACAGCACTCTAGGGTTAGTGATAAAGGCTAATCTGCCAGGCGGCTTTTAGTCAAGGGGCCTGATCCCAATCTACGGCTTTTCAGCTATCTGCTATACAGGAAGAATACAGGACGACTCCCTCTAGACTAGTCTAGACTTTAGTCTAGACTTCTATTTTTCTCAGTTTTCTTTCGATAAAGCTATCTGTGTATGTCTCCTTTCTCACCAAATACAATAGTTGTTCGTTTCCAGATTTCACACCTCTATTCGGAAAAAGGCAATCTCCTTCAGCTACCCTTTCTCCAGCTCTCCCAAGAGTGTGCACACACACACACACACACATGCACGTTTTGGGTTTAAGATTTAGCAACAGTGTACATGATATGTGAATATAAGGGAAAGGGTAACTCTCCACAGTCTCTGTTTGGTAAAACAATGGTGAACTTTCCTCTAATCCCTCTTCACCCAGGATCAAAGGTTCACAGTCTGTTTCGACATTAAGGTGGCATTGTTCTGAGCACTGCACTGCACTGACACTACAACATACAATATACACAATGATGCAGACTATTCATGATATATTGATGAATTCTAGGATGAATTCTAGGAAGTAGCCAGTTTGGAGTGTTTTGTGATTGAGGATGAATGGGGTTACACTATGTAAGGGAGAAAAAGTGGACATCCAGGGGCCAGCATCTGTTTCCAACCCCCTTCAAAGCCCAATTCATCCTTTTCCTATCCACCTTGCTTTGCAGATGATCCCAGCTTCCATCCTGACACCCAGATCTAACCAACCTTACTAATCAGGGTTTTAGCTGTAAAATACTGATTATACTGCCTTGCCAATGTGGGCACAAAAAGAAGGACAGGCTTTAATCACTTGACCAGCATTCACGTAGCGGTAACACCACTTTCCCTAGAAATGCTGCTTTAATTATTCTATGTTGTTAGGTTATTATTTTGGGAGAGATGTATAATGTAATTGCAGGTTTAGGGTCTGTGCACATGTAACCATCCTAATTACAATCTTCCACGGATTAAGGGACTTGAATTTAAATGTATACACTCAAAAATACACTCACACTACAGACAGATGCTGTGGTTACCCAGAGTGCATGCATGAATTTGTCTAAATGCAGGTTTCGGGGGCCTGAGTGCAAGGCAAGTGAGTGTGTATTTGCGTGGGTGTGGTTGTGCATATGGGCGGGTTTATGCTCTGTAAAAGACAGAGAGGCACATGGAGGGAAGACAGGAGGGGGAAATAGAAGTTAGATTCCTATGCCAAGCAGAAAGGCAGGCCAATTTGAGAAGAATTCCAGTAATCTGGAAACAACATGTATATCCTTTCAACATGGGCACTCTTAAAAAGGGCCCTGTGCAGCCGCCAAGGCCAGCTTTCATTAGCAGCTCCGTTACAGTGCACTGTTACCAGAGAGCTGGCTTTAATCACAGCCAATCGAGTGCTCTTTCCTCACCATTCTGTGTTTAACACACCAACTGCTCAGAACCTTCAGCAGTGCACTATCACCAGAATTATAGTTATAGACTTCTCACAAAGCATAAAACATAGAGAGGTAAGGTCAGGAGCACCAACTACTGTTTTGTTCTGTTCCAGCCATCGGCCCACAATTAATATCTAATCACACACATGGACTAAACTGAAAAGAGATGCTCATGGGATACTCTGGAGACAAGGAAGCATAATCGACTGCTAGCCATCTCCATAGTCCAAGGTATTGCAGTTTCTGTTCCCTTCTTTCTTTTCGCTGTTTTCCCAGATTTAGGGAAAATCTGCCTCTGAGCAATGAAAACAGGATGTGATTATGACAGAAGAAAGTGTTTTAAATCTGTCATGCTTGAGATTACAGAAGGCTGGGTTTGTGTTGTTCCTTCTCACAGGACATCAACAGAAGACACAGGTCAGTTAGTGGGCTGCAATCCAACTGAGGAACCACTTCTGAAGATCTAACGTATTTTTATAATGACCAACGCAACAAAGTTCTTGAGTGAAATATGATTATTTCCTATATCCTCTTGGAAGTTGTTCTGGAAGAAAAGCCATTGCACTTTACGGTCACTACCAAGTACTCCAAGGACTACACAAATGAGGTATTGTCTACTAGGCATAGATCTACTATACTTTCATTACTGTACAAGATGATACTTTCCTATCATTGGGAACGTACCCAGTGTGGTAACAACACAGTTTTCCTAAGGGATTAATAAAGCTTTGGCATCCCTGGCCATGTTCTAAACAAATGCACACCACATAAAGTGCCTGTCTTTTAGTCACCTATAACTCTGCATTTTATAGCTTTGCATGACTTGCCCCCCTTCAGACAGACTTTGGGCCATCCCAGTCACGGCTGCCCTCCCTTCATCTGTGCGTTTAACTCTGAGCCGTCTGTCTCAGCAGTGGGAGGTACTGTACCAGACCAGACAAAAGAGGAGGCGGCCATCACTCTGAGGCCTGTCTGCCATGAAAAGACTTTTGCTGTGGGCGGAGGGGGGAGAAGTCACTGTCTCCCTTAGCAACCTCCTCGATTGTCTCTGGCCCTCGCTGGCAGCCATTCATTCGCTGTCCCCCTCGTGAAGAATGCCTGTTGGCGTGGAGACGTGCAAGACACCAGTCATCCCACAATGGAGGAATTCAGACCTTTTCTCTCTGTCTCTCTGTCTCTATGTCTGAGTTTACCTGCATTCGATATATCTCTCTTTCACTCTCGGTCAGCTTCTTGCTTTCTCAAACTCTGAAGACTTTATAATTTCTGGGAACCCCCCTCTGGTATCTCGTCTCCTCTCACTCCCTGCACTCTTTCGTCTCTGTGGACATGATCATAACTGCATGATAAGGATGTCTGGTTGATAGAGGATAGAGAGGAAAGCCATGTCAAGGCAGCTGGAGACAGTAAATGTGGCAGTGGTGGACAAGACCCAGACACCCCGTACAGTGAGCTATAGAAAAGGACGATGAACCCATCAGTCTTCTTCTGAGGGAGGCGTGGGAGGCAAGGGAAGGAGAGAGGGGCTCTGGTGATGCTCTTTGCTCAACAGGGCCCTGGAGAGCAGCAGAGCGTTGCGGGTTCTGCACTGATGACGTGGGACTCCAGGAAAGTGAATGCTGAAAATACAAGATAAGCTCTTGGAAAAAAAACTAAAGAGGCAAAGTGGAGATGCTTCTACATGACCCCTGAAATGCAAGTACATTTTCAGACATATTTTCCCATTCTCGCTAATTCTGGCACAGACTGAGGGTCAACAGTGATTAAGAGCTTGAAGCTCGTTTGATGAATCATTCCAAAATAAATTTCTGTCTCTCAGCAGCACTTGTACATACGCCCAAATATTAAAATGGCATGTATAAGTAAATGGTGTTGTTGCCATGGAG
This sequence comes from Pangasianodon hypophthalmus, assembly GCF_027358585.1. Classification (NCBI taxonomy): domain Eukaryota; kingdom Metazoa; phylum Chordata; class Actinopteri; order Siluriformes; family Pangasiidae; genus Pangasianodon; species Pangasianodon hypophthalmus. The sequence continues at coordinate 20,502,470 of NC_069713.1, forward strand.
AGTGTTTGAGTGAAAGAGGACTGGGGGGTTATAGAGAGCTTACAGTTGAAGTACAACACAGAGATCTGCAAAATGATACAACACACACACAGACACACACAAACACACACACACAGAAACACACACAATCGTGAAACCTACTTACAACATCCAGCTCTGTGTACTGACCATGGGGAGGGGTGCTGAGTGAAAACAGAGACAAAGAGCAGAAAGCAAAAGACAAGTACCAAGAACTAGAGTTAAGGTTCAAGTGTACTATAGGCAAAAGGCATGCAGGAAATTCATATAAGACATACAATGCAAGCAGGCACACTTGAAGCAAAAAAAATAAGCTACAGTAAGCAAGGAAACACCTAAAAAACAAGATACACCAGACAGGCAAGAGAAGTGAAGGAATGAACAGTTCTCTACAGCAGTATGTGGAGTAACAGTAGACCACTGAATTGAAGCAACAGCGAAGCAGAGAGCCAGCGAGCGAGGGAGGGAGAAGAGAAAAAGGAGTCTTACATGGAGGGGAGGGAAATCAATAAAGAAGGCCAAAGAGCTGGAGGGAGCTCTAAATGGATTAGACTAAGGGAATGTGTTCGATAGGTTATGGCTTTACGTGAGGTAGTCACCGCAGGCCGTGCAGAATACTAATCAGCTCTCCAGCCCTGTTTGAGGCAAAGGCCTTACTGCCTGCTCAGCACAAACACAAATCTTCCCCAAATGACCTTCAGCTTCTCAGCAGCACTCATTCCAGAGTGGGATGGTGCAGGCTCAGAAGTAGGATCAGGGAGAGCGATCGAACTGAAATTTTGTATGCAACAGATATTCACATCTCAAACTGCACCCTCCAAAAAATGCATGTTTGCCAAGTTTGCAATACTACGCTTGCTGTACTAACATATCCTAACTGGCTTGTGTCTTAGACATTCAGCTCTTGTTTTGTTTTACCTCTAAAATTAGCAAACGGGCAAGAAATTATTAAATTGCTGACCTAAATGAGTGAACTGTCAAGAAAGTCAGGCATTGGCTCGTTTTCTTTTTTGCCCTTGAGATAAAGTTAAGGCGTATTGTGTTGCTATAGCATTTTTTTCTCTCGTGCTCAGACAAGCACTAACAAAAAAACGAACAAAGCTCAGGTCTATAGCAAAGCCCTCTTTTGATAGCAATCCCTTTTGGAGAGTGAGACTTAGGCAAATCTAGAGCAAAGCAAGAAATGTATGTTTTTTGCTGAAACAAGTTTTTTTTTCTTTTTTAAAGTGGAACCTCAACAAAAAAAAAAAAACACACGTACAAGACCTGCGGGCTGCTGAGATTACCATTTGGACTGAAGTTGTAGCAGCAAATCCCCCCTCCCTTTCTCCCTTTATGTTTAATGTGGCGGTACACCAGTGTACTAAAACATCAAACAGAAGCTATTGCCTTTCATTTCCACAACTGAAACCAAGTCGTGCGTTGTTGCTCCAAACTCAGTGGTGGGACACACAGAGTGGGAGAGAAGCAGAGAACCATCTGTATTGGTTTTAGGACCAAGTCAGTAGCTGCAGGCCTACAAATGGATCGACCACACGCTTTCTCTCTTTCTCTCTCCAAACGGATAGCCTTACAACCACCACAGCCACAACGGCTCACTGGAAACAATTAGCTAACAAACAAATAAATAGCTAAACAAAAACAAATGCTGCGGCGCGAAGGCGTCTCTTTTGCTTGTGCGCTCGTAACGGTTTTTGACACAAGCTGTTGTCAGTGCTCCAAAGTCCAAACCATCTCTGTGCCTGTGGATCGGTGTGTGTGTGTGTGTGTGTGTGTGGGAGAGAGAGAGAGAGAGAGAGAGAGAGAGAGTGTGTGTGTGTGGATCTGGGCAGCTGTCCCTTTGGACCAGATTCTGAGTGTGGTGTACAATTGGCATTGTAGGTCTGGAACAGCCCCAGGTAAACTACTGCTACAAGTGGAAATGAGAGAGAGAGAGAGAGAGAGAGAGAGAGAGAAAGTGAGAGTTGTAGGGAGAAAAGGAGATGAAGTGCTTAGTCACTGGCAGGGGTGGTAACCTGGAGGTCACTGTGGCTAGACCTGATTTTACCACAGACTAAGCCAACTGGAAAACTAGGCCAGCTGTAACACTTCCCTCAAAGAGGTAAATACATGCTCAACACCACCATCATCACACACACAAGGTGTACAGAGGGAGTGTTACAAACGGCTGGCTCTAGTCGAGCCAGTGTGGGTTGCTCCGCTGACCCACACATGTAGAGGTCATGGGAGGCGTGGGGGCTCTATGTGCACCCTCAATCCCTCCACACAATCCTCTTCAAACCCCCAGTCTGCCCCTGCTTGCCCCAGCCACCTCTGTGTTTTCACAGATCCGTTGTGCTCAATTTAACTTCACAGGACACCCACCGCATCTTTTAGCCAAGGTCCTGACACAGAGGCCAAAAGCTAAGTTGAACACTCGTATAACAGGCATCTACAACATGGTCAAACAAATAATAAATAATCTGCCATCTGGAAAGTGCACAGATAAACTGCTTACATTTTCAAAGAAAAAAAGGAATATATGAAAATTGTTATATTGAAATTAGAGTAAATGGGGTAATGCTTTGATGCTGATTATCTATCAATTCCAGAAAACTAAAAGAAGCACAGCAAATAGATTTTATATGGCCTTGACAGCACAGAAAAAAGCATAGGAATTTGTTACCAAAACTAATAGCCCGAAAAGAAAAACATTCCAAATGACTGTGCTTAAAAAAAATGGATGAAGGCCATCAAAATATAAGCATAGTCATACATCGATCCCAGTTTATGAAACACATTTGTATGATGGCTCATATTATGAATTTTATACCATCATGTATTCAAGCCACAAACGAAACTGGCCAGATATCTGTAACAAACACAGTACTAGGAAATTGTAAATATTTATGAAAAGTAAAAACCAGTAGTTAATTCATATACAGTAACTGCAAAGTTTGGAATTCTGTGTTTATCTAATAACGAAAAAAACTAATTGGTCTAGAAAAAATTATATACTGAGTCCAAACTGCTGGAGACACAAATTATATGTCTTAAATAACATAAAACTGTTTATTTTATACAATCATCTAAATGTTTGATTTAATATAATCTTCCTGATCCTACTGTGCATTTTCTGTGCATTTTTTTCTCATCATCCTTTTCCACACCTTAAAATATGAACAATAAAATGAAAATAGCCATATTAGTGCATTTCTTGCAATGTGATCAGTAACTGAAAGCTAAATATTAGTGCACTTCCCTTTTACATGAAATGTTGTTATGAGTTATGAAATGAAAGCAATGTGAAATGTTCCTTACTTCACACGTCCTGACTTGACTTGTAGGACAAGTACATGAACAGCTCATTGAAATTTTCGAAAGATGATCACATTCTTTAATAGCAATATGCAGGTCTTTGGTAAGCTGCAAAATGTTTTTGAAGGAATAAATTGTACGGCTGTAAGGACGGACCTGAGCCAAAACCATGAAACTTACAAGCAGACTCCGTTTCACCTTCTTTAAACCATGTTGTTTTTGTTTAATTTTTTTCAGATCCATAGAGAAAAATGAAGCGACGCATAGATTTTTTTTTTTCAAATGTTTCAAGGCAGATAAGGCTGATCGTAATAGGGCAGTAATTTTCTGAAGGAAGGGGACTGAACAGCATACATGCTGGGTACTGAGACTGCCACAATGGCTACACTGGGCTCAGTGAGGCACAGAGGCTGGACATGGCATGATGCCTGCCGCCTAGCGTACCAGTCCTTCCTGCTATTCCCCCTACCCCTACACTGAACTGCCCATTCACCATGGTACTGTAACACAGTCCAGCTAGCTTAGTGTGATTCACAAAAACCGAGGGCAGAGTGCCCGGTGTTTCCTCCTGTGCCATGTGGCTCAGGCTAATGTTAAAACTACCGCTGTGTGCTGACTAGCAACAGCACCGGGCATAATAGTGGCATAAAATGCCAGGCTAAACTAGTTGTGGTAACAAGTTTGTGTTATGCGGTCGACCGCTTGCCATTTAGTGACTCAGAGTTTGGTTTCATCCAATATGACAAAAACCAAAATCCACAGCTGCTATTCACTTAAGCTAATGATTCACAAACATCTAATTCTGTTAGAGATGCAGTTAACATTTTTGTCATATTGTGAATTTAAAATGCGTCGTGTGAATTCTACAAAAGAAATCACGACGGTTGCCATGTCAAAAACTTTCCTCCATGCCCACTGCATTGCAGATGCCAGCTAACGAATCAAAGGCATGCAAGCAGACAAAGAGGATTTGATGCCAACCGCCATTCCTCCATCACTGGCACTCTCCATGCCACTCTACTAGCACAACACAAACAAAATGGCCGCCCTGGATATGCTGCTACAATGTGGGGGCATTATTTGGAGATGGGCACAGGGTCCAGGGGGCAAAACATGCGCCTGTAATGTATTAAACCCCTAAACAGAGATCGTTATTCACTCAATACTTTTAATTTATAGTTTATAGTCTCTTACCATCACAGTACAAAAACATAGCAAATAGCAGCAAACAGTATATCTGGACAAAATATTAATTGAAAGAGTTTTTTACTTAAATAAAGGTCACATTTTGGCTTAACTTTATAAGATTTACCAATAAATTCAAACCACGCTCTCTGATTATTTACAGAATTCCTTGTATCATGCCGGATGCTGTTAAAACTGCGAGAAAAAAAAAAACAGTTTTAATAAAATAGTGTTAAACTGTTATTTTTTTCTTAATGGCACAAAAGCTGCTAGCTTGTATCTCTCGGTTCAAACCAATATAAGAGATTTAGGCCACGGTTGAGTGTCAACGGTCGAATGCACGTCGTCCTACAAAGACACAAAAGAGAGGGTGATGCCAACTCTGGTGCCAGTGGCAACCATTATTGTCCCTCCGCTATGCCTTCTGCTTAGCCTGGCACTTCACTCATACAAAATGGAGGCGCTAAGCCTGGTGATAACCCACCTCCTCCTCGCACAACCATTCAAACACATGCAGGCTCACATGTACTCTACAGTAAAACACAAACATTATTTTGGCATCTAATGTAATAAGGAAAGACTTGTTTAAATGATTGGCTTACGGCAACTTTTATTAGAACTGCGGATTTTTGACAGGGAGAGATGAAGACTTTTCAGACAAGTTAAATTAGGTTGCTAGTTTTAGAGTAGGAATCTGAAATTTTTAAGTTGTGGTATATAAAAAAAATGTATTAAACAATAAAGTACACCATTAAAAAAACAATGTAGTTCCCTTAGCAGCTAGGCTGGATATTTTTTTTTATTTTGACAGCTCCTTTCAATCTACTATTTTAAATTTATATAGTAGTTTTGTATCTGCTCTCTAAACTCTTCTTATTTTTAAATATTTAAAGTTGTATATATATATATATATATATATATATATATGTGTGTGTGTGTGTGTGTGTGTGTGTATAAAATACACATCAATATTGATGTGGAAGATTTTATGTGGAACGTAAAAACTTAAAAGGCATTTGTAGGTGATTTCGGCTCTCTGTGGTATTTAATTATATATAGAGCTCCACATTATTCCACTATTAAGTAACTTGGTCTAAAAAATAGTCAAAAGATGAAAAAAAATTTTAGGAAGAAAATGGGAGAATAAAATGAAAAAAAAAAAAATTAACGTCTTACAGTACACTGATTCTACTAATTTACTGCTTATTCTGGGGCCTTCCCATTAAACCTGAAATAACAGTGTAGTGACTGCCTTAAAAGTTACATCTTACATCTGATTTTTTGATATTACATTATAATCAGAGAAATAAAAATGGCAGATTTAATGGATAGAATACTGGAAAATGTAATAGATAGAAACAACAGAATATAAATAATCTAAATATTATTGCTTCTTTGGATGATTTCATGTTGAGTAGAATCACAATAAATTGTTAATGAAGTTAAGTTTAACAGGCATGTAGACATGTTAAGTTTAATCAGGCCTCTGTAACTCAGAGACAAAGCTCACAGCCAGAAACACTGGCAGTAACATCTCCCTCCCACCAGCCTTTCCACTCTTTCAGTGCACTTACCTTGATCCTGGACATAGTAGGCCAGAAAGAGATCGAGCTCCTTCACTGACACGGTGATGTGGTGCGGCTGGACGCAGAGCGCCTGATTGGTGCAGTGGGGCGATTTGACTAGGCGCTCTCCATCCGTGCTCTCCAGCGGGATGCCTTTGAACAGGATCACCATCACCAGGTCCAGGCGCCAAACTTTATCCGCCTGGCGGAGACAGTCGATGCGTCGGATTTTGCCCTTCTGGTCAGGGTTGGAAAGCACGCAGCACGGGTGCTTCTTGCCTGTCACGCTGAGCACAAAGTCCTCACGGTACTCCTGCCGGATGTCCTTGCGCAGCTTGGCCAGCAGGCGTGATGCCCACTTCTGCTTGATCTCGGGTTTCTCGCTCAGCAGCTCGTCCTTTACGGCGCGCTCCTCATCCTTGGACATGCGCTTCTCGTGCTTCTTGAAGTACTTGCGCTTGCGGGCCTGCAGGTTGAACCAAGTGTAGGCGATGGAGCGCACATGAGGAAGGAGTGCCTCGATAAATGGATGGAACTCGTCCTGGGAGAAGAGCAAAAGAGAAAAAAGAGAAGGACAAAAAAATACAAGGAAGTCAGTGAACAGGAGTAGAAGTGACCTTTTTTGGCATAGGATTCCTGCAGCCAAGAATGTATTTTGGCCAAAAACAAAACAGAAAAAAAAACCTTACCTCTCAGAAAACAAAACAAACAAAACTGACTATTTAGAAAGCACACCAAAAGGAGATGAAAGTCACTTGACAGCCGTTAAAGATTCAAAAACCACAAAAGCCCTTAAAACAATTACACACGCTGAGCAACTACAAATACAATGCACATGCATTACATACATGCTGAACAAGGTCTTATATATTGTGGTTTACTATTTATAGAAGCCATTCTTTTTTTAACTGAGCATTTTTGAAAAATTAAATATAAAAAAAAACCTGACACCGCCATGAAAGAAGGGTTCATCTACCATATCTGCTGAGTTTACAGCGACGCTGGCCTGTATGGGGCTGCAGGTGTTGCAGGCACGCAGGACGAGGATACCACTGTTTACCACGTTGGCTCACGCCGTGCCAACATACAGCAGACAGTTAGATGAGCAGCACTCACGCTCTCCCCTGCCTCTCTCTCTCTCCCTCTCCCTCTCTCTCTCCCTCTCTCTCTGTCGCTCTCTCTCTCCCCACTATCGGAGCTGTATGTGCTAGCGCACCAAGGCATGTGTCCCTCACACGTACAGCTCTCTTATCAAACAGTCCTGCATTCCTGCAGCAGCACTGCCTCATGGCCCTGCAGCGGCCCACACGACCCTCTCTAACAAAGCCTGCAAAGACAGTGGTGCAGACAGAATCTATTAATCATCGATGTTAATGAAAAAACCATTTGCTATGCTAAATACAAAAAGACTTTTATGCAAAAACAGTAAGACTCTGAAAAAGGAAATGAATTTTTAAAAGTTTTACATTTCCAGCAATAGGTCTGCTTTGCCGTTGGGACGTTTCGTGGTCCAGGGGGGTCACTTAAGTTGTTAGCCGAAATGAGCAGCAATTATTCCCAGCCCCTCTTAAAATCAAACCAAGATGGACAATGAAAATGGCATCTTGGCTCAATCCTGACATTCCTTCTGCTCCAAAGCTCTGTAAGAGTGCCATTAAAAAAGTCTGCTGCCAAGTAAGCAGTAACACCTACAGGCTCAATTCACAAGCGTCTTACACACTACAGGCCTATTCGGCTTTCTCCACCGCAACATGTTAGTTGTACTGCGCAATGCGCTACGCCAAATCAGCTGCCAGGTTTAAAGGCAATTTAGTAACATATGGGCAGCATTTCATATTTTTAACCAAAGTAAAATAAATGCGTCAATACCATAAAATAGATGACTATCTATCTTACCTCTAATAGATTTACAGAACATTTTCGAAACTGAATGATACTACGCTGTTACTAGTCTTCACATTTATTGAATTAAATAATATTAGATGTTAGATAAGATATTCAATTGTTTCTTTAAGAAGTGGAATTAGTTGAAATACAAACTGTGGGAATCTCAAGAATCTCAGCAAAAGGAAACAGACCATTTTTTTCTGGAAAAAATGAGTGCGCATTTCTTTTCTTGTTCAAAACTCCACTAAAAGCTGAACTGGTGCAGGAAGAGTTAAACCACAGATTATTCTTTATTTAAGCAGGCAGCTTACTGCTCTTTGGGAAACCGCAACCAGCACTGCACTCCCCTATCTCTCCCCCTTACAACGTATCCCTCACACACACCACACCAACACTTAACCACCGCTCAGGAACTACACAACTCAGCAACAAAACTGCACAACTAAGTATTATAAACATTAGTAGTCTATTGTAGTCTGCTACTGTTAAACATGGGGAATTTCGGCACAGTTAATAATGCGGAAGTGGTGTGTTCATTAATCTTTTTTTTTTTTAATATAAAAAAACTACAACAGTTACAAAGTTTGAATTATTTTCTAGACTGCATTGCAATTAGTTTTAGTGTAAGCTTATTACAATCAATTATAATCTGTTTTAATATTACAGTTTAGATCAATCCTTGAGCTAGATGCAGCCTATTGTAGTACACAAATAACTTTGGCCTTAAAATTTCCTTATCCCATAATTATATGTCTGCATATTAAATGTTTTTAAATTACGCAAAATGTCTTTGTTATGACATGCAAGATCATTTGATGTAGGCAAAAGAAAAATAATTGTCTTATGGATTTTACACAGGTCCTGTGGCAAAGAAAAATAGTTGTGCAATGTACAGTTTATAAATGTAAAAACTAATTATTAGTAATAATATTTATTTTTAATACATCTTAATGTAAATAATCTGTCCAAAGTAATATGACTTTAAGATATATTCTTGAAAGGAAATTTTACTAAGACCTCAAATCCACAGTGTAAAAATGTACTCCATGTGGTCCTTTTTTTTTTTTTTTTTTTTTTAACACAAAGGCACTTTACTTAATGATAACTCTGGAAATCGCATAATTCCAGATTTAATGATATGATATAAAGATCCGCTATACCATATCATTATAGCATTATTATAAGGATAATGACTTTAATTGGCTTATGGTTACAGGACTTTCTCCTTGTAACTCTTTCATGGTAGTAATAAATTGATGTAGTTATACATTAAGCATGCATGTATATATATTAAAAAAAAATAAAAAATTCTACAGCTGGTTATAGTTTACGTTTTCGCCATAGTATTATGGGATGTCCAATATAATGTAAAGTCCAAGGCTACAGTAGACTACACTAGCTTTAATCCATGTGTCGGCTGTGTGTGAAGTTCGTCTTTGCGCCAGGTTCAGCCCTCCTTTGTACTAAACCATATCTCAGTCAATCACTCGGTGGTGCCAAGCAAAATATAAACAGTAAAATTGTGTCAGCCAAAGCCGGAGGACTCGGTCCAACCGCTCAATCGGCCTTATCGCTGTTTTCATCTTAATTCACTCGGCTAGTGGCTCTCCGTTTAAACTCTGCGCGCTTCTGGCCAAGTACACCGAGCGAGAGAAAACAGACCGGCGTCAAAATCCACCGAGTCAAAGCTAAAGCGCCTTTTCACTTGGCGGAACGATCGCTCTGAGCTCGCTTTCTGACTGTTCACGTGTTTTACACCACAAATCTTCAGTAAATCTATAGCGTGCGTGCGCCAGCGGACGTGTGATTTATGGCTGAACTGAACTAGGTGCTTTACGCACGATGTAAATGTCCAGTGTTAATGCGCTCTTTTACAATAACGTAATGCAATGTGACATCTTCAGGTTCGCTCCACTCGTACCGGGCACACACGAGGAACTTTTGAAGTGGAATGTAAAACATTGTCCTGATTCAGAAGAAAGTGCACATTTTTCAGTGAAGTGAAACGGATGGTTTCATTAACGCGCACTACAGGCTGGTTCCATCTCCACGCTTTATCCTGGAACATTAGCAATAAAACCTAACTATTTTATTCACATGTACAACCGTCGTACTGAACCAGTAGTTCGCATTTCAGCAAATAAAACTCAGCTACTCTGCATACTCAGCAATATTCAAAGCCTGATCAATAAGCGATCTGTAAAGCTCTACCTGCGTTAGACAAATCGGTGAATACATCATGACCTGGGCCGCCAGTGCAGATAAGATCGATCGGTCACCAAAGTCCGGTTATTATCGCTTCATTCTCCCGAGCCCGTGCTGCACCGTGCACGGCCGAGTGGAACTTGTCCTCATTCAAAAGCCAGAGAAAAGCTTCATCAGAGACCGGCGGCGAACTTCGCAGATCCCAGCTCGAGCATTTAAAGATTCCCACGAGAGCTCAGAAGCACAAAGAGTGAAGCACAGAGCCTTGAGGAACACTGCACGCATCCGCAGAGACCGAGCTCCAGCCGGAGTGAAGTGCAGAGAAAAAAGCCCACTGTCTGTGTGTCTGTGTGTCTCTCTCTCTCACTCTCTCTCTCTCTCACTCTCTCTCTCTCTGATGCTGCTTTAAAGGGGAAATCTTGAAGAATGTCACAAGTGCAGGTCGAAAACTAGAAGGCGCCAAATTTCTGATCCTGTTTTCAAACGTGATATTATATCGAACGGTAACACCCTCTAGTCTGCTGGATCCTAACAAATCAGTCTGAGGATTTTTTTTTTTTTTTCATTTCATTACAAAGTCAATACTCCTCCTCTTCCAGCAAACGCGTTCCATATACCTACCACACAGCCCACCTTCAACTCACAGCACTGACACATCATCACATCCCACTTTATCTTACAAACTCATGTCATAATATTTATTCCCATAAATATTTTTATGCATTCAGTTCAATACTGGATATACGGTTTAAGATAGTTTAAATAACATTAATGCAATGCAATATGAGGTTCAAGTAATCATTGCTTTTACATTTTTATCACTGAATAACCCATAGCTCAGGGTGCAGATATTGTCAGCTACATCTGCAGGTAAGTTAGCAAATCTAAGAGCAGTCTTTCTAATATATACATCATGGCTGATGACAGAACGAATAGTCATTGTTCGAAGTTTCAGTGTAACCTTGATTTTTTTTTTTTTTCAGCTTTGCAGTGTTACAAGAACATATATGCATGTGTGTTTTCCATGCAGTGTTCAAGTGACGGTGGGAAAAATTGTCAGACCCGTCAAAAATGTTCTACCATGTCGACTTGAAGCAATGAGGCCTGTGTGTGCTTCCTACAGAACCGGTTCTTTGTGTGGTTATGTTAGATGAGAGGTTTTTCCAGTGTTTTTTTTTTTTTTTTTTTTAGTATTAGTGGTGCTACAGTGCAGTGTGTTTATCTAGCTTATAGGACTTTGAACCAAAACTATTTTCTGCGCGTGAAGCTACAATTACGATGCACAAAGTGACACAAAACAGAGTGAAGGAATCCCAGCACGGATTGCAGATCACACTGGGAAGTTACTGGTAAGTGAATTACTTTACACTCGTTGTGTCTACAGCCTCTGGCGCGCTTCTTGGGATAGAAAGAAAGAAAGAGGGAAATTAAAAAAGGTGCAGGAACTGGATGTGTGTGTGTGTGTGTGTGTGTGTGTGTGTGTGTTCTGTGGCCCGGACCCGAGAGAAGACTGACCGATCACAGGAGCTCTCGGTTTGCGACGCTGATCTTTATTCACATCACGTCACGTCGTAATCTCATGTCAAAGTCTAGAAAGCCTTCCGCACTCCACCCCCTGTCCGGCCACTAACGCACCGCGTCCGCGGTCACGCCGCAACAGCGCACGCGGACACGATGAATGCTAAGCGGGATCGCGCTTCAGCCCCGGCGCAATGTTTCACTCAAGGTCAAACAACCGCCAGACTTTATGTGTGCACATTCAATCGCGAAACAATTTCACACCATGAGAGATTTTTTTTTTTAAAGCGTCTAAAAGTTCAAAATCAAGTTTGTCACAAAGCAACAAAGTGCAGAACGCAGCAGTGTAAATAAGCGGATTTAAACCACGCAAGGCAAACGCGAACTTGGCGAGTCGAAAGCAGCGGTGTTGTCAAATTCAGCCACTTGGCTAAAACACAACTTGCCCGAGTATTCACTCTGTGGCTGCGCAACGTGCCAAAAGTGCAGTGCTACAAGGGGGCGAGTTAGCTAAAAGCAGGAGACATGCCAAGAGTTGACTGATCTCTTTAGGCGCAAACCCTGCCACCGACTTCTGACACACGACGATATGACCCACATAGGAAGGCTGCCAATGCACAACATAAACAATCCAACATACAGTACACCGCCATTCTCCAGCACGTTTCAAATCCAATTCACTCGAAACATGGGACTACATTAGGCTACGGACTACCGTCTCCAGAAGGCACAGGATTACATTTGCACATTAACTTCAAAAGTATTCACAAAATGATTGCAAGATATTATATTCCATGGTAACGTACCATTGCACTGTATTGCATGGATTTAAACGGGTGTCCAGGAGGCGGTGTGAAACTCAAGCCGGTACCTTCACATGTCTCAGATTCAAAAAAACGTAGCCTACTTTTTAGAATGTTTTTTCTTTCTTTCTTTCTTTTCACGCTGCAGTGCTCTCAAAAATGCACACCGGAAGAGAATTCTTGGCAGACAGGCGGCAAAATCAAGTCAGCGAACACCTCAGATTTTTTTTTTTTTTTTCTAATCTTCCTTCCTCTGCGAGTCAGACTTTTGGATAGGTTTTTAGTGGTTGAGTTGAACGCGGTCCAGAAGAGGCAGAGTTTTTGGAACTGGGCACGTCTGCGCCTTTACTTTCTCTGTCTGCCTGTCGTCGCTGCTGCTCGCAGCTCTTGGAATCGGCGTTCTCGTCTCTGATTGGCTGAGGCGCTGTTGGCCCTCCGCGCGCCGCTCCGCGCCCTGCGCCGCTCACTTCCGCCTCACCGCCGCGCTCGCGCTGTTTGCGTACGAACGCGCAGCAAGTCAAGAAACCGAAATGAGCGGATTCCGACATTATAAACCCAGTTTATTGTAATAACGCTATAAAGATTCGATTTTGTTGTGACAGACTAGTTAGCTTTAGGAATCTGCTAAATTTTGCTGTGAGAAAACATAGCCTACCTGGATAAAACAAAACAAAACAAAACGAAAGAGAATAACAAAAACAACAACAACAACAATACTACTACTACTACTACTACTACTACTAATAATAATAATAATAATAATAATAACAATAATAATAATAATAATAATAACGATTAGATATTGATGTTTGAAATGGCATTCCACTACTATTTCCATTTTAAAACATTAATTACTGTTATTGATGGTTTTGTTCAGGATTAATACCATTGTGAAAATGTTATATGGCCTACTGTAATAATACAGAATAAGTGCTATGTACACAGTGTTGGCAGAAAGATTGCATGAGCACAATGATGGCATTGGTCCAGACCTCAGCAACCACCATTCCACAAGCACACTTTCTGTTCCGGCAGAGGACTCAAGCTCGCCTCTCCATGCTAACAGCAGCACACATCATACACACATACATCCATACATCACAACTATTCAGCCTCAACACATCAATCCTTACACTGCAAATCCATGCAAGCTGATGTTCAAGTTTAAAAGCTGCTTATAATGACAGTCGAGCACAAGACACTCTTACGTCCATTCAATTCTAGCTCATTCTGAATTAGTATTTAATACATTTATAATTGTTTATGAGAAAATAATCCACGCTAATACAATATGAAAACAGCTGAATGTATACGCAGTGTTTTAAAAATATAACTCTGGTTATTTTAGTGCTACAGATGCATGTCAGACCTCCTGCACACTAGTGTGTGTGTGTGTGTGTGTGTGTGTGTGTGTGTTGGGGGGTAGGGGGTACCTTGTGGACAGCTATACAAAAACAAAATGTCCTAAAATGCATAATTAAATGGCTTGACAGAACAATTACATGAAATATGAGTATTATTAATGAATCACCATTTATTACAGTTTAATAAATAAAAATGTATTTATTTCACTTTTTATTAATTTATTTCAGCTCTTAATAAGCCAGATATCTTACCACATTTAGAAGCTTTGAATGTTTTATATAGATTTATTTTCATATATATTTGCATTTTCATTTTATTTCAGAATTCCACCTGAAGGGAGCTGTGTATGGAAAATTCTCGGGAGTCTGTGGGAATAAAATAAAAAAAATAGCTTTGGACCCCAAATCGCTTGACAAATCAACGACTGTATCTTTCATAATTGCTATTTATGCCAGTTATGTAATCTGACCTCATAATCAGTTATGATAACAAACCGCACAGTCTGTAGTGCATGGAGAGAAATCTGGCTCTTACTTAGCACACAGATTAAGCAACATGCACAGAAAAGAGGCGAGTTTATGTCTCTCTCTCTCTCTCTCTCTCTCTCACACACACACACACACACACACACACACACACTTCCAGCAAGGCGTTGCGGACACCGGCAGCTGAAATAAAAGCAGGATTTTGGTGCAACTACACTGTGTGCCGTGTTTTTGTTCACACTTTAAAAAAAATACAAGTCGACCTAAAAAAAAACGTCGCTTTCCGATACACTGAATTTCTGTGAGTTAGTGCAAATGATCGCACTTGACAAAGCAAACAGGGGAGCAGTGTGAGAGTTGACTTGGCTGCAGTAGGTGCAGTGGGAGAAGGAGGAGGAGGAGGAGGAATGGTGAAGTGCTCCTCCAAAAAAAAAAAAAAAAAAAAAAAACACTGCCGACAACTTTCCCTCCTCATCTACAAACCTGAGGAAATAATCCAAGCAGCTGGTTAGTTTTTCCTCATTTAATAAAAAATGATCTGCTATTTTTTTTTTCTTTGCGTTTATTTCTATCCCACGCGTGATGGATGGCCTTCTGAGACTTTTCCACGGCGTGTGTGGCACGAGCGCAGAAAGACAGACACACACTGGGAGAGAGAGAGAAGGAGAGAGAAGGAGAGAGAGAGGGAAAGCGCGCGCGCTTCGAGTCCTGCTTCTTCACTGACCATGTGTCAGATTGAGGAGTTCCAATCCTGAGAGCTGTCTCAACCAGAGAGCTGTGAGATTTTACCAGCGTGAGTATGGAGCCTCGGTGCACACGTTCACCCCACCACTGATTAATGCACTCGGAAACCACAAGTGAGTGTTTCATGCAGGTTTTGTCCCAAACTCGGGGGAAATCCTCTATACGTGGCAGCTCAGGAACCCCTCAGCTCCGTTATGTAAGAGAAATGAATTACTGTATATGCTTTTTATTCTACAGTAGAAGCTGTTCTGTGTGCAGTTTATTATGAAAACTATAACACGTTGCTCTATTAAACTTCTGTGCTGCTTGTGTTTCTTTGCTTTTTTTTTTTTCATTCCATGCTCCAGCTGGTTTTAACCTGCACTTATCTTTAATGACTGGGTGATTAATAATAATAATAATAATAATAATAATAATAATAATAATAAGTCTATTATTAGGTATGTGAAATCATTTTAAAGTGTCCTGCAGAAACCCATTTTTAGCTTAATAGAGAAAAAGAATTTATAGCAGGAAATAGTCTATTTATTTAAGTAGTATTTACTGCAGAACATGGCATGATTTAAGATATATAAATCCTGCTAAACATGGCAGAAAAAAATCAGACTTTAGATGTATTAAATATATTTGTAATGATATAGTGTAATTTGATGACAGACTAATCAGCACATCAACATTTTCACCTGTTCATCACTCTGGCATTTTGACAAGTTCAGATTCATAATGTTGTTTTATTTAAGAAATTATATGTAAATTACTTTGCTTTTCCCTATTGATCAGATTCATAATGTTGTTTTATTTAAGAAATTATATGTAAATTACTTTGCTTTTCCCTATTGATCTAAAAGCAAATATATTATGTCATGCATATATTGTATATTCTCTTGTTTTCAGGTTTGCATTTACCTGACTTCTTTATAGACTAACCATTGTATTAAAGCAATCATTTTATATAGCTCTATGATTGTGTCAAATTTACAAATTTTTAATTGTAAAATATAAATTTTTAAATCTTAATATCACAGACTAAATTTGGGTCAGTGTTTCTGTTCAATGTTTTTAGTGGTCTTAGTACAAATGTTAAAAATCAAACTAATTTTGATGGTACACAACTGTCACAAGATGTCAAAAGCACAAGGGCAAAAATAAAATTTTTGGACATTTTGGCTATTCCTTATTTAAAAATAAAAATTTAAAGCAACTGACTGACATATAATGTCTGACATAAATGTCTGACACTGATACATTTCTCTTATTTGTATGTTTTTTTTAAATAGATGGGTGGGTGAAGCTGGGCTTAAAATTATGCAATATGTTGTAAGGTTTAATATGAGTTAGGATCAATGAGATTTATTTAAGGAAAGATTAGTGTGTGTGTGTGTGTGTGTGTGTGTGCATTTGTGTTTTCCAAAATATCAATTGAAATATCTTAAATGCTTCCAAATTTGGATATCAGTTATATCATTTAAATAGAAAAGGAAATGAAAATATAAAAATTAAAAATTAAGGTAAAAGGTAAAAAAAAAAATGGAAAATGCAGATTCCTTTCTAGTAGGTTTTTAATTAAGTGTACACTCAAAGAAAATTTTGATTGACTAAGAGATTATCATTCCTGCCAGAAATCAATTCGTTGAATGTTTCATAATGTTAGAAATCAGATCAGCAGTCACTGAGGCTTATATGTTGACATACAGATGTAGGAATTAGGAGTTTCAGTAACAGGATGCACAATGCTTGGCTCTTAAACACAAATGTTATGTTCTGACTGGAGATGGCTACAGGATCATTTTGCATAAAGGTAGGTCACAGCTGACCATATGAGAAGGGTGTAGGCCTCTGTGTGCCATGTTAAGATTTCCTCTTTAAAATTCAGGCTATGTACAAAACTTCATGCTGTCATGCTAAATGTCAAACAGCAGGCCATATTACTTGCAAAGGTACACTGTTTAAATATAGTTTACTATTTAGTACAGTAGTAGGCTTATGCTATAGCGAGTCGATCTGGCACTACACGAGTTAGTCATTAGAGGTCATTTTGTTATTTTGCGTCCTAGACATTTCCTATAAATAGACAAAGCATTAGTGCTAACATGGTCCAAGTCTAGGCTTTCAAAGAGGTGTTAGAAATATATTATAGCTTTATTTAATGTTGTATGATGTTTTATATATGCTTTACAGGCTAACTGGCATATTTTGAAATGACATTTAATAGTCTATAATGGCCCAAAATTGCCTATAAGTTTAACAGTGAAATGAGGATGTGTGTTGTCAACAGCACTCTCGTAAAGGAATGGTTTGGTCAGAATGAATTTTATGCAATTTACCCCAGACACTTCATACAGTCAATCAGCTAAGACACTGCTGATGTATGAAGGTTACTGTAGTTTTACACTGAAGCTAGAAGTGAACAAGTCGAGCTTACTCCTAACTACATCACACATGGTCAGAATGGTTAGGATCAATAATATCATAAACAGTTTCATAACATAGCAGAATGACTCCATAGCTGTACTGTGCATGGCTGTTGACTAATTGGCAGGAAATTGTGATTACGAATCCCTAGCCATCCGTGAAAAAATAAAAAAAATAATTAAAAAATATTAAAAATGGGCTACACCCCAAATAAACCATTTACTATATTACCATTCAAAACATTTCTAACCTTAAGACTTTGGAAATGTTACAGACACACCACTCCTAGCACTTGTGCAGTGTGATACAAAACTATGTGCTGTTTATATATATTTATTATATATATTATAAGTTTATTATAAGTTTTTCTTTCCATTTTCATAAATAACAGTGTGTCCCAAAGTGTCAGAAACCACATAAGCATGTGTGTTTAAAATGACTGACAAACTAGACGTGGTTTTGGTTACTACACTGCTGAGCTTCCATTACCTGTTAGCTACATTTGTCTCCGAGCTCCAGTGGAAAGGTAAAGAAGCAAACGACATGTCTTGTCTGTCACACTGCATTAGAGGTGAGGGAGGAAAGGAGTGATACACATTTCAAATGTAGCCGAAATATTGTTTTTATATCAGCATCTACCGGTTTAATGTCACCCGGCTGAGATCACTACACAATTTCAAGAGGTTTAAAATGTCCTCTTTAAAACAAAGTAACAGAATACAGTGCTACGATGCTTACACAAAAGCAGTGAAAACCAAGCGCGTGCTAAGCTGCCAACTAGCTCGCCGTGATCGTATAGTGGTTAGTACTCTGCGTTGTGGCCGCAGCAACCCCGGTTCGAATCCGGGTCACGGCAAGAAGATGGCAAATGCTCTTTTAGATTGTTTTTTTTAATTAAAAATAATAATATTGAATTAAAACCATTAAATTACATAATACATAAGAATATAGCGTATATACCACGTGGTGATTGAAAATCCGGAAGTTATGCTGTAACGGTTCTAATTATAAATCCTGCACAAAAAAGACACGTGTTTTGCTTTTAATCCTGTTGTGTTATTTTATACTAGCAGAATGTCTCATAAAAGGAGGAAATCTGTGTATTAATATGCATTTGAATTATGTTCTACAACTTCATTCACATATAAAAAAACATAAACACAAACATATCCTTTGTTATTTTATTTCACTTGAGCTTCAATGTAACCTGAGCAATGGGCGCGCGCTGAACGCTTTCACACGGATGCACATGATGTACAGCAACCTATGCACGCGCCTCTGAGTAGCTCGCCGTGATCGTATAGTGGTTAGTACTCTGCGTTGTGGCCGCAGCAACCCCGGTTCGAATCCGGGTCACGGCAAACACTACATGAGCAGCCCACCTTTTGTGTTACTGATTTAAAGTTAATTAAACCATGAAAAGGAAAAAGAAACCCCTCAAAACACAACATACAACATTCAGAATAGTACAGAGGGTTGCAAGATATTTCGCTTGTTAATTGATACCAGCACATGTATCAAGCAATATATCAATAATCAATTTTGCAATAAGGTCCTGCAAAGTGCAAACGAATCACATTTTAAAACATTCTTCTTGTTTTGATGAATCACATCATTCACACGAACCACCAAACATCATTTACGCGTGTCAGAATAATGCATGGCACATTAAAGCTTCGCCAATGTGTTTTTAATAGGTTGGCATTAAAGATTGGCAAGGCACATCGCCTCCTCAATATGTTGCAATAAAATCGCAATGCAGTAGCCTATGCTGCCCATATCGTCCAGTACTAATTGTGCTTTGTGATGTACAATGGTCAGTACTGTGATTGTATAATGGGCCTTATATATAGTGAAAAAGGTGGGGAAAACTACATACTGATGGCTTTCTCAGAAAGACATGATATAGTATAAGGGTTTATAGTGAGTATGAATATAATGAAGTATCCTTATGACCCATGACTAAATCACTCTCGAGGAATTCAGAAATGCAGCACCAGAGGGCGTCAGAACACCTTACAGACAACACCAGCTGTAATTACTGGAGAGGAAAAAGAAAAAAACTCGTGCTCAGTGATCAATACCGATAATTGGACGTGTTTCTGTTTGATGAGAGAAGTTTGCATGAGCAAACTGAATTAATGAGTCCTGTTAAACAATAAAGGGACCTCTATTTGGCCTTTGTAACTCCTACTTTTAATTGTTTATCATTTTTAACATAAAAACTAAGAAAGCATGCATTAACCATTCAAACTGTGTTAACCCATCAGAGACAACAATCTCATTCTTAATTAAATTACATTTTTTTTTTTTTACCTTTTTTTAACAATGGCTGCATTTTGCTCTTAATAAAAGGGTTAAAAATAATATAAGATTTTTTTCAGCATAGAATTAGCAAATATAAAAAATGTGGTCAACTAGCATTCATGCTAATGGCAGGAGGACATTGAGAACCTTTTAATGAATTACACTTTTTTTATTAAAAATTGATATTTGTTGTAGAATTTGGGTATTAGAGTTGTACGTTCAAAGTAACCTCACCAGGTAATAATCACAATATCGATGAACATTTGAAAAAACAAACAAAAAAAAGAGTTAAATTGCTTTTCTTCTTCCCAAGACCTTTAGGAAGTTCAGATGATGTAATTTCCTGTTGAACATGTGACTTATGGAGTATTTCAAGTATTTCATAGGGGTGAATGTGTTCAACAATGTTGAATTAATGTAGGCTACATTTGAATGACTCATGGAAAAGCAAGTTTCAAGCATGGGATGTTAGGATGTTAAATGGAGTCACACATTATTGCAAAAATAATGATTATATTTCATTAAAATACTTGCTGTTTTCTAAGTGCTACAGATTGGCTTTATTAAAGTTTTATTTATCAGAAATGCTCATCAGATGTTATGAATGACACTATACCTATGTTTAAAATGTCTTTTACCTTTACTTTACATATATTTGTAAACGCAATATCAGTGGAAAACAAATGGCACCCCAATCGTGGAATCACCCATACCGAAATAATTCATTTTCATCATGGTGATTAAAAGGCTGTGTCCCAAAAACTAGTAAAATATTAATCCCTTTATAGTAACAGGTAAGCAATGCTAGTGTACAGTTTTGGTGTACTATGATGCACTGGTATTACAGATATTTGTTCTTGCAGCTCCTGTTTTAGCTAGTGACACTCGGCATCTGCTACTTTGGCCCTTTTTTTTTTTTTTTTCCTTTTTTTTTTTTTAACAAAAACCTAAACTAAAAGAGCCAAAATATTTCCTTTTGGTTACTGAGTTTGGGTTTGGTTTTAGCTGCAGGTACAAGGATAGTAAGTGTGTGTGTGTGTGATTGTGTGTGATTGCGTGTGTGTGTGTGTGTGTATCGTGCTTTGAAATCAGTAAGTATGCAGTCAAGTATGCATTGTTGCTGGAAGAGCAACAATGAAGCAATGACAGCTGTATACAAATATACAGAGAGAAGGCGTAAACGAGGAATTCTGCTAGAACCTCTGCACTTAATTTACTTACACACACAGACACACACACACACTCACACACAGCAGAAAGAAAAGAGCAGCAGGGCTCCACTGTGTCGCAAAACAAACTATGTACTTGCATTCTTTTTCTGTGTGTCTGTCATTTTCCCTACTTCAATAGGTCTTGATTGACATGACAAGCACGCACCTCTGTCGCATGAAATGTGCGTTTCTGCTGGCCTCTCGTATTATGTCTTCATTAAACCCGTCACTTCATGAACGTCTCCTGTTGGGGTGTACGCACTAATGCAGACATGACAGTTGTTATTTTATTTCACGTTCTTTGTAATTTGAACCAATAATTAAAAAAGCACAGGACATGGCAGTTCCAGCTAAAAGTGATGCATTTTCTACAGATGATATTCGTGTCTTGATCTCATGAGCTCTCTCTGGAATTCAACAAACAGAATATAAAAAACACTCAAAACAAATGTGCAAAACTAATGCTCCAGGTCTGATCCTAACCCTAACCCTAACCTTAACCCTAATTTTACAGATATAATATTCATAACTGCAGGTTATAACTTTCTGTGAAGAAAGACTGGGCAATATTACTACACTGGCACTGCATTTTATTTTCGTTTATAACCTTTTTTAACCTTTCCAGTACTCGTGTGGGTGGAATATCTGTCTAGTGTGTGAGTGTACTGGTACTGCAGGCATTTCAAACGTGCCATTCCATCCTTATATAAACCGGGTGCTGTGTTCCAGGGCCTCTTTTCTCCTTTCTCGTCCCCTTGTATCTGTCCTCATCTTGCATCTCCTTCCCTCTCCCACTGACCCTTTTGACAACAAAGAGACCCATTTTTCAGTAATTGCGCAGGGCAGATCCTCGTCAGGCGCCGCTGCACAGGGCTATAGCACCAAGGGGATGCAGACCTAACATGCTACTTGAAAAGGTCCTCATTTTAACACTAATTGCACAAATAGGTTTCAGCTTTACATATGGCATGTGGCACCTTCGGCATTCAAAAATGTGCTGCAGGACGCTAAGAGATTCCGTCAACCTCTTAACTATCACCATGGTCAAACACAAGCTATTTATTGCTCTTCTTTTTGCCATCTGTTCTCCTTTCCTGTGATGGTGTTATGTGTGGAATGTGAAGAGAGACTGTGTGTGAATTCAGACACATATCAGTCTGACATGAGGCCTGTTTACAGTGATTACAAATAGAAAGTGGGAATAAATGTGAGTCGGAGTAAAATTAGGGCGTTATCTAAAAAATAATAATTTATTAGTTTATAGTAATAATAAATACAATATCCTCAATATGCCCTAGTATTTAACCTTTTAAACACCAGCCTATTACACACCTATTTAATCATAAAGTCTATTATACAGTAACTCCTATCATGTTTTTTTGTAGGTGTTTTTGTAGTAATCATGCTATTTTGTATTTGTTTATTTGTTCGTTTGCTTGTTTGTTTGTGTTTGTTTATCAGGAACAATACACAATAATCAGTGTTAGTATTTATAATGTAAATGTGTCAGATTTAACCAAATGGTTCATTTTCATCTGCCGTCCCTGAGCAGATCGATGTTTAAGAAAAAAATGAAATGAAAGCACAGTACTATGAATGGAAACATAGTATAACTATGGTATAACTTTTCAAGAAATGTTCATGAACTTTGAAAATACTGACTTCCTCAAAATAGTCAGCCTTCATGTTAATAACCGCTTAAAGCAAGAGACATTCAGTTAACAAGTCTGAGCAGGAAATCACCTGGCATGCCTTCCCAAATTTTAATTGACTCGGGGTTCAGACTAAAATCCCCTTTGGCTGACCATTTCATTCAACCTTGCCAGTTTTTTATTTTGCATTTAAAATCCTTAATCCAAGTTACATGTGGTCATCTGCTCAAATATAACAAGAGAAATGATAAAAATATAAGACACTTGTGTTCATGAGACACCATGTTCCTGAACATTATAGCCCAGTAGCCTTCAGAGCATATCATAAACACAGCCACTGGAGGGATTCCTCATTTATTTCTACCCTTCCACTAATCCTTTTAATTACTGCCTTAGTAAATGCTAATGTTATTCATGATTAGTTGGTATTATGCTAATCTCTGACCCACATTCGGCCGAGAAAGCAGGAGCATCGTCTGAAGGCCAGATTGCTCGGAGGCTGCACACAAACTGACATCAGTCTCCCAGCTGTACAGAGTGAGCCAGCCAGGAGCTTCCTGAGAAATAACGGTGAGAAAACGTCAAAGAAAATGGAAGGGGGGGAGGTCATAATCGTTTACCTTAATGAACGACTGTTGGCAACAAGGATTAGTGATAAATGCAGTTTTCCACACTGCACAGGGCACCCCAGCATCTGCCCAATTCAGCTTCCTGTATGTCTTAGTTATTCTTTCTATCCCTTAAGTCAGCAGTTCTCAAACTTTTTATATACAGGGGCCCCTTTACCTTTAAAATAAATTCCACAGACCCCATCAGTGCAGATGTATTTCGCAAACATAATTTAAATGTCCATTTATTAGATTCATAGAGCTTTCTGTTGATGAACTTTCCAGCCGCAGAAGACATTAAGTTGCCATTATTAATAGCCCTACTTGTTTTTGCATTACTGAGGTTTGAATTAAACCTATTTAAAAAAAATTAAAAATCGTGGACCACTGGTTATGCTTATAGACCACCTTTATGAACCACTGTCTTAAGTAATATAAACTCCATCACCTGTAAATGAACTTGTAAGTTTAAATGCAGTGCAGCATTCAGCAGGTCAGTCCTCATGTGACCTGATACCTTTCTCTTGTACCTTCATCTAAACCACGAACCCAGAGTTTCTCCAAACTTTATACAGAACATGCAGTAATTACATCACCTCATTTTGTTCCAATACTTGAGGTACAGAAAACTGATATAATAAAGTAATTTGGATGTTCAAAATGAAACTGATAAAGCCTTATTTAAAACAAATTCCATTAAATAAATTTACTATCTACTATCTTAAAACTACAAAATAAAGGCATCTACTGTTTCTTCTGTCCACTGTGTTACACTGAAAAATAAGTTTAAGGTTTGATCAATATTCTGACTAAAATGAATTTTCAACCAAGTTATTGCAAAACCTCATATTTACAACATACAGTATACCAAAGCTTTTAAATCCCGAATGTCTCCAAAGTTCCACACTAAGCAGGTAAAGGAAAACATTTGTGTAGTAAATTCTATCAAATGAAAATGCTACATTTTTTATTTATTTTGCATTATATCGAAAAATATATATATATATTGGAATGAAATGGATTTTAGATTTTAAAAAAAAGTAATATTAATGCTTTAACAGAAGGCATGTTATTTATTTTATAATCAAATTCTGCTTTCTAGAAAATCTCGGAATTTGTTTTCTCAAACTCATTTTAGCTTGCATGTCCTGCACATTGCACATCATGCAACAAATGATTTTAACATAATGGACATTTCTTACAATATAGTAGTTCCAAATGCAAAAAAAAAAAAAAGGTTAAAGAGAAACCGCCTCTTCGTTGGAAAAAAAGAAAATATTTTTCCAGACATGCAAGAATTATTTCCATACTTTGTTAAATTAACAAAAGTTAACTGTGTATAAATATCAGATATAGTCAGAGACCAAAAACAAAAGTAGTTAAAATTAAGTTACAATTCCAGCCCAGCGCATGTACTTGTGTAACAGCACACAGATGGAGGCAATAAAGACTAAAGTTGACTGATAGTGGAAAAGTTAGCCTCGAACACTGAGAAGGAATTAATATTCCTAGTAGACTAAGATCCAGCAGTAGTTTCATTTAGTGCAGAGGCCAGACAAAAGCCCATTGTTCACCAGCAGCGAAAATGGACAAACAGAGAGAAAAATGTCAGCAAGTGCAGGGCACGACCATATCTTAAATACCACCGTATTCATAAAAGGCTGAAACAAGGCACAACTTTGAAGCGGACTCAGTGGCAGCAGTAGAAAAATCCAGCAAAATCATTTCTGCGGCAGATCGGTGTTGGACGAAGGCTGACACAGAAATAAGGTGAAGACTTGGATTTCACTTCTTTTCCAATTCCTTAATGGAGAGCTCATGAGTCTACAACTACTACTCAGTGTTACCACTTGCTGCTTTCACCACATCACAAAACTGGATCCAACATGGACTACAATAACACACGGCTGATTACGATATGATCTGTAACCTATCACAGCGTGACAGACTGCTTTTCCCCCTGATGAGGACAGAGTGGACTCCCTGACACAGCTTTAACCCTCTGACATCAAGCCAAGCGCAGGGTTACGCAACCCGCTCAACCTGCTTGACCCTGACGACACGCGTGGCCCCTGCACACACTTCACTGAACAACAACACACCCGCCAACATCTGAAGAGGGGTCGCAATGAGAGGTGAGAGTAAATTCATGTCAAGTACAAGTTCTGCCAAATATTCACAAATGCCTGTGCTATTTTACATGTAGGCTGACATATATGCTCTGTCTATACCATTGCTGCTACTCGAAATAACATGGTTATTAAGTGTTGCCTGAAAAATTCGGAGCTTTTGGAAAATTTGCAATGCAAACCTCAGCAACAATGCAGCGATGAGCTCTGAAGGAGGAGTTACCTGGTCATACGTCTTAGTCATTAGGTATGGAAAAAAATATGTAGGGAAAAAAAGCCAAACTTACCATCCACCAGGTCCTGGCTGTCATGTCATAGCATAACTGCCATTTGATGGAGCCGTCTGCTGTTTTCCCAGCCATCGCCCTTTCAGGAGCTTTCATCAGGAGCAGCTCAGCAGCAGATAACACACCTAATCAAGCCTTCATCAGATGCCACACACTCAGCTTCATGTAGGCCAATCCTTATCACACTGCATTATGGGAAAACGCAGGCACACACACACACACACACACACACACACACACACAGACACGGCCCTGTGCATAAGCAATGACTCCAGCCTCCGCAGCTGCCTATAATGACAGGATCAGGATCTGGAATCCTCTCTCTCTCTCTCACACACACAGGCACACACACACACACACACACACACATGCTCTTCAGGCAGGGCTTTAATTTTTTAAGCAGTGTACATTAGGAGCACGACTCTTTTGTGGCATCCTGAGGAGTGCAGCAAGTGGGACGCCAGTGAGGGGCTTTTGTGAGAAAATGCAGTATAAACTTTATTTGCATTCTTGTCTATTGTATATTGTTTGACTTGTAGTTTGGACAGCCCTCCCCATATCTTCTCCACACACACACACACACACACTTCAGCCCCCTCAGACACCCCTCTAGTCAATGAGGGGAGGCCCAAATAGGAATTAATTTCCCCATACAAAAGCGGGGAGTTTCATAGACATGAGAGCGAGGCACGGTTCAGATATCACACACCGCTTACATGGGGCACAAGCAAGATACTGAGAAGACCGATACAGACTGCGATGCAGTATTCTCAGCCTTTTCCTTCTACAATGAGGATTTTTTTCTATGTATTTAATTATTTTTCTACATTTTAGTTACAAGGAACATTTCACATTTGTAAGACTTGAATGCTATATATGAAACCACAAATGGGCCTGTGAGGCAGCATCAGTATCACACATGGAGAAAAGGTGCATTGCACATTTCTGAAATTTTCAAAGCTTGTATGTGGTAACATCTTATTTGAATTTGTAATTTTTTCATTTATTTTCATTACAGCGTTTACTAAGCAGGTAAAGGGAATTCTTATATAGTGAATTTCTGTGCTGTTTAAAAATATTAAATAAAAACAAGAAAACTATGAGAGATAAAGTCATATAATGTGTGTTATTAAATACTCATAAAGTGATTATAAATCTTATTTGTTTGCATCAATATTAATAGTGTATTTTTAGATGAGTCTACTAATGGCTATGCTTATATTGTTTACACATACTACACCACTAGACTTAACACCATGTGAATTCAGGTGTGTTAAAATATATTTGAAAACTATAAACTATATTAACTATATATATTAAAAACTATCACTGTAGCTGGTTGTTACACACTAAATGAAGGGAGATTTCTGAAGAAAGACAGAATGTTTGTAAGATATTAACATCGCTGCAGAGACATCAGGAGGTTGCTTTTTTTTTTAACTTATTTATATCTAGTTAGAAATTTGATGATGTTCAAAATGTCACATTAACATCCACCAAAGCCACCTGATGGATTTGTTTATTAACAGCTTTGTATAACAACGTTGAGTAATTTTAGTCAAACAAGCAATTTTAAATAATTTTAAGTAACACAAGCAAGCTTTTAGCAATTCAATGTCAATTTTACGTTATCGCTTCTACAGTAACTGCTCATTCACAAGGACTTGCATGGCAAACACTCTACATATTCTAAGACTAACTGTAAACAGATTAAAATGTGCTATTATTTAACAAAGGAAAAAAATATTTATTGATTATATTATTGATGATATGGTGAAGAGGTCTGTTTATCAAATATTTATGGAAGAAGCCTCCAGCGTCAGTAAGTTATCCTCCATGGGAAAGTCTTCAGAACAGAGGACTTTGCACTTTCTGGTTCATCTGTTACATGAAAAGCTATGTTTTCATCTTATTAATTCCAAGAGACAGAAAAATAGAGAGGCTGGTAAGGGAATGACAGATTATAGCTGCAATAATGTAAGTGAACTTGTAAACTGTAACGAATCATAACGTGTTCATTAATTAATTAAAATGTGTAATCATTGGCAAATTGCAGTGGTATAAGGGGAATAAAACACTTCGTGATGTGCTGTTGAAAAAGAATCAGTTTTGGGGTGGTAACAGCATTACCCAATATTGATTATTTTCCTATAACAGCATGGCTGGTTGTGGTTTATTCCTTACTGTGACATTCTGTTTGCTTAATCTTTCGTTGGCAAGTGTTAATGCAAAATTCTATGACAAGCTCAGAAAAAAAAAAACACACACAAGCGCACATAAACTAACCACTCCAGGACACATCTAATAACATCATCTTATATACGTCATGTTACTCTTTCTCATGAGTGTCCAAGCTTTCAGCCTGTTACAGGTGGCTTTTGTTAATAGCAGCTTTCATGCAGTTGCTTACAGTAATTCAAAGTAGCATTTTTCCTACTTTTTCCTATATTTATTTAACCACTGGCTTTCCCTCAAATGGCAGCAGTCAGGTTATACCAACACGCAAAAGCTTGTCTTCTGAGAGTTGCTCTCATGACATGTAGATCTGAATCTGAACATGTGCTTTTCATCCCACTCTTGCTACATTGCATTTGATTCTCAGACATGCTAGCAAATGAACAACATTCTCACTTTTGACATTTAGAGTGAGCGTCAACCTGCCTCCCAAGCATGCGTGGTGGGCTTTGGGGAGTGAATGCCAGCTTTGTGCCATGTTTGGGACTCTCTTTGTAACCTATCCAGACCTTTTTCCCTCGGCTGCGAATTCCCAACCTCCGCCTTCTCGCAGAATGTTCCCGCCAGTGGCTGCTTCCCTCTGAGTGAATTGTTGGTTTGTGTGAGACCATGCCTTTAAGTCAGGGGCGCAGTGCGACTGGCATCCGAGGGTCGAGGAGGCATTTCACAAAGCAGCACAGCCTTGAAGAATACCCCCTCTCTACCCCCTCAGAGCAGTGGTGTTCTTTATATTTCCGTAACCTTTCCCACATTTCTGTAGCGGTCCAAATGGGGAGACTATTCATCAAAACCTATAGTTTAAGTGTCATGTGTTATAACAACAATATCCCTTTGATACTAAATTGACGGAGGAGCATGCTGAATTAATAACTGATAGGGTTTATTTCAAGGGATATTATCCACCAAAAGAACTTAGGTTCACTGAATAAAGAGTATAAATTTAATAAGAACATAATGTAGTTAATCCACAGACAGGAAGTGCTATGATCATACAACTGTTGGCTGTGGAAGTACAAATCATGGATAGTACATGGCACACCACATACTTAGTGATTTCTTGGTGCATTTTGAGCAGACTGCAATGTTTAAAGATTTTAAAGAATAACCGGAATACATTTAGATGGATTTTTGATAGACATCTGGGTTTGCAATCTGGGCTTAATTCCTGTAACCAAATTTAGGCCCACATGGGACAGGCTGTCTGGCAATTACAAGAAAAGAGAGTGCTGGTTTGTGTTTTATTCCTATAATTCTAATACTTCGTATAAGCAGATGTCAACAACAGGTGGTAATTTGATAATTATGCCAGCGTCAGTCAGGTTTAATGTAGGTAAATAAATTCTGACAGTGAATTCTGACTATGTTTACATATTCTATTCAAATTATTGAATGGTTCAACTTTGGTTAGTTGGCTCAGGTTCCATGACGTATAGCCAGAGAGTCAGTAATTTATTTATTTATTTATTTTACTTTTTATGTTTTTTTAATAACATGATGGTGGAGATCACTATCAACTACTATCTACCACAGTTATAGGTGTTATATTTAATATGGTTGCAAGTCACTTTAATTGAATAAGCCATTCAATTAAAGTGACTTGCAACCATATTATACTGGTTTCTTATGGGAGGTTGTTCATTTTCTAATCTAAAACTATTTTACTCTTAATTTAAAAAGTAAGTATTTTTTAAATGTAAAAGTAACTTTTTAATAAATTCATCACTTTAATAAAATTAGGAAACTAGAATGAAGCAAAATATTTCAACTCTACATTTTAACACAGTGTAACTGGTTTGGGTTCTGTGTAGGTTCAGAAATAATAAGCTCTTGGCGCTAAATTAATATAATTGTTCAAATTTCAAAACTGATGTTGATTCAGGTTTTGACCCTCAACAAGGTCAAAGGAGATACAGTTTTTAACTTCTCACTATATAAATAACATATTTATAGTATTAAGACCAAAAAAAAGACACATAAAATCTTAGAATTCCAAGGTCTCAGTTTAGCAGGTGTGCTTAGTGTTTGAATAGTTGGATTATGTTCTTAAAACTATAATTTTATGAATCTATAAATTTATTATTTTTAACAGTATAAGGGTCCCTATAGCTGCAGAATTTTGGGTATAAAGTACTCGGTGATCTTTCAGTGATGTTGTTTTATATGGTCAAATTGCTTCCTTATAAACTGATAAGAGACAAGGTAAATCTGCCATATGTTTATGCCAAACAATTCATCTCTATATTCATTAACTCATTCATCTTCAGTAACTGCTTTGTCCTGTTCAGGGTGATGGTGGAGCCGGAGCCTATCCTGGGAACACTGGGTATGAGGTGGGAATACACTCTGGATGGGATGCCAGTCCATTGCAGTGCACCATGTAAACTCACACTTACACACTCATTTAGCATAGCATGTGGTGATTTGTAGAGGTGAGATGAAACTGGAGAAGCTGGAGTAAACCCATGGGGAGAACATGCAAAACTCCAAACAAAGATACCAGAGCTTAGAATCAAACCAGGGATCCTGTGGTTGATTCTTTTTCTGGCTTTCAAATGTATGAACTACTAGACCTACTACAGTCACCCAATGGTGTGAGGCATACTGATACTAGCCATCTAGCACAAGCTTGTCATAATGATAGCTAGCCAAGTTAAGTGGGTGCAAACAGCTATCAGCTGCAGACAGGTGACAATTTAAAGGAAAAAACATCATGAAAGTGTATAAGTATGGTGTTGGGCCACCAGGAGCCACCAGAACATCCTCAATGGACCTTGGCACATAATCCACACGTCTCTAGAACAGTACTGGAGGCCTGAACACCTTTTTTCCAAAAGATATTCCCTCAATTGGTGTTTTGATGATGGTTGTGGAGAGTCTTGCGTATCAGTCCAAAATCTCCCATAGGTGTTCAGCTGGGTTGAGATCTGCTGACTGTGAAGGTCAAAGCATTTACAGATAAGCATGTCTTGTTAGTAATTGGTGTCTGTAATGTCATGTGTTATGTCTGTAATTCTCTCTCTCTATCTATCTATATATCTATCTATCTGATTTACATAGTTTTCAACATCATCAAAAATGCCCTGAAGATGGGGGAATTGTCATCCTGGAAGAGAGCACTCCCATCAGAATGGACATTTTTTTCAAAAGACAGAATATTGTTACATTGATTTGCAGTGACTCTTCCCTTTAAAGAGAAAAGGGAATCCAAGCCACCAAAAATTTCTCCCATAACATAAATGAGTCATTAAGTTTTTTTTTTTTCTTTTAGTACATCACCCACATGTAGCTGAATGATTCACAGAAACAAGCAAGATGTACGTTCTTTGTATTTTGGGGCAGTGGTAGATCAGTGGAAAAGGCT
Source organism: Pangasianodon hypophthalmus (assembly GCF_027358585.1). NCBI lineage: Eukaryota > Metazoa > Chordata > Actinopteri > Siluriformes > Pangasiidae > Pangasianodon > Pangasianodon hypophthalmus. Next base: position 20,533,744 of record NC_069713.1, read on the forward strand.
CTGTGCTAGTGACGGGAAGACTGTGAGTTTGAATCCCAGCTTGATATCCACTATTGGGCCCTTGAGTAAAGCCCTTAAAGCCCCTCATTTGTATCCTCTTTTGGTAGTAGGTCACTTTAGATAAAATCTTATGCAAATAAATAAACGTATTTACTGATTTCAGCTAATTTAACATTTTATTAAGTAAGAAGGGTGTCAGGGGAAGTTGGTCTAAGTAAAAGTTTTTAAACTTTGCTTTTAAAATGTAAAGTAACGAAAAACTAGACATTGTGACACAAACATTTACAATGGTGTAAAGTAGAAATATTCCAGAACATACATAAGTGCAATAAAGAAGTATTTCTACTATACATACTGTTCCTATAGGCCAATGCAAATGACCACCTGTCACTCCACAGAAAAAGAAGACATCTGCTTTAGGACAATAAGAGGGGGACAATAGGAATTAATTGACTCCAGTCATAACATACGTGTTTGTATGTCCCAGGAACATGGTTAAGTCAATCAGAGAACCACAATCTGAGACCACACAAATCAGACATGAATCTCCACAGACTAAATTATACACAAGATGTAACAAAACACCAAATAATGAAGCCAACTTTATATTAACAGATTGTATCTGAAGCCAGTGACACTGAATGGCAGAATACGATCAATGGCCATACAATACCCACTGCTCATTATGTAGTATTAAGCTTGATAATTAATTCCAATTATTCCTAAAAGTTTAATTAGTGTCAGCATTATTTCTAACTGCAATTATGTATATAATAAGAACAACGTCCTTTGAGTCATGTTAAAATTAAATAAAGTTTGCTCATTTGATTATTGTCTCATGAAGACAATGAAGAGGGAATAAATAATTAAAAGAAACCACCTCTGTTCACTTGCACTGGTGTAACCCATGGCGTTCCAACCTTTTCAATGAAGTCTGTCTGAGGCGAGTGAGAGAGCCTTGTGTTTGTTTCGAGGTCAGCACTCACACTCTCTGTGTCCTGGGAGCAACATTAAAGACTTTCTGCCAAGAGTCTTTTTTCTCCTTTAGAGGGCGAGGTGGCCCTGCCATGACACAGGCAATCCTTTGGGGTGGCTCAGAGGAGGTACGAGCAACTGTCAGTCAGAGGAAGAATATGGAGCAGCGGGGAAGCCCGTCAGCGCTGACAGGGGCCGTCATTCACACCACGGCACTGAGGAGGACACACACCGAGCCAATCAACAGAGACCCTGCTGAGGACAGACAGCATCAGGACGGGAGGCATCCAACCATGACGATGGAGGGCGGGTGGCTTTTGGGGCTTTTGAGGGTTCAGCAAGAGTTAATGACAAGACAGACTTCTCCAAGGTAGAGATATAGATTTTCATGCACTCAGGGTTTGGGCAATGTATGGAATGTAGCAGAAAGTCTAATTCCACACTATACTTCAAGGACAACTGGAAATGTGTGTTGTGGTTACAATTTATGTATCAAATTACCAAAGTAGGCAGCTAGCTGGCCGCTCACATTCAATAAAAAGCTACATTACATTCTAAATGACCCTTTTTAGGATAAATGATGTGAATAGTGAGCAAGCCTAGCAAGGAAGTTCAAATAAGGTAGACGTGGGGCAGAGATAGGTTTCACAGTGGAACTAGCTCTTTTTGGGTTTAGCCACCACCTTTCAGGAGGGCACAACGAACATACACAAGCATATACACACATACACACACACACACACACACTTTACCGAACCAATGAATTGTTCTTTATCCACCACACCATCCAAAGCTCAGTATCTAAAAGACGTCTCCTCGCAACCGTCCCCGGCACTGCGGTATTAGGCCTGCCAGCCCAGAGGAAGTACATAAGGAGCTCTTTGTTAGGCTGTACTGGAGAGACATTGTGTAGAATACAGTGCCTGCCCAAGATAAAAGGCTTGCCTTTCCTCTCATCTAAGCAAAGTTTATCCTCCCCAAAGTCTCCCCTTTCTGCTCGGCCGACAAAGGGATGGCTTCAGTCGTAGAGCACTTTCACTTATCAAAATGTCCATCACTTGAAGCCATTTAGATCCAGCGATGTAAAAATGTGTCATACTTCACTGCTCTTAAGTAAAATTTAGAGGATTGATGAAGATACTGGTACACCTTCATATCAAAATCATATTTAGACTACGTAAACAGTGTTTTTAATTTTTCATAAGACAGAGCAAATTCTTTTTGTTCATTAGAGACGCTTTTTGTCCATTAGAGAACTATAAAATCTATTCAAGAGGTGTTTTTTTTTAGTTTCACTCAGCACCACTACTGAGGGAATCACAGGCACATTCTTTGCAGGATTAAAGCTAGGCAACTTGATTCTGAGTCCCCCGCTCTCAGGTGGTCCTCGGAGAGCAGTTTAGACCAGGAGTCACCCAGCGCAGGACTCAGATAGCAGAACTTCCTGTATAACAATGAGCTGGGTAAGGAAAGCCATGCAGTATATGGTTCCAGTTTGAAACAACTTCACTAGCAGTTGGCAGGCTTTTAGCAATTTCGTAAATAGGACTGACTTGTACTGGATGATTTGAAGTGTGTTAGTTTATTCTGGAGCTGAAAAGAGGAACAGCAACTGTTCAGCTGGAGGAAGTGAGATTCCTACTCGCCTCATAGATTTTGTCCACAGCTGGTTCCACAGCTGTTCTCTGTTGCTTGCTTTAGAAACAAAGGGCAAGAGGAAAGGTCCTCAGATAGGACTCTCATTCTAATGCACACAGGGCACTGCCAGTTCATGAGGAGATTTAGATTTTATGTTTGTGTTATGTGTATAATCTGATATACTGGAAAGGACAAAAGCAATGAAAGATGTGAGTTTCTAATATCGAAATGTTTCCACAATGCCATATCAAGACTATAATATGAGCTAATGACATACTGACTCCATTGTTAGCAAAGTCAGTTTCACTGAGACTTCAAGGGAAAAGATAATATTTCTACCAAAACTCCACACAAGTTCACAAGCACAGGTGCCAAAAGCCAAAAGCATGGTCATGGCCTACGTGTTTACGGTCCTGGGGACATACCAATAGGCCTTGTGTGCTTTTCGAGCACTGATTAAACAGATATAAGGCATCAGGGCATTGGAGATGCCAGGAACTCCAACTGGCAACTCAAAGCAGCACTTAACTGTCACATCAGCCATGTGTGGCACGGTGCCCATCACCAGAGAGACGGTGGCAAACAGCAGGGCATGAGCCTGAGAGAGCCAGACAGAGCAGGCGTGGGGCATCAGGCCAGAGCCACCAAGAGACACAACACTCCCCAAAAACACTCCACGCCAAATCCTCACACGTCCAAATAAAAGGTTACATCTGGCATAAATTACCAAAATCAAACAATTTGAAATCCAATTGGGAGTGCTTTAACATTTCTGGAGTGCAGGAAACAATACATGGCTGTGCATATTGAGTTCATGTAAACACTGGGAAATCGCAGATGTGTGACTTATGCTTAGGTTGGAATCAAGCCAGGATTACACAGACAGACAGATACAGAAAACACGTATTAGTCTGATGGCTAGATACATGTTTCATAAAATCGTGTGCCACAAAGTGTGCATTTTAATCATACAAACACATAGGTGTGTTTGAATTTAAGCCCATCATGGCACAGCAAAACACTCACTGTACCACTACACTCTTCTTGCTAAGCTTATGCAAATCAAATGAGTCCAAAAAATCCCCAATATTATTTTAAAATTGGCTTGTGAGCTCAATGCAGTTCCATAATAAGTCAAATAGCAGCGTGATAGAAGATGACAGGAGTATTTTGATTTCAGCATAAAATTAGCTGATTTCTTCAAACAGGCTGCATAAAGAGAAAGAAAGACACTGACTAATTACTGTTTATTTACAATAAATAAGCTTATTAGATAACTGTTTAGCTGTGAAAACTAAAAGTTAAACTATAGAGACTTAACAAGAAAGCCTCTTCTTACAAATATTGTTTTTTATAAAATGTATGCATTATACATGCATTGGGTGCATCTATCCAGAAGTGTCCTTGAAAACATGAATGCATCTGAGCTTGCTTTTTATAGGGACTTGATACACAGTGCAAAAATGTTTCATTCATCTTCAGTAACCACTTTATCCTGGTCAGGGTTTCAGTGGATCCAGAGCCTATCCCAGGAACACTGAGCGCTAGGCAGGAATACACCCTGGACAGGATGCAGGAAGCAATGTCGTACCATGCAGTATTGCTTTACTGCTTTGCCCAGTTGCTGGAAATTAGACCCCCTTAAAAAGCTCTTTCTACTTTTCAGCCCATATGAGAGCAAGTCTGAAGATTTTTTTCTTTTCGCACCATTCCTAGTAAGCTGGACATGGATGTACTTTCCCACCATATAGAAAATGCTAGAAGCAGGATATCTAGCCATGTCTAATGTCATTAAGGTGATCTGTTTTGCTAATACCAAGTCTAAGACGACACTTACTAAGTGCTAAGATGAGTCATTTGGCATATAAGGTGGAGAATGTAGACACACCTCAGTTTATTTATTCATAGAAATTTGGCTTCTCGTTGCTTTTTTTTTTTTTTTTTTTCTCAGGAAAACAGAATGAATCACACTAACTGCAGTTAATTGACTGCTGATAGTGAATTAGCTGCAGGTGCACTGGGGAAAAACACAACAGAGTGGGACATCCTTTATGACCAGATAGCAGATGGGATAAGTGAATGAGTGTAAGAGAGAACAGAGAGATAGAAAACAAGCCGAGAGGATCATGTAGGTTCTCAGAGTAACACAGATGGGAATGTAGGGAGCCTCAGCCTGAAGGAAAGAGCTGAGCTTTATTTGTGTAAGATTAGAAAAATAACCTGCATGCATTGATTGATGGCTGAGATTCCCTCACAGATGGTCTGCTTTGAGGTCATGGGGAAACTCTATTAAAGAGAAACAAATGGAGAGAGGACCTTTGCACCTCTATTCTGGGACGACCACGAGATCCATGAGGACAACGCAAGGCAGATGACGGCATTTAATAATAAGAACATTGTGAACATTAAGAACATGTTTAAAACTAACAAGCAAGCTCTGCGCATACAGTAGACACACATTAAAATGAAAAAGATGAGTCATATTCCAGATTTCAAAACACTATTTATTAAAAAAACACCCTAATAAATAACAATTCACATATTATATACTGTGTAGTCTCCATCACAAAATAAAGGTAAATAAACTGTTTGATTCACACCACATGAAAAGAATCGATACAAGAGAGTCAATAAAAGAGCCCAAGTGTGATTACATCTTACACCTGAATTAGGAGCTCACGATAGTGCAGAGAGAAGTGTACATTTCCAGCACGCAGTTTCTACTGATAGCAACAGTAGACGTAAACCAAATAGCACAGACATCACTACATGCACATGGCTAACTCCCTTGATAAGAATGTCAGCATGTGTGTAGTAGTATACAGCATGTATATATTTGTATATATGCTATAGCACAGTGAAGATTTGAGAAGGTTTTATTGCTTTCTAAGGTAAAGATACACACCTATAAGTTTATATGAGCACTCTGAGTAAATTTAAGCTGTGTTTAACTGTTTGCCATCGACTAAATACTTCACTTATTTCACACAATATAATAACATGGATGAAAATGTACAAATATTATGGACATGTCATAACGTTGTCAAACAGTGCCGTATACAATTAGCAAACAGCTCCGACTAAACCACAATGTGGTTTGTTTTAATCTAGAGGTGTGCATGGGACTATTTTTGTTTAGCCCTGCACGTGATAATTTCTCATGAATTTAGTTGGCTCTGTTTTAAAAAAATATAAACAAATTTGTAATTTAAACCAGAACAACGCTGACCAGCATATAGCAGTTCTGTAGATGGATGAATGAACATGAGCACCCAGTATGCCCCCATGTTAATGAAAGTGGCCATTTTTTGACCCGTGACCTTCTTCAACCTTTTTATTGGGTCCCAGGCCTGATTTACTCTATCATATGGCATATTCCTAGCATTGTCATGACACTGAAAATGCACAAAAACTATGCTGTGCATATGAACATAGTCTGAAGAGGTAAAGAATTTTAGGGCAATTCAGGCAGCATCAAATTCAAATCATTACTCAAGTGAAGTGTTAACAAGGAACAAACCCACTACTTCCAAATGATAATGTGATGTCAAGACAGAAAAAAACCCTTAGTATCATGTTATATTATTGTTACTGTAAACTTAACATGAAATGTCTGATAAGTGGCAAAGTAGTGTAGTACATTAGAACAAAAAAATAATCAGTGCTCAATTTTGGGAACGGACTTTTTGATCTGGTTTGTTCAACTTGCCACCTTTTCATACATCTTACAGCACACTAGCTAAACTGGCACTTTCATTAGTCATGAAGGAGGCAACTTTATCAATAAATATTCAGCCTAAAAATTCATCCTAAAAATGTGAGGTAAACAAGCACTACTCAATCTTACTAAATAGCTCAGATTTAAACAAAGCCATACGATCCTTTCTTGTGTGCATATACATAAAAAGTATTCATTTGCCATGGAGCCACAGTGAGTAAACAAAATAAACATGATTCAAAACTGAGAGATGTACGATAAGCACAGCATAACGACCATTCTCGATCTTAACCTTGCAGACTGGAGCATAAGATCTGGCTTTCCATAATTCATTTTAATATTGCATTAAATATATTTGTGACCTGGTCCACCATTTTGAGTTGCTCTGACCCAGACCTGCTTTTTTTTTTTAAGTGCTATAATTTTCTGTAAAACTTTCTGGAGATACCCATGTTGTCCCATGTTGTTGATCTATTCCAAACATGAGGAGAGATAGATGTATGCTCATTTCAGTTCTGACTATCATCAAGAGTGTGCTTTACATTTTTAGACAATATTCCAATAAATTAAGACATTTATTCAGACATGAGGCAACAATACCATCCAAAAGTGAGAACATCATCCTGTGATGGAGAGCTTCCAATCAGACCATAGGTATTTACCTGAATTTCACAATAATTTTGAGACAGTATTAATGCTGAGACTTTGATCAGAAACCAGCAAAATCAGCAAAACCCAGATTCAAATTTTACACCAAAAATGTTCTACCCTAATGGGCCAATGTGACTCCTAAATCAAAGCAATAGAAAATATTGCTAAATTAATTTAAAACAATGGATGGCTATAAAACAAAAAAATCTCATTACAATTCCTCCCAAAAGGTAAGATTACAGTCAACTCCAGTATTATTGGCACCCCTCATGCAGATAAGCAAAAAAAGAATAACACATGCATTAAGTGATACTTTGCATTTTAATGTGTAGTTTTATTTTGACATAATATTTTTTTCTTCAAACATTAAAAGTTCAGTAGTGCAGTCTTTCTTTGTAAAAATGTTTTCAAAATTATCTGCACCCCTAAAATAAATATCTGGTGAAATTCCACCTGTAGAGAACGCCTGTAACGTCTAACAATGTTGGAGACACATGTTGGAGGATGCTGGACATTTCAAACTCATTTACTATTTGTACGCGGGTAGATGTAACCCCCTATTCCATTCAGATCACTTTTTTTTTTTCTGTGTTGATTTGGGTGCATATTTGTCACCATATTTTTGAAAGCTCTTTTGATGGCCAACTGTGAACCTCCTGGCAGAGGCAACCAAGCTTTGGGCTAAAATATCCTGATACGTAGCAGAATTCATGACGCCATCAATCTTCAGAGAGCCCCTGAACTATCAGCCATAAAACACAAAATCAAATTACTCGTCACCATATTTTCAGTGGGTGTGAGTACATTTACTCTAACTGGCCTTGATTAGCCTTAACTGTTATATTTCATATGCAATGCCTGACTTGTGAAAAGTCCAACAACCATCTGTCTCTTGTGTTAAAAGTTCTTAGATTTTCCCTCAAGTATTTTATTTTCCAGAGAAACAGCAAATTAGAGGAAAGGTAAGCAGTTTCTTCAGTAGTTTACCTGGAAAAATTTTGCACAATCTTTGTGTATAATGTTTATTTTATACAATATTGTTTGGTCATTATCTTGAAGGTTGCCAATAAATTTGGAGTTGATTGCATCTGTTTTCACCAAATTATGAAGTGGACATTTTTTCCCATACCAGCCTTCCCTGAAGAAACCATTCATAAAAATAAAAACGGAGAATCGTGGCACAATGGAATGAAACAACCAAGCCGAGTTAAGGAGGCACTTCACATACAACAACTACGAAATAAACAAAATATTCTAGTACAAACATTCCCTTCATAAAACCTTAGGTGTAGAGTGTGTATATATCTGTAGTATAGTTTATTAGTTGTTTTAGCATTATTAATAAAGACCAATTGTGCATTTGGTCTATTTTTGGTAAATTTGGGTCACAGGTTTAATATGAAAAACAAAAACCCAAATAAAAAAATAAATAAAAGCTTAACATTCTTTTAAAATCATTAGAATTTTAGGATAACTGCTTCTCACACCATCAATGTACGATTTTAAATAATTTGGCAAAATATATATAAAAATTACCTAAACTCTCTGACATATTCCAAAAGGCACAAATCAGGTGATAAAATAAGCAAGAGGCAAAACTGTGACTGAACGGAATGCATCTTTGTGCTGCCACCTGATCAGTATTCAAGTTGAGGATTCAGTGTTGTGGTACATGATGCTTGGCTAAGCGTTTGTGAGCAGAGTTAGTGTTGAGGTTGTCTTCAGCTCTTGCCAGAGGTCATGGCTCACCTCTAGAGCCATCAGCCACCCACCCCAATAAGCCAAAGATAAAACCTCTCAGACTAAGCTGCACCCTGCCAATCACTGAGTCATGGAGTGTTACCCTGGAAACAACAAACCCTTTAATTCAGTCATACCCTGATGTTCCCTAACATTGTAAATACACACATTCGCATGCCGTTTACAAAGCTTTCAGTACAAACCCAAAAAATAACACACGCTACCAAAATCAAAAGTCAACTCTAATAATACCATGGGACAAGAGCTTGGCCGTGGAATAAGAGGAATCATATCCAATGTGGTCAAGTTCATTAACAGAGCAAAACCTGAAGAGGACTGCAGTTTTGGTACCTCAGAAGTGTTAGGCCACAGTGAAGCGACGGAGTGGAGAAGAGAAAGGAGTGTAAAGTAGACAGTTCACGTCCTCAACACCAGCCTCTGTTTTGCTACACGTGCGAGTGGGAGGAGGAACTCGGGTACAGTGGCCGTCTGCTTCGGAACGGCAGGAACCACAGGAGCTTCCAGCGCGTGCCAAACACCTCGGCCAGCGACTGCTGCCACGACCGATGAGCACTGCTGCGAGCCAGGCATAAATGCACTTCATTAAAGAGGAATATCTTAAACCAGAATATCTTCTAAGATATCTTCTTATAGTACTTCAATAAGAACTGATGAGTATTTTTCACTTGAAAATCCTGGCCTGGGATGATTTGCTAATCATTATCCAAATATCACCTAGAGAACTTAAAAGAGGAACACTTACTTCCCTTCAGAGGAGTGAGACATTTTCTCTATAGTGGTTGTGTCCTGAAACAAAAAAGGAAGAGGATGGATATAAATACTACACAACCATTTAATCCCTCACACATATGAAAGAGAGAATATATTGTGAATCATTGACTTATAGAACTTTCTATGACTAGATGCAAGTTTATGTAGCAGACCTCTTTCTCATCGTTCCCACGCTAGGAATGAAAGACTCTACAGCGTGCACAAAGACAAAAGAGAGACAGTGAAGCTGTCAGCAGTGAGAAGCCCCTGGTGCCCTCTTCACCTTGCCAAGTTGGCAGGGCCAAGAGGGGCATCTGCATGTGGACAATACGCCGCATGCGTCAGCCTACTAAACTCACCCCCTGCACACCAGGTGAGGGGGCGAGACGACCCGAATAAGGGACAAAAAAGAGACACTGCAGCCGATTATGTAAATGAGGTGAGCCTAGCTCTACCACTGAGGGACCTATTTATGGAGGGGTGAAGTGTGACTGATGGCTAATCCAGAAAAAAAAATGATAATTCACACTGATCCACATGCATTAATAATCAAAAATACACGTTTTAACCTTTAAGACTGCTACAAACATCAATTCTTAAAAACCTCATCTAAATCTAAAATATGAGGCATACAAGTCTGGGTTAAGACCAGGGTCAAGCCATTAACACTAACAAATGCAACCAAATGCTGACTTCTGTATAGACATGTGAGATCATCTTACTAGGGATCAGCGGTCAAAAATGTAATCACTGACACAAGCAACTGGCATATCATCTGGCCAGCCAAGTCTAATAATACTCCTTATTAGACAATGTTGGGATCAGAGGGTGGAACGCATTTGTGGTTGGCGTGTGCCTATCTTCATGAGGAGTTCTATGTTATAGCGTGCCTCTCTAGGAAAACACTGACTATATTAGAAAATCCAAATCATGCTGAAGACAGCTCATCTGCTGCCAAGAAGTGTACTCAAGGATATCCAGGGACGTAGGAAACTATTTGACGTGTTAATGTGATAATAACTGTGTTAAACAGCTACTTCTCCTGGAGGCTTGTATCTCATCAGGTTTCTCAATCCATCTTGGCCACAGACATGTAATGCTCTGTGAGGCATGTAATATGGATGGTTAGAGGTGTGGCATTAGGAAAGCAGAACCTGTACTGTTCCAAAACAAAACAAATGACATACCAGTAATGGAAAAAGCCCCATATGAATGTCTTTTGGGAGTTCTGCTCCATGAAGCAAGCAAAGCTTTAGACACAGCCTCTTCGCTGCTTAATTGTCCGGATCCTTTTTAATTGTAAAGCCATCGTAAGGACAAACCACAGCAAAAGCCCATTTTGAAAAGGATACATGGCATAATTCAAGCCACTTAATTCCATAAAGAGGATCTTGGCAGGCACATTTTCTTTTTTTTTTCTCTTTTAGAATTCACAAGGTACATTAGGAGCTGTTAACACTGATCAATTTCATACAATTTCAAGTTCTTTTACTTTCTAATTATCTACACTGAAAAGCATGCATAGCGGAGTACTGACACACAAGTCAGTCCCGTATTTACCTGTAAGTATTTGTGTGTAGTTGATTGTTCTTGGTAATATCAGAATAAAGATTTTAACTACACTGTTCCAGCATATTCATGTATATCAATGTCTTAAAACAGAGCATTTCTCATCTTCTTAAAACAGGCATCACTGACATCAAAATATTTTTATTTGTAATTGTTGTATGTAAAGAAAATGAGAAAATATGAATGTAATACAAATGATATCCCAATGTGCAAAAGGTTCAAGTGTATGTCAAGGACCAGAGAGAAACATTTCCACAACAACTGGTGGCGCTCCAGATTGAAGTGGACATGACTGGGCAATGCAAAACTAGATAAGGCTAGATAGAGAGTGCTCTTTGTCAAAGTACATGGTCTTTTTTTTTTCCTGAATTTAGCCAGGTCACACCCTAATCCTCTTTTCTCACATGAAGTTGTCAATCAAAGGATCAGAGTCAAATGTGATTAGCACTCTGCCCCATCACAGCTTTCAATTCATGTTCAATCAACTGAGAAAGCACACATTTTTATGCATGTTCTGTCTAAGCCAACTTCTAGTAATTCTGTGGGCGAGAATCTGCACACAGTCAGCCAGAGTCATTAGGATGTATGCAAGTCTGGCAACTACAGGCAGTGTAGCAGTGAATGTGTGTGTGAATGGTGCCCTGTGATGGACCGGCGTCCCATTCAGGGTGTAAATCCTGCCTCGTGCACAGTGTTCCCAGGGTCCCGACTTCGGATCCATCATGACCCTAACCAGGATAAAGTGTTCACTGAAGATGAATGAATGATAATGCCAATCATTACTGTGTCACTGACAGATGAGTGTGTAAGTATACAGTGAACAACTGTAAGTGAGTGTAAATGGGGGAAAAAAAAAGTAAGTGAGAAAAAAGAGAAGAGATAGAGACTGACTCACAGAAAGGATTCCTGTGATCTGTGAGTAGAAGAGACTGCTCATTCCTCCGAACATAATCAATCCCATGAAGCAGGACACACGCAAGAGTGCCAACTCATGACGCACCGTAAATAACTCCTGGGAAACAAAGGAAGAGAATGTATCAGCATGAACGAAATATCACACGCATGCAACCATCCCTAATTTCTGTTCCAACATGTCAATTCACACACATACACTTAAACAAAAATGGCATTTCCACAGGGCTCATTAGGAGCGGCTGTTGTTCCTAACAGTGATTCAATGCTTCATGTTCATTTGTCTGGCTTGAGGCTGTCTGTGCCTGTATCACACCAAACATGCATCCCAATTCAGCATATTCCACACACCACCAAAAAAAGTCCAGCTTTCCCAGAGATAACGCCTCTATCTCTCCTGCACAGGCACTTCTGTGTGTATACACCCCGCCTCACACTTCTCAGCTGGGTTCGTTTACCTACACACAATGTGGCAAAACAAAAACAGGAAATGAGATACAGGCCAGCAACTGCTGCCAAGGAGATGGCTCAGTTGTTTCAGCTGTCATTGCGAATGCACTGATTAATCTGGGTGAGAATGAGTGAAAATTAATTGAATTAAGTGTTAATGCAAAGTGACCACAGAGGACAGACACTTTCTGCTACATATTATTTTTTAAGACGCTATAGAATTTACATATAGGTCAACATCAAGTCTGAACTCTGAATTTGTATGATGTCTGAAATTGCAGCACTATGCTGATTGCAGCACTATGCTGATTAAGACCACAATTTATTAAAAGTGATATTAGGGTTTTTTTCTAGGATGTGTGTTGATTCTTTCTTTAAACAATTCTGCATCTTCATTTTTCAAACAAAGAAAACAGTATAAATACAATATGAAACAAGTCATACTTACAAAATAAAAATACAATTTATTTTTGGCCATACAAAGTCCAGACAAACTGGTTGGGGATGTAAAGGTGTAGGCTAGCAACTGTGCTACTAGCAAGTAGCTAAGCTAGCTAGCAGATTTGAATATGGACAAACTCAGATCTATGCCATTCACTTTAAAAGTGACTGTGCGGTCTTGAGTGGCACAACAGAAAAGTGTACAGCCTGTTTCCGGAGATCACAAGCTCGAATACTGACAATGCGACAGCCACCTGTGGCTAGGAGTAAAATTTGCCTTGCTCTCTGGTTGGGAGGGATGACATACTCTCTTTCCCTATCAGCATCCAATCAATCACAGCAACACTAGCTAATCATGAGCGTCCGTGAGCTCTTGTATGCGTAAGGGGGCAGAAAGCACCCTCCTGTTTTGGTAGCTGTCGTATAATAGGGGAGATCTAACTGCTGGGTGGGAACTGGCCAAGACTATATTAGGGCGAAAAAGTGACTGTGGAGGAAATCGAGCTTCAACCAAGTACAGCTTTTTAATCTACTTAAACTTAAATGTTAAAAAAAAAGTGGTCAGAAAAGAGAAACAAGCCATCATGTATAAAATCGAGATACATCAAGATGCATCGAGAATCATTTTATAAATCGCACTGGCGCACTGAATCGAAAACACACAGAATTATAGGTGGCATTGAGAGCATAAGTTTCCCATCCCTAAGTGACACCCAAATCTCACAGGAGCAGGGTACAACGGCACACTTAGCCAAGTAACCACATCTTCCATCCACTCTATTCCGTATATGAGCCGACAAATGCTCTTGACTGTCCTAAAAGAAAAGAGCCAAATAATATCTTACACACACCCTATGGAAACAAGTCATAGCTTTGGATTCCCAAACTCTGAGGATCATTTTGGATTAAACCCACATCCCAGTGATGCGACAGAACCAGTTAATTATGCTTGACTCTGAGCACTGTTAGAGGCATTTTTAACAAAGGTTACAGTTTTAAATTGATCTTTCTCACTTTTCATAAACTATAACTTAATTTCTCTTAAACCACAAATGATCTAAATCAAAGAAAAGCACTGATGCAATGGACGTTACACAAAAAAACTATACTTTATAACAGATATTTAACGAAAGTCAAACTCAAGCAGAAAAGTTACATTTAAATTCTGCTTAATGATTTTTACCAAATATGCCTTTCTGAAGGTTTGTGGATTTGACCATGGATAAAAGCTAGAAGTAGTCATACCTTAAGCTCAGTTAACACTTTAAAACAAGACACCCAAGTGTAGCCTGCTCATACCTTGTCCACTGAGACTAGAGGCTGAAAGTAGTAGTACTGGCAGAAGTCCAACACAAGAGTGTAGAGACTCAGGACCTGAGTGTAGAAACACAGCTGAAGAAAGAGCCAGTGGTTATCTTCCCCAACACAGTTATTAATCCTGCAAAGACGGACAGACAGGTACAAAGTGTTACATTATATCTTCACACAAACTATACATAAAAAAAAATCTAATAAATAAAAACTGAGTGGAAATTCTGAAGAATAATACTTTATTCTGAAAAAGAAAGATATACAGTAAGCAGGAAATAGAATGGAATTGAAAAAAAAATGGAAAGAGAGGGGAAAAAAACAGCTTTGGATGGAGAAGCCAAGTCGAAGCTTAATTCAAATAGTTGTAAAAAGATATGGGCACTTTTTTCCGCCCTTCCTCTCTCTGGGCCATTACAGGCGATGACAGCAAGTCACGATTTGCTGAGTCCAGACAGACTGAAGCCTTCTTCAGACGTACTGTACCACTCTGCTTTGGGCTAGCAGTCACACGCTCCCCTGGTCATCCGATATCTCCTTCCCTTCATTTTACCTTTCTATAGAAGCCTTATTAACTTTACACACACACACACACACACACACACACACACACACACACACACACACACAGTCTGCCAGGAACACCAGCCTGTATAAAGACTGAGGTCTTTTAAGGTAACACACTCGGTCTGGGGCAAAGGGTCAAATTCATAAGATCACTTTTTTTTTTTTACTGTGTTAAGCCTTATATACTTATTCTGTCTTCCATATGTACTGAGGTCATTAAAGTTACTGATTCATTGCCACAGTAAAAGTCAGGCCATATTACATTATTATTAGAAAGAAAGATGGGCATGATATTATTAGAAAGAAAGTTATAGAATACGTCTTAAGTCAAGATGTCCACGTTTAAGAAATATTGTTTTATGCCCTCAGTGCCAATCTTATTCAGCAATCAGATTTAGGTGACATGCCTTAAAGGCATACTCAAAATGGAGGGCTATGACATTCAATGTGCCACAGTTATGACATTGTTCGATGGGCTTGGATGAATGATCATGTCTTGTCCTCTCCTGTCGATTTTATTCTAGGTAGGATGTTGGTAGGTTCAATGGTTAGTAAGCCAAGTACTGAAATATAGACTGATCTCTAGTCCCATTATTCTCAATAATAGGGTCCAGGGACCCCAGGAGTCTGTGAAGCATAGCTAGGAGTGAGTTTTTAAATTTTTGGGGAAAAAAAAAAAAAAAAAAAAACTCTATGGCTCCAATAAACAGCCAAAATATTATTGTACTCATTTAAACAGTTAGACTTTGCTCATAAAAAAGAAAGAAAGAAAAAAAAGACTTATTTTAACAGTTAAAGGGGTACCTGGAGGCAAAAAGTCTGAGAACCCCTCCTCTACTCCAATCAGCTTTACTCACCTCAGTGCTACAGGAAGGTCATAATCTTAATAGCCAAAAAAAAAAATCTACATTCATAGTTTAAATGTTAATTGTTAGTGTTGAACATGAAGTGCAAGTTCATTTTTGAAGTACTCAAAGAATCATGGTCAGGTTTGTTTGCAAATATTAAATCCAAATAGCCAAATTCATAAGCCTAGGGGTCAAAAGCCAATGAACAGATGCTCTATTATAAGTTTAGCTTCACTAATAGCACATAAACCAACTTGTATTTCCCAAAATGAACTCATATTTCCCAAAGCTCTTGTTCCTCAGTCCAAAATCTCAGAATCAGGTGTCTGATACTTACGTGCGATATTGCAAAGTGTAGCATTCTACCTAATTTAACATCTGATCCACTTATTAGCTGATTACCGAGGCCTTCTTGGTCAGAATTTAGTGTGTGAGAAAAGCAAAAACATAAATCTCCATAGAATGAAACTCTCCAGGAAAGGACTGAAGCTTGACATTTCTTCCTTAGATAATTTATCACCACATATAAAATCAAGACTGTGTGTGTTTTATGCATCTCACAACCAGCAAACAATGAAGACGTCTACGGAGACACTTTCTTACCAGGGACAATGGTGGTCCATGCGGCGCACACAGTGTCCACAGCGGCTGCAGTGGTGTGACCTCTTTGGCCTCATAAGGTTGCATTTATTGCACAACTCCCATTGTTCACGTTCTACAATGAATCACAAAGAGAAACCTCACAAATATTACCAACAAAGACATTTATTAACAAAGATCATCTAGTAGCAAATGTTTCTACATAGTAACATTTCGTAAAGTACAATATTACACACTTATATAAAAAGAAGATGAAGAGATACAGTCCTGACCAGAAGAGAGCATTAACCACTTCTTTTTCGGGTTCTGTGTAAATATTTAATCATTCCTGATAACTATGGCTTTTTCACAAAATGGAAAATGCATACACCAGACATGTGCATAGACAAATCTGTCAGCAAGATGCATATGCCTGATTTCTAATAGTGCTGAACATCTAATCAGTGCTGTCCACAATGCAAGCACCCTTTGTTATGGTGTAAAAAATTAGTGCCAGGATCAAATCAGTGTCAGGAATTTTGGAAAACTATGCATCAGCCTGCATAATTTCCTCTAATTTTCTTCCATAATTATCTCAGGCACAATGTGAGGTGATCAGTGCTGTGCCATTTTAATTCCCGTCACCCACAACTACCATTTTTATCAAGTTATTACCTCTCTGTCATTTACTGCCCTGTCACATTTGACCTAATATGACCTTATCTGGTCAGCTGCCTCATATGCTTTCAGGGTAATTGCTAATGCTATTACAAGCAGAGGGCATGTGCTACTCGCACACACATTCACCTAAAGACTGACTGAGGCTTAACTAGCTTAGCACTGTGCAGATAAGGTGATGATCTCCTCTCTGATTCTATTAGAGCCCTGACAAATCTTCTCCCCCAACAGATCTGGAAACCCATAGAGCATTATACAGGTAACAATATGATGCCTGTTTTTATATATCTTTTAACTTTACATATTTTCAGAAAACCTGGAAAAGGTTCCCTTTGTGCTAATATGACCAGTTAGCATGGTAAAACTTTGTGTCTCCAAGTGCCAAATTTTTCCCAAAGCATTGTAAGATTATTAATAAATGTCAGGCAGAGAGTGTTTTAAAAGTACAGATGATCTTTATGTCACTACACTGGTCAACGTGTTATGCCAACTGGTCAAGTCTTTATGAGCTAAAACCAGAACAGCAGTGTCCTCTGCTGGTGAGCATGTAAACCCTCATAAAAAGTCAAGACAAAACCTATCTGTATATGTCCTCATACTTATAGAAACCAAAAAGAAACAGCAATAAAACACAAATGAGTAATCTGCACCAGATATTGTAAATGTGAACTAAAAAAAAAAAAAAAAAACCCACAAGCTATTCTTAATTTCAACTCCAAGTACAAGAATTATGTCATGATTTTGTTAAGTGGTGGATCCTGAGTATTGTACAACTGTAAAACTGCATGCTGTGTCTCTGAAATGTTTGAACTTGAATCTTTTCCTGATGCATATATATACAGAAGAGTGGCCAATAATTAAATAAAAAATAAAAAGGTAATTACAATGGCATCCCTATGGTATTCTTGGAGTATATTTGAAAGAACACATTTCAGTGTAGAAACATTAATTCAATGGCAGTATATAGTGATAGTGATGTGTTTTCCCTTTGCTAAAAAAATTAATAAATAAAAGAAAGAAAAACAGTGTGTTATGGGTGTGTTACCAAAAGAGCATTTCAGTACTGTTGTGGGGTTCATATGAGCATTATACTGAATGAAACATCATACCCCTTTTTAACTCATGTTTTCAAGCTAATTGACAATGGTATGAAGCACAGAAAGAATTACTTATTTGTTCAGTAAATATTACATGCTCAAAAAGTACACACATCTGACCATAAATTTTTTTTTGTTTTTTGACAAAAGTCATCATTTCAGTAACATAACTGGCCAAAACCCACAAATTTGAAAGTTACTTCCCCCTGCTGCCTTTTCAAATGCAGATTCTTCTAATTCCAGCACCACATCAGACTATCGTTACCTCCTGCTGAGGTAACAACTGCTATAATGTAAGTGATAACAGAAACCTGTCCTGTACACATCCACAACTTGAGATGTAACTATAAATGGTTAAAAAGTATGACAAGGATTTTATTAATAAATTTAAAAAATTGAATAACATAATTGTATAACATATACTAACATCACTCCCCATCATGTTCAATTCCTTTCTTATTCTAGTACAGAAATCAGTTCCACAGAACACAGTGGGTGTATACACCTACACAAGCAGCAACGCAGCCCAACAAAGACCTCAAAGTGATTGGTGAAGGAGCTTTCTACCCATCTCTTCACACAACAGAGCACTTTAATGGACTCAAAGTAATTCCATGTATTTGGAAAATAATTATTAAACAACGTTATTAGGATATAGAAATTGTGATATAAGAATGTGGCTACGAATATTTAAAGAAACATTTCCCCTGCAGTACCACCACAACTGGGGGGCAGGGGTCGACAAACAAAAAACACTGTTCAAGTTGTTGTACTTGGGATGCCATTGGTTAGTTAATTACCTGCTAAGGGGATTTTGGGGTCTTGAGCGAGTCGTCCTGGGTCTGCCGTGGAAGCCCTTAACAATGCAGTCACACACAAGAGTGATGCTAGGTAGTAACCTTGGAACAGACAGACAGAGAGAAAGATTACTTTTGACAGCTAACTTGTAAAATACTAAAGAAAATGCTACTACATATGCAAAACCTTCAGTGTGCTTACACTAATCTGAAAAATAGTCTTCTTTAAGAAGGTCCATTCACAAACAGGTTACTGTTTTCCTTAAAGACGCCTGTTTGAACTCGTCACCTAATTAGCAAGCCTTTCATAAGATATACTGGGGTGTGGAAGATCAGGATAAACATCTCTGCAGTTCTGTCACCTTCCAGGACGTCACACATGTGCCCCAAACACTGTAGGGTGAAGGCTTTGCATAGTTTACAAAAAAAAAAAAGCCTGAAAAACCTGTCTGATAACGGTCAGATAACATCTAAGATACTATACGTCTCATTCTATCTCCTTGGTATGGCTGAACAAACCACTTTAAAACGTGTGTGAACCCTGTCACGTATCTCACAGCGTCAATTAGGATCAAGTGTTTTTGAACAACTCTGCAGTTGAGATCTCGAAATGCTGAATGTAAAACTTAGTATAGATAGAAAAACAGAACAGAAGAAAGCCAACGTTATAAGCTGAGAGCAGTGTGAAGAAGTTTAGTAATGTCACAGAAATCTTGCTAAAAGATTTGCTAAAGATTTAAAGATTCCTATCATGGAATACAGTTCAGTTCACATATAAGTGACAGCAAACTGGATTTGAGATGAAACATTGACTGAGGTTTAAAGCTACAATTAGGGATTTTGGTGGAAGTTAGCTTCATCCAGAAGTTTTGAAATTCACATGGATGCACTTTAGCATCCCGTGCAGATTCACACCTCTAAAACACATGCACATGCTGCCTAGGCTAGAATACCTGAACATTAGTACAAGATGGGGAGAAAAGATGTTTTCTCACCCTAATTTGTTGGATGTTGTTGATCCACATCATTTGATTTGTCTCCTGTTTACGGAGCCTGGCATAGCCAAATATATTTTACTTACACATGCCAGAATGTGAGGAAAACAAATATTAAAATACATGCTGTCAGCAGTAATTTGAGTCATAAGCTTCCCTCTGTTTTGGACCTTAAGCAACTGGACAATTGGTTGATCAGTTGTTTCTGAGGCAGGTGAGTGCAGACAAAAACTAACAAAAGATGTAGACGGGATTCTAGACGGAGAGTGTTATCTTTCAACATAAGGACCAAACAAGTGTCAATTCCACTAAAGCAGGGCATTGTTTATTGACCATACAACAGGATCAGTCATAAAGAAAAATCTGTTTTCGAATGTTGAAGACTGCATGATGGTAAAGACTATACACAGAAACAAGCACCATAGAAACATGGTAACAAGAGGATGCATGGCCGCCAGTGGAACTGACTCACTTCTCTTTATTGATGACGTAACTACCGACTGCAGCGGATGGATGAATTCTGAAGTGTACTAAAACATCACAGCAGCTTGCCATCATAACAGTCTAAATGACTTGAAATGAAACATAATGCTAAACCAACTAGGCAACAGTTACTGAATTAACCCCACCGAGTATGAATCTCAATTAGTGGAGGCAAAAAGGCCCTGAAACAAACAGGAACTAAAAAAAAAAAAGCAGCATAGCAGAGCATTACCCAGCATTTGGTCACGTCTACAGGTCACAAATATCAGACAGTCCTCAAGTTCAAGATCAAGTGACGCATGACTTCTACATTGGCGTCAGAAAGTATTGGAACGGCATGGCCAATTCTTTTGTTTTTACTACACTGAAGACATGTGGGTTTGAGATCAAAAGATGAATATGAGACGATAGAACAGAATTTCAGCTTTCATTTCCTAATATTTACATCTGGATGTGTTAAACAATTTGGAACATGGCACCTTTTGTTCAAACCCCCCCCATTTTTTCAAGTGATATTGAAACATGTGATTGGTGTTTCTTGTTGCCCTGTTAGATTGACTGTTTAAACAGTTAATAACTCTGAATGTTTACTCTTGGTTTGAGCCCTGGGTTTCGCCTTTAAAAACTGCATTTGTTGTTAAAAAGGATAAACCAACATGAAAACCAGAGAGCTGTCTATAGGAGACAATCAAGCCATTTTGAAACAGAGAAAAGAAGGAAAATCAATCAGAGCCACTGTTATAGAGCCAAAGATGTAAAAATCAGATCAGAATTTCAGCTTTCTTTTCCTATCACCTCATGTTCATCTTTTGAGCTCAAACCCAAATTCTTCAGTGTATAGCAAAAACAAAAGAACTGCATATGGAGGAATACACAAATCCCCACCACCAAATTGGTCATTCATATTCACCGTTTCATTTTCAATCTGGATTTTTCTGCCATTATCCAATTACTTCTAATTTTAATCCATATTAGTCACCGCAACTCACAGACAACTAGTGCTCCAGTTATATGTCCTTCAGCATAATGTGGCAGCAGCACCAGCTTGGGGATGAGGATGGTGTTGTAGAGCCAGATGAACAGCACCGTGCTGATGCAGAACCAGCCCATGGGGTCCACCACGAAGTGCATCCGTAGCTTCATCCTTCTTCATAACACAACAGGCCCAAGCACGCGATGAGAGACTCCTGCTCCCTGACAGGGGCTTGACTTCAGATCAATGGTAGGTACACTGTGGCACAATTCAAATGGAACTTAAATATTGATTCATGGTGAAGCTGGAAATAAAACAAAAAAATGCATCACCTAACAACAGA
Organism: Pangasianodon hypophthalmus; assembly: GCF_027358585.1. Classification (NCBI taxonomy): domain Eukaryota; kingdom Metazoa; phylum Chordata; class Actinopteri; order Siluriformes; family Pangasiidae; genus Pangasianodon; species Pangasianodon hypophthalmus. Next base: position 20,555,277 of record NC_069713.1, read on the forward strand.
AGAGTCTTTAGCTGAGTCCTACTAACAGTTGTAGATTCTCAAATAATAAAAAGAAAGAGGACTGTTCACTGTAAGGCACAGTGGAGTAATAAACAAAAGCCGAGGGTCACTTCAAGTTCAAGTCTATTTGCTTCTGCAGAAATGCACTCTTGAAGTTCTATTATGTAAATTACATAAAATATAGGTTTTATCTGTATTAATCAAGGAAACGAAACAACACATGGATGCACAAGATGCAAATTAGTAGAGCTGCTTAAACATGTGTCGAAGAATTAGAACTATGTAGACTGTCCTTCCAGCCAATCATATACAAGAAAGCATTTAGAGTTAAGATTGGGCCACAGTGTGTCTTCAGTAGGAGATGGGCAATAAACTGTAGGTTCATGTAAATGATTAGCCTCTTGCGTACCTCTTCCTGTGTATTAATGTGAAGAGAGATGCAGCAATTCACCTGTCCCAGCCATAGGGAACTAAAAGGGAAGCATATTAAACATGCATAATATAATATAATATAATATAATATAATATAATATAATATAATATAATATAATATACACATATATAAACATGTAAAATATATCACTTTATATAAGTATATATCATTCATTTATTTTATTATTATTATTTTTTTAACTGAACCCATAAGACTTCCTTCTCCAACTCTTAACTCTAAAGCTTCTAAGACTTACCCCCAGGAATGAGATTTCACACATATTAATAAGTGGGCTAATACACATTAAATAATATTTCTGTGATCCTCATAAACCTCCAGCATGGAGGAGCTCGCGCCTCACGTCCTAGCACGTAAAGTCAGGCAGCCAGTGTGAGATAAAGCGGTCAAGTTGTTGCCACGCCTAACATAACAACATGTCATAACAGAAATTTTCAGTGAAAAGATGTCAGTCCCCTCTAATCCCTCAACCACACTTCCGGTAGCAGGGCCACCTCGAGGCTCTTGGCTAGCTGCGCGTGCGGGTTAGATAAGCTAATACACTATCTAGCATTCTGAAATTAAATATAATAACACAGCTACATAAAACAAGATGGAAAAATTTCTAGAAACGAGCTACAGATTCAGCATGGACTTAAGCATTTAAAGCCGTTTAAAAAAGGGGAAGAAGAAGAAGAAGCAGCAGAAGCAGTACTTACCGGTTGACAGGTTCTTGCTAAATTACCTGATAAAAATCAAGGCAGTGTTCAGACTGTTTCCTAGATTGTGATTCTACGGTGGCCGCGAAGGCGAAGTTGGAAAAGAATCCAGTCCAGTCAGTCTTAAGCCATTTTAAGCAGCTAATTAGAAGTAATTTCAGTTCCCCTGCATTATGAATAGAAAAGGAAAATTGATTATAAAGGAAGTGAATAGGTTTGTTTTCTGTAGTATTAGAATAAAAGTTAAGCAAAATTAAGCAAAAATAAATGTTAAGCAAACATTTTTTAATCATTTTTGAATAGTGTAATTGCATAATGCAACCCCAAATCATAAAGTCTAGCATGCACAAACTGTACAGACTTTTATATAGGCTTAATAAAGTAAAAAATATATATATATTTGAAAATTTGTTCTAGCTCCAGTTCATAAAGCGATGCATGGTTTTTGAGGATCTCCCCCATTTCATGCAGTGGCACAATCTGAGCTGTTTGGTGTTGTTGATTTGAACCAATCTTGGTTGATTTGATTTAACAGAAAGTTTAATACAACACTGAATAACTCCACGTGCATGTTCAGTGGCTATGTGTTTTCTTCCTGGCTTAGTGAATTTGCATTTCCCTCTGCAGCGTTCGTCCATTAAGCGTTTATGACTGTTTCTATATGCAAAAAGCTTGGACAGTTGTGTGCCAGGCAGCGGTCAGGGACGTTCCAGTTTTGAGAGCAGGAACTTTGCTCTTTTTCTGCCCTATGTCCTGTACAAATGAACAGATCACTGGGCAGTGGTGGCTCAGTGCTTAAAGGGGATCAGGAGTTTCAATCGCAGCATCGCCAAGCTGCCACTGTTACACCTTGGGGTGCAGTCGTGGCCTAATGGATAGAGAGTTGGACTTGCAACCCGAAGGTGAACCTGAAGGTTGCGGGTTCGAGTCTCAGGTCCGGCAGGGATTGTAGGTGGGGGGAGCGAATGACCAGCGCTCTCTTCCACCCTCAATACCACGACTGAGGTGAGACCCTTGAGAAAGGCACCGAACCCCCAACTGCTCCCCGGGTGCTGCAGCAAAAAAGGCTGCCCACTGCTCCTGGTGTGTGTTCACGGTGTGTGTGTGTGTGTTAAATGCAGATGGGATGGGATGAGATGGGATGGGTTAAATGCAGAGCACAAATTCCTAGTATGGGTCACCATACTTGGCCACAAGTCACTTCACTTTCACTTCACTTTAATCCCTCAACTGCTCGGTTGTATCCTGTCTTATCACTTTGGATGAAAACATTGTCCCGATGAGTGAAAATGAATATATAAAAAATACATGATGTGGCAATTTCACAGCTCACAAAAGTACCTACAAAAGACTTAAAATACTTGAATGGATAATAATCTCTACCCTACTAATAAACAATCCAAAGATAAACTGCGCAGTGCTCTACATGCCTGTATGCTGACATATTCATACATGTTTTATTGAATGAATGTCCCTGGTTAGTGTATGTAAGTACTGTAGATAGGCAGTATTATTCTAATGAACAGAATTAAAATTCAATTAGGGAATTTATTTCTTAGCTTCTCTGGGATCTTACCATTGAGATCTTACCATTTAAGACAATATAATTTTGTCATTTATGGAATTTCCCTATCTGGATTAGATAGAGAGTGTGTGTGTGTCAGATTTTTCATTTGAATCAATAAAAGAGATTCAAGAGATTCAAAGCGTTTATTGTCATGTGCACAGTGAGGAAAACCAAGTTTCCCTGTACAATGAAATTCTTTCTTTGCTGTCCACATTGAATGCCAAGACAAATACAAACTATGTAAAAAATAAAAACAGACATACACATACATACAAACAAACAATAAAGTGTAGCTATGTTGCAGAAGTAGAAATATAGATTATGTATATAGAAATATAGACTATGTGTGAGTGTGCAATATTGACTTGTGCAAAACAGTATTACAGTACATGTAGTAACAGTAATGTGTTCACATGTAGCAGTAATATGAGGTATATCTCTATGTGCAATATTGACTTATGTACAAAACAATAACAATAACAAATACAAAAACAATAGTACAGTAGCCTGTAGCAAATTGAGTGCAATTACACAATAACAATAGCAGCTGTCACATTTAACAATGTACAAATCAAAATGAAGCTACTTGATAAGAAATAGCAGCAGTAACATTTACAAATGTGCAAATTGAGCTGTAGCAGTTCAGTCCACCTAATCTATGAGATATGTGAGACTAGTCTGTTAAATATTCTGCAGAGAGGGCACTGGAGTCCTGATGATCTTCTCAGCAGTCTTCACCACTCTCTGCAGACGTTTGCGATCCCTCATTGTAGTGCTGCCATACCACACAGTGATGCAGCTGGTCAAGACGCTCTCAACAACACAGCTGTAGAAGTTGTTGAGGATCTTAGGTTACATGCCAAACTTCCTCAGCCTCCTTAGGAAGTACAGCCACTGCTGTGTTTTCTTAACCAGCTGGGTGGTGTTGAGTGTCCAGGTGAGGTCCTCGCTGATGTGGACCCCCAAATATTTAAAGCTGCTCACCCTCTCCACTTCCAGCTCTCGGATAAACAGTGGCTGGTGAGTTCTCCTCTCTTTCTTCATGTCCACTATCATCTCCTTTGTCTTGTCCGTGTTGAGGGTGAGGTTGTTGTCCTCACACCATGTCACAAGACTGGCCACCTCCCTCCTGTAAGCCGCTTCATCTCCGCCAGTGATCCATCCTACCGTGACATGGTGTGAGGACAAATTTGTACCTTTGAATATCTAGATGAATGTGGAATATGGTAGGGGCATGTTGGCTCCATGATATACTGTACATAAATATATATACTGTGAAAACGCAAAAGAGTTTTCAGGCTGCAAGGTGGTGCAGCGGGTGGTGTTGCCGGCCTCACAGCTCCTGGTTCGAGCTCAGGTTACGGTCTGTGTGGAGTGTCTGTGCACATTCTCCTTGTAGCGGTGTCTGTTTCCGCTGGGATCTCTGGTTTCCTCCCACCTACAGAAAAAAAAACATGCTGGTAGGTGGACTGGCTAATCTAAATTGCCTCTAGTTGTAAATGTATGTGTGTGTGTGGTACCCTGCAATGGACTGGTGTCCCATTCAGGGTGTGTTCTCGGGTCACACTCAGCATCCCGCTTTATAGGCTGCAGATCCACCATGACCCTTATGGATAAAGCAGTTACTGGAGAAGAATGAATGAATGAATGAATGAATGAATGAATGAAACGAGTTTTCTCAACAGAGTCTAAAGAAATTGTTGGCCTGTTTTATTTCCGCTCATGCTGTGGACTTTTATTTTGAAGCTCATCTCTCCTCTGTGTATCTCTAGCCCCCTCTCTGACTGACTTCACACTATTTACACTGACGGGATGAGTGCTGTCTTGCTGTCCCTGGCTTTTCATCCCGGAACAAGGCATCAGTGGTACTGAGAGAACTTTGATCAGGGCATCTTAATCTTGAGGCGCAGGGTATCGGACACACTCTTGTGGCTTGCTGCAGCAGGAGAAGGCTGGACGATGCAGACGCGTCGCTCCTCGTCGGCGCTGGCTGTTAGCGGCGAGGTGTCGCTTTCTTTCCAGGATGAGCTCGCTGCCACCATCCACCGAGCCTTCGAGGTGGCGGTGGAGATCGCGGTGGTGGAGGTGAGTAAGTTAGTGAGCCAGGCGCTGGGGGATGTGCGCGATCAGATGCAGGAGACGCTGAGGGAGAACACGTTCCTCAAGACGCGGCTGCAGTCCGCCGAGCTCGAGCTGGACACCGTGAGGAAAGGCAGAAAGAGCAAGAGCCCGGCTGCAGCCGATGATGATCAGCCGCAGAGTGATTTCTCTCAGCGACACGACAGCCAGACCAAGTGTGAGAGCCGATCCACGGGGAGAGCAGACAGCCCAACAGCTCAGGAGACTGAGAAAATGTGCCTAAATGTGGACGAGTCTTTCTGTGAAATCCGTGAGGATGGAAGCGTTCGGTCACGTGACTTGGGCTCAGCATCCCTAGTGCAGTGCCGTGAGCAGAAGTCAGGTAATCAATCAATCAATCAATCAATCAATTAGCCAATCAGTAGGTATCAGGGGCGTGGCCACATGGGTACCACAGGGTGGTAGCTACAACCCTTAGGCAAGGCCTTGTCACCCCAATTCTAACCCCAAATCACATGTTCATTTCATGCAATGAACTGAATTAAAGATTCATATCTCACTCATGTTGATTTAAACCACCGTTAGTACTGTTGTACTTGTTTCAGCTGAATCCTGTGAGTATTAGGACTTATTTAGCAGTTCAAACTTTAATACCGTATATCATTACACAGCTATTTATCTTGCACCAATGAAGAAAAAGAAGCTTTTATTTGTCACATATGCATCACAGCACATTGAAGCTGGGCTCAGAGCGCAGAGTCAGCCATGAGCAGCAGAGAGGATTAAGGGCCTTGCTCAAGGGCCCTACAGTAGCAGCTTGGCAGTGCTGGGGCTTCTGAACCTCCTGATCAGTAACTCAGCCTTAACTGTTGAGCCACCACTGCCCCAATGAACAAATCAAATATTCTCCAAATGCAATCTTTTTCTATACATAATGCTATGAGGATGTTCCCTAGCACGCTCACCCTTCACCTTTTACTACACAACGCCATGTCTATAAACATGGTAACATCACTGGTGGGCATGTAGAAACTCTAGCAGATACATAGCCGATATTAGTTTTGCCTTTAGTCTTCAGTCTGCTGTGAGAAATATCATATCTGCTGTTTGTAATTGATTTTGAATGTATAAACACATAAGGTCTGACCTGCGGAACTGTATTTGTCTGTCATGTCATGATGCACAGTATATCGACTGTCTGTATTGCTATAATGAGTTATATAATAATCAAGCTTATCATCCTGTTGCCTTTACAGGTCCACCACATGAATCTCTTATTCCAGAAAATGAACAGATGGCACAGCACAGCCAAGATATACATGGTGACCAGAATCCACCATCTGTTGAGCAGCCAGTCTGCAAGAAAGAGGAGAACCTAGAACCACAGCTGGGTGATGCTTCTGGAGAAGATGATGGGGATGATGAGAATAATCTGGATGAAGACGATGATGACATTAGGCCAAGCTGCAGCTTTAACTCGGAGCATGATGGAGAGTTTGAGACAGACAGACTTTCTCTGGTTCAGTCTAAACTGCTGGAGGACTGGAGGCCTGACCCAGAGGCGCCACAAATGAGATCAGATCAGAATGAGAATGCAAATGCTGGACCCAGCCGTAGTCTTGGTAAGAAGTCATCATCTAGCTTTGTTTTCTTGAAACATTTAGGGTTTCCATGCCTTAGAGTACACCGGTCATCTCACACTGCTTTGGTTTGGTCTGCTATGTTTTAAAGAGCTTTTATTGTGCAATATCACCACATGAGAAATCAACAGCAGCTATAGAACGTTTAGAACATTAAAAGTGAGCAGTTATCATTGTGAATAACAACAGTGAATAACAGTGAACAAGGGTTTTTATATATAATTTCATCAAAATTGTAATGATAGTAGATAATATGAAAGTACCTTCAGAAATCTTTAATGAAATAAAACATTTTAAAAATAACAATCTCACAACTTGGCTGCTATTGCCACTCATCCGGAGTGGCTTCATAGTTCTACTTGACTAGTGGAAAATCCCTGCTATTAATATACTGTGTGCATTCACACCTGTGACATCATGAGATTACCGTGATACTGGGGTTTGGATGTGTAAATTTTTGCAAAACTTGCAAGATAAATATGTCAGTAGGACATTGCATGTAGATGATAAGTGTTGTTGCAGAACTTGCTCAGAGATTGCCACCCAAACCACTGGGAGTTGGGGGGGGGTCGATGGAGGTAAGTTTGGTAAAGTCACTCTCTGAAAATGAAGCCTACACACCGGTCTCAGCAGTTAGCTAGTAGTGACACACGAAGAGGTAGAAACTGATGGCAGCATCACTTCTACATCCTGGACAACTTTCCCACGGGTTTATATAATCAGAGCAGCAGTTTTATGCACACTGGCTTTAGTGATTTATCTAATCAGTCAGTTTAACCACAATTCTCATAGCGAGGTGAAAGCATTGCCCCTTTTTAATCAAGTAGCTTGTAAAGAGTTTATTGAGATAGTAGCTGATAAATGCTTATAGTTCCTGTTGGTTGATTGGAGCCACTTTTCTCTCTCTTGGTGATATTTGTATATAGCAACTTATAGCTTGGCCAACCATTTTACTTTTCTAGGTTAGCTTGCTGATTCAGGTTTAAATTATAATTTGGAAAAAGCTGGAAATGAGTTATACAGATATTCAAAAGTTTTGAATTAAGTAGTAGTCTACAAATCATGAAAACTGTAATAAATGTCTCCTATTAGATAGTGATTTAATGTAGTTTTAATTTAGCAATATGCTCATCTTATTATAGAATATGTAAATTGTTGTTCTTAAAGGAGCGTAAATTTTCTTTCCTGTAGTTTGGTTTCATCAGTGTTCAAGGTTGTGCATTCTCTCACTGCACTGGACTGTGTGTATTATGCTACCCTGTGTGTGTTTTCAGGATAAAGAGGCTATTGAAGTTATAATATGATATTATATGATATATGATATGTGAACCAAACTTGTGTTTTCTCATTTTTAGATGCTCCAGACATGATCTCCGCACCTGTTGGTGGTAATCCTGGCTTCTCAGCCTCCTTCGATGCTCTCTACCAATCAGTAGCCAGAACTCACTTTGTCCATCCTGCTCCTCAAAACGACGATGTCCAGATGAGGACAAACGTCCCCACCAGGATTCACCAGTGTAAAATCTGCGGCCATTCGTTTAGTCGAGCAAGTGATCTGCGCAGACATCATAGTCACCGGCACAGAGTGAGGGTAGCTAACCCAGCTAAAGCAGGAAGTGCAGGTAGACCTGTCAAACAGCAGCTGTTCCCTCCAGGCTGTAGCCCATATCACTGCAACGAATGTGGCCGTGACTTCAACCGCATGGAAAACTTAAAGACGCATTTGCGCATACACACTGGAGAACGTCCGTACTCTTGTTCTGTGTGCGGGGTACGGTTCCGGCACTCAGGGGCACTCACACGCCACTTCCGTATCCACACAGGTGAAAAGCCGTATGTGTGCGGGCAGTGTGGGAAACGTTTCCGGAACTGCGGTGGCCTGCGCTTCCACCAGAAATCCCACACTACAGATAGACACATGGTTTTGAATTGTATTTGAAGAAGATGGATTGTTTTTGGAGTTATTGTATAGTCGTGTGATTTAGGGCTGGCCAGTGTAACCTCAAATCAGCATCTTGATCATTTTAAACCATTACCTCGATGACAATATATAAGCAGGATTTTTTTAAACACGTGTTCAAAATTTCGCTTTTTTAAGTAGGAGCTTTCGCACTAAAGATTTGCTGAAAGATGTTTAAGTATTAAAACTGGAAAATCGTGAGGGCTTTTTGTGAAGAGTTAAAACAAGTATTTGCTCCATTGTAGCTGTGGGATCTGTAGGACGTAATGGCGTTTGTGTGAGTCTTTCCATTTTGAGTGGTGTTAAAAAAAATGCGTGTGTTAGAGACAGCTGTTTTGGGAAATCACGTGAGTGCACTAATAATTTTTGGACTTGCACTCCTCATATTGTACATGTATGTGTTTTAAATGAATGAGTTAGCTTTGCTTGTTAGCTTTGCTGGCTGAATTGTTTTTCCAACAGTTTACATTTGACACCTCGTCCTATATACTGAACCCAAACCATTAACATTGCAGTGTTTAGTGATTATATGACTGTTCTTGTTCGTCTGTACTCTGGGAAACAGACTAGGAAACTCCTTTGTTTGCACTGAGGAATAACAGAGCAAAGGAGAAGCAAATGGCTGGATATGACAACTGGGTTTTGTATCGATGTTTCACAAAAACACATGATGAGGAAAACCCAGAGTAACATAGCGATATTGAGAGAAAAGGCCAGTGTCACTATCTTCCATCCATGTCAGTTACATAAAACTGTATGTAGTCATAACAACAAGTAGTTAAATTGTGACATGTTTGAAAATGTACATATAATTGAATAGAAACTTCCAGAAATTATGAAATTTTATCTTTTACGTATACACATTTATAAGCTTTCAGTTTGCTCCCCGCCATAGTAAGTCTTTTGCTCTTCCTCTTTTTTATTTTTTTAATGGAGGCTGGTCAATTGTTGGTTATGACAACAATAAAATGTGCAAGTACGGGACATGGATATCAACATGAACTTTGCTCAATAAATTTGGAAAGCCACTTTGAAAATGTTTCTTGACTGAGAAGATAGTTTGGGTTTTCCCTAGTTGGATTCATATCAAGGTTAAATCAGATGCACTGAAGGAATATTGCTCAGTATCCATTGAGAAAACATATTAGACATTTCACTGTTATCATGCGTCATCACTTCTAGCGTCATGTGCAGTAATTTCCTGGCATCTTACTTAATACAAACATATATGGATCTATACTATATAGGCAGAAGTATGTGGACACCTGACCATCATACCAATACGTGCTTAGCGAATATCGAATTCCAAAGTTGGTCCCCACTATGTTGTTATAATAACCTCCACTCTTCTGGGAAGACTTTCCACTAGATTATGGAACATGGCTGTGGGGATTTGTTCATTCAGCCACTAGAGCATTAGTGAGGTCAGGCAGTGATGTCAGGTGAGGAGGCCTTGGGGGGCAGTCAGTGTTCCAGTTCATCCCAAAGGTGTTCAGTGGGGTTGAGGTCAGGGCTCTGTGCAGGACACTCAAGTTCTTCCACTCCATGTCTTCATGCACAAGATCTCACTTTATACACAGGAGCACTGTCATGCTGGAGCATGTTTGGGCCTGTTAGTTCCAGTGAGGGAAAATTGTAATGTAAGAGCATACAAAGACATTATATACAATTGTGTGCTTCCAACTTTGTGGCAGTAGTTTGGGGAAAAAACACATGTGGGTATAATGGTCAGGTGTCCAAAAACTTTTGGCCATAGAGTGTATATGGAACTACCATGTCTGCTAAACAGATTTAAGGGGTTGCTTTCACCATTACACATATATGCGATGCTGCTGTTTCAAGGTAATAGGATACTGTTAGGAGACTGCTGTCCTTCTCCCGCTATCCTGAGACTACAAACAGTGTTGGAAAATGTTAAAATGTCAAGTTTTTTTCTGTGGAAGCAGGTAGATTTTGTAGCTTTTGTGCATGTAATTACACATCTTGCCACATTTCATATTGTTTTGTGTCTATTCAATTTTTGATTCACATATCAATGGATATTAATTAACTAAAACAATAACGAAAGCTGAAGGATCTTCTAGCTCTGCTTAGTGATAAGTTGCTTTGAATGGGTTTGTTTTGAATTTTAGCCTTTTGCAATATATAAAATCTGCACAGCAGACATCAAATCCTCCAGTAACATCATCAGTTGCCTCAGTTTAGATATGACTGAAGTTCAGAACAACCACACGTGTGTTTCCAGAAAATCATTTTCCATTCAGGAAAAACCTTTGCCTTTTGAAGTAGGTCTATAAATGATCATAGCATAACTAAAATACTGTTTTCTTACTTTACAGGTTTTTATCCCAATTGAAACAACTTAAACAGCAATTGAGGTTTTTCATTAGAAATGTTAGAGGTGTATTAAAAATATAGTAACAACTTAAGTAACATTTTGTTATGTTTGTCTAAATATCCATAATTCCTCAAATTATAACATGTGCCTTACTGTTTTTTTAATAAGTCTCATAGAGTTGCAGGTTTTATGTAAGAATAATGTAACTTATTGTCATTTCATGTATCACTTTTTTTCAAATCATGTTTGTGTCATTAGTGTACCAAATCACCACTCATATTTTATGATGTGTATTTTGTTGGTGCTAGACTAAAACATGTAAGCCCATAAATGTGTTGGTTAATCAATGTAGATGCTGGATTACTCTCACACGGTAGAGTGAAGGGCTGGAAAGCAGTTAAACAAATACAGTGTAGGAACAGTCACTTACAGTGAATGATTTTTCTAAATAAACTGAGTAAATGTGAAAACTAAAAGTGTTGCAGGTACTAAGACAAAGTCAGTTACTCAGCTGAATTAACATACTGACTAAAACTCTTTCTCTGGCAGTGACTCATTCTTACACTGAATCTATTTTTTGAAATGACTGGAGTTTGATAAGACAAAATGTCAGTCAGTGGCTAATAACTGGATGCTAAATTAGTAAGCTTGTATGTGGAGATGTTTTTGTGGTACAACACCCTGGCTGTGGCCAAAAGCAGTGTCTCATCAGAGGAAAAGCCTTCTCTTGTCTAAGCTGTTAATTATGAGGAGCTGTGAAGAGATCTGTTAGATAGTGTTTACTTGAAACCTGGGGTCATGTTCAAAATAAAGTTCAATTATTTAAATTCAAACAGAATGTGAAATATGTTTTGCATCATGCAGGTTCTGCCCTGGTGTTTTTGAATAAAACTGAAGAAAAGCTTTATTATATATTTTATTCCACTGAAAACTTGTTTGGAAAATATGGTAATTGTGTGTAGTACTGTCTATTAGTAGAAATGATGATGTCACGCCTAAGTACACACTATTTTAGTGGCACTTTAAAGTAGATTCTTTTCCAAATTTTAAAAAATGTTACTTAATTACATGTTTTTTGTTTTTCACACCATTCTGTGTAAACTTTAGAGACTTTTGGGTGTGAAAATGCCAGGAGATCAGCAGTTTCTAAAATACTTAAACCAGCCCAACAACCATGCCATGGTTAAAGTCGCAGAGAGCACACTTTTCCCCATTCTGAAGTTTGATGTGAACATTGTCTGAAGCTCTTGACCTGTATCTGCATGATTTTATGCATTGCACTGCTGCCACATGATTGAATGATTAGATAACTGCATAAATGAGCAGGTATGCAGGTGTACCTATTAAAATGGACAGTGAGTGTGTATATGTTCTTACATTTCATCTATTTTTCTGTAGGGACAGACACTAATGATGAGCTGCAGGAGTATTTGCTCCTCTCTGCTCTGTGTAGCATTAAAGTAAGAAAGTTACCCCTGCTGAGGTAGACACACAAGAACAGCAGGTACTGAGCTCGAGGGTTTAATAACAAATGACACCTCCACACACACACACACACACACATGTGTGTGCAGATTTCGTCAGACACCACTTATCTACATCTCTGAGTTTCTACTGTGTGAAAGCCATGAATAATTCAGATATGAATCATGCAATATAGCACATGTAATTAATTCAGACATGAACTACCACATAGAGTGTCATAGTATATGTGATAGCTATAATAACTATCACTCTTAAAAAAGGGTTCTTTGGAATTTTACTTGGAAATGCCTGTGTAGGGTTCCACACAGAACCTTTAAGGGTTACCCCACAGGGACAAGCTAAAGAACCTTTTAGGGTCAGAGGCATAAACTGTAATATTTTATATCTGTTCCAAATGCTTATTCATATGATCAGTGAATCTGATTATATATGTGTCAGATATATATAATCTGACACATTAGACTCGAACCCACAACCTTGCAACCCGAAGGTGAACCTGAAGGTTGTGGGTTCGAGTCTCAGGTCCGGCAGGGATTGTAGGTGGGGGGAGTGAATGACCAGCGCTCTCCTCCACCCTCAATACCACGACTGAGGTGAGACCCTTGAGAAAGGCACCGAACCCCCAACTGCTCCCCGGGCGCTGCGGCAAAAAAAGGCTGCCCACTGCTCCGGGTGTGTGTTCACTACTGTGCGTGTGCACTTGGATGGGTTAAATGCAGAACACAAATTCCTAGTATGGGTCACCATACTTGGCCACAAGTCACTTCACTCACTTCACTTAACGTTTTGTAGTAATTGCACTATATTGATATTCATAAAAGGTCACGAAAGTCACCATTAGGAACACATGAGTTTGTTTAATCATATCTTATTGGCTACCTGACAGTTTCTGGAAAAGCAGATAACAGCTATCTATCAGTTATAGACAGGAAATGGAATTCAAACTATGATGTTTTAGAAACTACCTTAAAAGTAAATTGATAATGCTTAAATCTATAATTGATAATTGATTCAAATGATCATATTGTGAGTAATAGAGTTATCTGAAATGAAATGAAACCATATGATCTTGATTTACTCTTTATCTATTATTTTCAGATGTACCTCAGCTATGAGTTCAGCATAAGAACAAATCGAGGTCAAGACTGAGCTACTGTAATGACAAAAACGTCATTCATCATTCATAAATCCTGGCAAACATTCTCTTATAAAAAAAAACAAACAAAAAACATATTTCGCTTATTTGAATAATATGTGATCACATGAAAAAGTCCTGAAAGTGTATTTCAGTGTTATGCCATTAAATTGCATGTTTAAATTGCATGTAAAAATGAATTCATGTGAGAAAATCATGTGAAAATAAAGTCACATGCCATAGCTGTGAAAAATCATGTGAGAAAATCAGTGTGGGGGAAAAAAATCACATCAAAACAAATTAATCTTGTGTAAAAATCAGATGAAAAGAAAATAATCATGTAAAAATCTTGTAGAAATTTATCATGTGCAAAAGTCACGTAAAAATTTTACATGAAATTAAAAGCACATGCTATACATGTAAAACAAATGTCATGCATAATGTATGGAGTGTCTAAAAATCACGGGAAGTGAATTTTTCTGTAAGGGCTTTTTACTAGGCTTTTGCATATAGAGTTATCTGCTCCTATTGTAATGCTTCTTGTACGCCGCTGTCAGAGCTTGGCATTAGATTTTCTCAAGTGACTGGTGCACTGGTCATTTGGAACATCACCAAATATGTGGTAATATGTAAGCAGACTAGCAAGTAGATAAACTAGATAAGCTCCAGTGACACAACATGATTAAAGACTATAATTTAAGGTTTGGGAAGCCAGTTTATTATGCTTGTAACATTAAAAGTAGAAACCATACCTATAGTCACATGTAATGCCAGACCAGCCAAACACACATCTGAAACTCTGTGTGTGTGTGGGTTTGCTAAGATTGACGGTTTGTTAATAACAATGTGTAATGTGTGGAAGAGGCAGCACTGCTGAGGGTTGTGTTAATGGATTATAAATGATAAGTACTCTGCTGCTCACCACTCTGCTTTTATGTCTTTTTAATGATCAAGCTTGAGGGCAAGATGAACATTAAGCAAATATATGAAAAGATTCATTCCAAAATGAAGTGCACCTATTTTTAGAGATTTTTTGAAAATATAGTTACTCCTGGAAAGTTGTGGATTCATTGAGATTGAGGTCTGTTTACCTCGAGAGACATTAATAGTTAAATGGCTTATTCGTAGTTTGCAATGTGTAAAGAAGGGGTGACAGCTTGACACGCACCACACACACACACACACACACAGTGAGAGAGAGAGAGAGAAATGTACGGTTAATCTTTCTCTTGTCCTTCACCCACTAGATGTGATTTTCTACATGAACAGAGCTCATGACTCATTAAAGTGTTATCAGTTGACATGCGGTCTTGCATATACACTCTACAATTGTCCCCACTCTCCTTTTCTCTCATACTGTGAGTTCATAAGAGACATTTGAGTCATTGTGACACTCCCCTAATGTTTACACATTGGTTCAAAATGAGCCTGTGTATGTAAGCACAAAGGATTTCATTATACCTGTTCTGTAAAAATGAGACTGAGGACTCAAAAAAAATCCTTCACTTGATGAGACTATCAGATTCATTATATTCTAATGGAATGGAATGCAACTTTTGTCATTGTACAAGTACAATGAACTATTGTTTTGTGACTTCCAGTTATGATGCTTTGTGTTAGGTATAAATGCTGCTGTGGCAGCAGCTGCCTGAGTAACTAATGGAAAATAGCATTGTTATGGGAAGTGCAGGGCATCTGGACATGCCGCCATCTCGAAAATTGTTTTGGTTTCACAGGTTCATAGCGTACCTTAACATTTTAAGGTGCCATGCAATGGATCTGGCTACTTTTTTCATTTCAGCCTAAACAGATCTGCCTTACAAGGCAACTAATGAGGCATAGGTATTGTAGTTTCCATAGAAGCAGTGGTCTTGGTTGATGTGAAGGGAAGACTTATAAATGTATTTATTGCAGTCGCAATTTGGCTTGCATGCATCAGAGTATGGAGAGGATTCTGTGCCAGATTGAAAAGCAATACCACTTTGGGGGAAACACATGGTCCTCATTTACGACCTGTGCACTTGCATTTCATTTTTGACATGAGGACTATGTGCCACACCTAAAAGCAAACCCTTCATTGCATTGCTCTTGCATCATTTTATCTCGTCAGTGAAAAACATTCAGCAGGTGTCAATAGTGTTTCAATTCACACCACTGCATTGCATTTGACTGTGCCATTCCATTTATTTGAAATATAATGCACAAACTCCCTTTCATTAGTGACATATAGAAAACGTTCCACACTGAAAAGCAAAACCTTAAGTGCATGTCTCCTACCTCACTTTATCTCTCGAGTGAAATACAATCAGAAAGTTATGTAAGATTTCAACTGTGACAGAAGTGAATGCAATTTCCTGGTGCACTGGCTTTCACTTTGATCACACACGTTTCACATACAATCCCAACTATTAGCCATACTCGGGGATGTGGCTGTTATCACTAATTAGAAACAAGACTTGTTCCTTTCCTTTCCTTTGTCTACCACTGTTCACTTTGGCACAGAATCGTCTGCATATCAAAGAGCTTTCAAGATGACAATTTTCTCTTTTTATACTTGCCCTTAAATTGCTTGCTTTACTTTTTTTCTATTAAGTCAGTATTTCCATCACCAAGACACAAGGTTGTATCTAGATTCTGATTTACAGTCTCGTGACCTTGTTCCCGTCATTGCCATATGTGTATTTGTGGATTAATGTGTTCATAAATTCTGAGCTCAATGTATTTAAATTAACCAGCAACTCAACCTTTAGATAATATCTATCAAAGCAATGTTCAGTGGGTCTTGGTAGGTAGTGTTTACACATACTGGCAACACTTATTAATATATAGTACTGTGCAAACATATGTACGTTGGTACATCCAAAGACATGCTGTAGATGCCTTCACAAATAATTAAATTAAATGTTTTTACATCAAAAAAATATTATAAAGAGCAGTAAACAGTAATAAAAGAAGCAAAGTCAGTATTTGGTGTGACAACCCTTTTCTTAAAAAAAAAAAAATAGTAGTCTCAGGTACAACTTGTACAGTTTTATAAGGAAATGAGCTGCAAGTGTTACCAAGCATCTTGCAGAAGCAGCCACAGTTCTTCTGGAGACTTTGACTGTCGCACTTGCTTCTTATTTTTGCAGCAAAACCCAGCAGCCTTCATTATGTTTTTTTGTCTGAAAAGTGTCTCTTATGTAATATGCAGCTTTCTTTACTGACATTTTACTGACATACAAACTTTTTTTTTCTGTAACATTTAATTTCGTGCTGGAAAACTAATATGTGGAAATCTAACATATTTTTGTACTGACTCGATAATGTGGAAGTCATAAAATAAAAATAAATATAACACGGTTATTAAAAATAGGGTGTCAGACTTTTTGAACAGTAATATATACAGTATATATATATATATATATATATATATATATATATATATATATATATATATATATATATATATGCCACCATGTCACCTCACAGCTCCAGGTTCCCCAGTTTGAGCTTGAGCTCAGGTTACTGCCTGCCTGAAATTTTGCATGTCTTTCCCATGTGTGTTTTGGGTTTCTTCAGGTTCTATAGTTTCCTCTTACCTTCCACAAACATGCCAGTAAGTTGACTGGTGACTCTAAACTGCCCCTAGGTGTGAATAAGTGTGCGAATGTGTGTGTGCGTGGTGCCCTACAATGGACTGACATCCTAGACAGGGTCCTGGTATAGACTCCAGATCCACCAGAATAAAGTAGTTACAGATTAATTAATTAAATAATAATTAATAATTAAAACTTAAATATATCAGAAATGGTAAACTGACAGTAAAGAGCCTCAAAGATGAAGGAGGCTACAGTGAAAATAAGAGTCACAGCACCACATCTGTTCCAGGCCAACAAATGATGAGATGAAACATTTATTTCTTGTCACTAATATTGCATTGTAGCTTACACTGATGAAAAAGGGAGTGTGTGTTCCAATGAACCTATGTATTTGCTGTATAATTGAAAATGAAAAAAAAAAAAAAAAAAAACATTAGTATGGGAAATTGCCAACACTGTGCATGTATCAACATCACTGCTGTTTCTGCTTTTCCCACTGCTCTGGCGTTAAGGTCTTCTGCTCAAAGGCATGTATCTCCTTCAGCTCAGTAGCAAGGCATGTGTTCACCAATCTGGAATGAAATACACAAAAACATATGCATGGGATCATTTAATGTATTCATTTTCCATAAATAACAACATGTATCTCCAGTCAAGAGAATTTTGTTCCACATTAATGAGCATCTACAGATCCCTGATCAGCCTTTTAGCCTGTCACATCATTACCATTGTCTAATCTGCTACTAATGAGCTGGGAAAGTGAATGGCTAGTGCATAATTCCCTTACAGACATTTAGCATAGTATGTTTTTGTTTTTGTGATGCACTTCCTGTTGCTGTAGAGGGTCCCACATGGATACCCTGAAGATTTGCACTTCTCAAAAACAGTTTATGCCCAAGTCTCACACCTGCTATAGTAGATCTCACCTAGATCCTGTAGACTTGTACATAAGAACTGCAGCTGTAATCATAAATTTGACTACGCTCAGACTGAACATCCTTTCAACACATGTAGTACTGTTTGACTTTATAATTGTGGACGAGCAATGATTTATAATCCCTATAATCTGGCGTCACACAGAAGAGGTTCCCTTTTGAGTCTGATTCCTCTCAGAGCTTCTTCCTCATGTCGTCTCAGGGGGTTTTTCCTTGCCACAGGCCCCTGTGGCTTGCTCATTCGGAATCTAAATATCAATCTACATCTGGATTTCTGTAACAGTGCTTTGTGATAATGGCTAGGTTCACAAATAAAATGAAATTGAAGCTGTGCACTTGCTGTTTTTTTTTTATGGGATTAATTTAAGAAGTGTTACAGTTCTGTCAAGATAATAGTCAAATTAGAAAATTGAAATATAAACGGAGCTCTTTTCTAATATTAAAAAAATGTGTATACACTCAAAGCTACAGTTCATCCTGTTGCTCCCTTTATTATACAGATGAAAACGTGTAAATATTTGAGTTCCCAGCAGTAGTAATGTTTTACCTGTGTCTCTGCAACAGTGGCTTTCCTTCAAACTGAGGGGACACTACAAGCACCTTAAAACTTGTAGCACATCTGTTGGGAGATGTGTCTTCTACTTCCTGAAACAGAACCCAGGTTTTTTTAAATAAGCAATGCTGATGCAGTTACATCACTGATGCAATGATAAGAATTTAAGGAGATGACTTGTGGGTCAGAATCATATCCCTGTACCATCTATCAGCTGAACTGATCACAACATACCACGTGTATTGCACCAATTTCTGCTATCAGTTTTTCCCGAATGTGATCCATGGTAATCGCCATTTCGTCTTAAAATACGGACTAAAATTACACACAAAAGGAATATAATCAATATAGCAAGTATTCCGGTTCACTACCGGCTGAGTAAAAGGGGCGGGAACAAACGCAGAAGAGTGTGAAACTGTCGAAGACAAGCGCAGGCCGCATCCTAAACGACTTCCTAATCCCTATATAAGTGCACTACATAGGGTATGAGATCATTCTTTCTACGCTGTATGTAGTGCAGCATTGTTAAGAGCGATTTGTGATTTGAAACACACTGAGAGTCCGCCTACTCAAATTCTCACCAGCCAATCAGATCTCTTCATTTCCACACTGAGAAGACCGGGGGTCCTTTAAAGCAATAGGCTCCTACTTGGTTGCCAAACGTAAAAACAAAATGTGAAACTGAATTAAATAAAAAGAAACACATGCTTTTTTATATATAGCATTATAAAGTATAATTTTGTGATTTAGATGGGTGAGTTGCTGCATTTTTAGATTCTAAGCCCGTATAATTTTAATATAAAATTTGTCAGGCGATATCTGAGCCGCACTAATAAACCGAAAATACCGCGAAGACGATTGTTTTCAAACTAAAAGCCAGGTTCAAATGATGTGATGACTCGGGCAGGCAGGGATTAGTAAAGTTAATATGGGGGTCCTGAAATGATTTCATTTCTTCGTTATTGTCGACCTTTAGGGTAACTGTGCCTCGGTGTAGCTTGTCATGATGGTACGGTGTTGCTGTGGAAATCAGTGATATTTGCAGCCTGCTGGACTTCCAGCTTGAGAGGTTTGTGGAGGTTCGTGTATTACAATGGTTGTGGAGGTGGAGAGCTTCTATGGGGTGTACATGCTGTACTGCACCAACCCCAAATTTAAGGGGCGCATTTACATCGGCTTCACTGTGAACCCCGAGCGGAGAATCGGCCAACACAACGCCGGGAGACACAAAGGGGGAGCCAAGAAGACCAGCGGCAGAGGACCGTGGTAAATAACAACTGACAGCCATGAGCTCATATCCATACACTCAGCGTTCAGGTTATCAGGTACACCCACAGAAAATGATCATAAGAGGTACACTATGTCCTGCGGCTTTGGAGTGGAAGAAGCTTGATAGTAGATAGCAGAATGAAGAACAAGTGTGTGGAGGAAAACAGTGGTGATCGGCGATTGGTTGTTTGGAAACAACAGTGATCAGTGATTGGTTGTTTGGAAACAACGGTGATCAGTGATTGGTTGTTTGGAAACAACGGTGATCAGTGATTGGTTGTTTGGAAACAACAGTGATCAGTGATTGGTTGTTTGGAAACAACGGTGATCAGTGATTGGTTGTTTGGAAACAACGGTGATCAGTGATTGGTCGCTTGTAAACAACGGTGATCAATGATTGGTTGTTTGTAAACAACGGTGATCAATGATTGGTTGTTTGAAAACAATGGTGATTAGTGATTGGCTGTTTGGAAACAATGGTGATTAGTGACAGGATGTTGTGAGCAATGAAGATCAGTGATTGGTCGTTTGTAAACAATGGTGATCAGTGATTGGCTGTTGGAAACACAGGCTGGTGGCAGAACAGGTGAGGCAGATCAGGCATTACACACTGGTAGTGACCGAATCTGCTCACTCAACTCATATAACCACCAGCTGTGATGTGAGCTGGAAAGCTATATAAGTTGCAGGCCAGTCGCTAATGTCTGCTCAGAAAGGAGCTAGGCTGTTTTTGGAAATAGTCACTAAAGGCGTCTAAAAAGCAACAAAGTCACTAAGTTGGCAACACTAAAACTCACACTTACAGCGCACAATACTGGTGATAAACCACAAAACTAACTAGCCACGGAAACCAGTGTGACATAACCAAACACACCAGTCTTCACACAGAGCGTAGATCACATGACCATAAAACAGCATGCCAGGTAAAGCACGTACCAATACAAACAAACAACACATTACTCTACTAACATTAAATGCTTAACCTAACAGGACAATGGCAATAAACATTAAAATAACAAGGACGCCGCAGGGGATCATGGGTATGCACATTAGCGTAAGCTCCTGGAGTCACAGTGATGCTGCAGTATGTATAGATGTATTACTGAAGCCACTCTGTTGCTATGTACAGTTTATCAGCCTCCTCTACACTGCCCATCAGTGGAAAAGGAACCACTGACCAGATATAATTCAGCTGGTAATTGTATGTAATTTTATATTTACAAAGCCGTATGGTAGGTGTACCTGATAAAATGACCAATGAATGTAGACATAAGCTAAGTATATGTAATAAACTGGCCTGTATTATGGAGAATTCTCAATGTACTGAAACGCTGTTGTTCTGTGAATGACTGTAGGGAGATGGTGCTTATCATCCATGGCTTTCCATCTGATATTGCTGCTCTAAGGGTACGTGTGCGTCCT
This sequence comes from Pangasianodon hypophthalmus, assembly GCF_027358585.1. Classification (NCBI taxonomy): domain Eukaryota; kingdom Metazoa; phylum Chordata; class Actinopteri; order Siluriformes; family Pangasiidae; genus Pangasianodon; species Pangasianodon hypophthalmus. The sequence goes on from NC_069713.1 coordinate 20,576,390, forward strand.
CATCACACATGCAGCTCTCACATATTGTCTCCTGTCTCATACCTGTTTATTTCTTTTCTCTACGTTTCATTTTATTGTGCAGTCAGGGGATATTAGGCCTGTATTCTCTATTAGAAATTTCATCCTTTTTAGTTTGCTGAGACTTTGAGGTGCTGAGTAATCTCTTCACAATCTTACTAATAATTTTATTCTCATCTGTAAGGAATCAGTTTTGTAATTTTGCCAGTTTTGTAAATTCTGTTAGCTGATCACTATTCACATTCTAAAGTCTATAAAGAACACCAGATGAACTAAGAAAAGATAAGGTGTATTGGAAAAAAGAAATCATCCATGCCCAAACTACGTGATTACTACTTGTCTTTAATGCGATACTGTGAGAGAGAATCTTTTCAGGATATTTTGGGTTTGTGTGCACTTGCTGAGCTACATGAAATGACAAATGAATGAATAAAACCATTCCAAAAACAGTATACTATCACCCACGCCTTATTGCACAGAGGTTTCTTGTTAGTGCTTGTATATTAAGCATGATTTTCCTGTTTGTACATTTCATTAGAGATGCTCTAGCTAAAGTTAGTGGTAATCTGGTTCCTACTCTCTGACATACAATAGTCCTGAAAGAAAGCAGAAATTATATTTTATAATTAGAAATTATAATTATAGCATTAATTGTAATTTTTGTGCAACTGTTGTCCAATATCATCAGCCCATCAATATTAAGTAAATCCTTTTCTTTGCTGCAGTTTGAGTGGGCGTGGCAGCACCCGCACACGTCTCGCCGGCTCTCTCACGTGACCCGGCGAACGCGTAAAGAGTCCAGCCTGCAGTTTCACTGGCGCGTGCTCTCCAACATGCTGCGGGTGGCACCGTGGAGTCGTCTACCCCTCACCGTGCGCTGGCTGAGGCAGGAATACCAGCTGGAGTTTGAGCCACAGCTGCAGCCGCCTCTGCACATCCCTCTGACCTTCGGCTGTGTTCGTGCTAAGAAGAAACAACAGCAGGAGGAGCAAGAGGAGAGCCGGCTGGACCGGTGTCTACTGTGTAGAGGGATTGTGCAGGTATGTTTGCACCCCAATCCTCTTGCAACTTATGTAGTACTCCACAGGTTCCCAACCCTGGTCCTGGAGTACTCCCTGTCCTCAACTGCGGAAGGGCTGTTAGTTGGCTGATTAGTTGAGTCAGATCTGTTGGAAGCAGGGAAAGAGGTGTGTGTCCTTCATATAACTTGTATACACTGGAACAGAATGTTGTTTCTTTAGGACCATGGTGCCACACACAATGCTATAGCATGGTACGCAGGACTACATAAAGTGCAAACACATGTGTAGGTGTGCTTCCAAAGTTCTTACAATGTAAATTTTTTTGCCCATATTCTTTTACAAAATCTTTTTAAATAGAACATGTGACAAACAAGTGATATTGCATCAAAAACAAGAGTCATAACAGATTCCATACATTACAATTGTAGGTAATCAAACACTAATCCAGGAAGGGTTCGGATGTGTGGGTTGGGGACATTTCTAAATTGCAAATTATCTGGATTTCTTGATAAAAGCATATGCATGTTTTTGTGCCTTTTGTGTGCCTTTACTTTTTTCCAATGATATCATTTGGTAAAATAACACATTAAGCAATTTAATATGGAAACTATTTTATAGGTTTCAAACCAGGTTTTGGGTGACTTGATTTGTAGAGCAAAAAATATTAATCCGAAATGTTAATATAGATGTACATCTTTGCAGAAGAAAAAGAAATATACATTACAGTACAGTGAATTCTTTTCTTGGTGTACTATAGTTGTGTAAATCTTACGAGATTGTAAGAACGAGAACTGAGTGAGCCACAAGGAACACACTCGTGATGTGAGCTGATGTTAAAGAATAAAGCTAAAGAAAAAGACCTCTAAGATGCAGTTTATTTACTCCACAACACAACACTTGGCATATCCCAGCTTTGTTAGGAAGTTGGGGTCAGACATGATATGGCGCCCCTGGAGCAGATAGGGTTAAGGGTCTTGCTCAAGAGTCCAGCAGTGGTAGCCTGGCAGTGCTGGGGATTGAACTCCTGACCTTCTGATCAGAACTGTCCAGTTGAAAGATCTAGCCACATTCACTTGTATTGGACATTTGTTCTTGTTTTTAGGACTCCAAAGTAATAAAAGTCAGCTTTTTTTCTTTCAGACTTCAGATAGACTGTCTTGCTTCCATCCCTCCTGTAAGATGGTCTGTCATCTGATTTGCTTGGCAAAACATTTCTTGAAGTCAGACCCGGCTAACCTACTTCCTGTAGAGGGCGAATGTCCCGGGTGCCATCACTCAGTGCTGTGGGGGAATTTGATTCGGCACAAAAATGGCTGCTATGGTGACCTAGAAGAGATTACTTCAAATTCTTCTCAGGTAAAACTCCATCAGCTGTAGATGCATTGCTGTCTGTTTATTGTTGTTGTTTGTTTGTTTGTTCATCAGGCTGTTATAGCATGATGTAGCATAACCATATATCTTAAATCTCCATTTCTTCATACAGAGTCATTGGGCAGATGAGTTGCAGATATGAACAAAACTGATAGTGACATCAACTTCCAACATAGATGTACAAAATAAAAGGTTTTCTAAGCTGCCTAAAATTAAAGGACTTTTAATCATGACTTCAAGCTGGATGTATCACCTAATGTTCTCAGTCCATTTTGTATATGCAAAATGTCACGATTAGTTTTTTTTTTTTAATTACTGGAGGTTCATTTCTTTTTAATGAATATAAAAACATGGATAATAGCTCTAGTGTTTTTAACACAAAATAATGAATCTTGATGTGAACAACAAGAATGTTTTTAAACATATGCATATTTTGTACTGTGAAAATATTTATTAAGCAATAAAGCAATGAATTTATATTCAGCATTGCCATTTTTACTGTTTCAGTTGCTTTCATGTAGTGTCTTACATTTCTTCAATTCAGGAATTTGTTGACAATTGGACAAATGGACATTTGGTAGAAAGTAAAAAAAAAAAGTGAGTCATATTTAGCTGCAGTGAGAAAGTTTGATTCTGTATATGATGACTATATGGCCTAGCAATATATGTGACATTAGACAGTGTAGTAACTGCATTGAATGAGGTCATTATTCTCTGTCCATTCACATAAAAATAGGCTATTATACTGTCCCATGGACACAGTGTCCATTTGTGTGCTACAAGTGGACACTGTCAGGAAGCAAGTAGACTTACTACCTCATTCAGAATTATTTCAGCTCTGTTTAGGCTGTTCACATTATTCCCGATTGTGTAAGAGCTGTTCTGGCTGTTCTTAATTAACTTAGAAGTAGTACATTTATACATACAATCTCAGGAAATGAAGTGGAATATGTTGAGTAATTACACATGACATGAAAAAATTTGTCAATAACAGAAATGAGTACCAGATGGCATATGTGTAGCCATAAATACTGGTGAAAATGTAAACATTTTATTTGGATTTATTGTAGCAGCCACACATTTGTGCCTTTCAAACTAAGCTATAAGAAAATAGAAATTTTAAAAGGTCAAATTTAAACTGTGTGGCTCAGGCATTAGTTTTGTCGCATTCTTTGTCATACTTCTCTAAACAGTATAATCTCTGCAGTGGTTTTCACACTTGTGGCTGTTAGACACATGGGTTTCTAACATGTTTCAGCTGTTCAAACTTCCCTCTCTTTAGTGTTTGGTGATCACTGCTTTACAGAAATCTCACATACATGCCCACTTTGTTTATAAGATACGTTATGTCATATTGGCATCTTAGATGTTTATCCTGAAAACTAAATTATTAATGGGGAAAATATTTTTTTAAGCAAATGAAAATAAAATTGTAAATGGCAAAAAAAAAGAAAAGAAAACGTAAAATGAACGGAAATAGTCATATAAGGAAACTGAAATTGTATAACCTGTTTACATTTATTTGTTTTTACTTTGATAAATGTATTTAGCAATTAGCAATTTAGATAGAATTTAAATCCTCCTGGAAACCCAACTAACAGCTATTCCATAGAAAAAGAAAAAGACTATACAAATAAAACTAATATGAAGTTAATTCTTTCCTCATGTTCTGCTGTAAACTTCCTGCTAAGGTTCAGCAGGGAATCATATTGAAGCTGACTCCCACTGAAGACCAATACTTTCTTGGCATTAATAGCAGCTTACATAATCTTACAGGAAATGATGAGTCCACTACTTTATTTACTACTGGGATTTCTCAAACTTCTGAAAAAATGATGTGTATGTATACATATACACACACATACAGTTGGGTCCATAAGTATTTGGACAGTGACACAATTTTTGCAATTTTGCCTATGTACACCAGATCTGAAATGAAGCAATCAAGATGTGACTGAAGTGTAGACTTTCAGCTTTAATTCAAGGGGTTTAATAGAAATATTGCATTAACCGTTTAGGAATTACAGCCATTTTTACACAGTCCTTCCATTTTCACAGGCTCAAAAGTAATTGGACAAACTAACAATTATACATATAAGGATTATTTTCAGTACTTCGATGCAAATCCTTTGCAGTCAATGACTGCCTGAAGTCTGTAATCCATGGACATCATCAAAATGCTGAGTTTCCTCCCTTGAGACAATTTCCCAGGCCTTTACTGCAGCCGCCTTCAGCTGCTGCTTGTCTGTTCCTGCAGCCTTCAGTTTTGTCTTCAGTAAGTGAAAAACATGCTCAGTTGACTCGGCCATTTAAGAATATTCCATTTCTTTGCCTTAAGAAGCTCTTGGGTTGCTTTCACAGTATGTTTAGGGTCATTATCCATCTGTACTGTGAAGTGTCATCCTGTCAGTTTGCAGCATTTGACTGAATCTGAGCAGAAAGTTCATTTCTTCATTTCAAATCCACTGTGGTGGTTTACAGAGCCAAAATGACATACATTTTATATATATATATATATATATATATATATATATATATATATATATATATATATATATATATATTATATATATAATGTATTGTTTGGACACATATGTAGCCATTTTTGGAAAAAAAATATTATATATATATATATATATATATATATATATATATATATATATATATATATATATATATATATATATTTTTTTTTTTTTTTCCAAAAATGGCTACGTATGTGTCCAAACAATACAGGCATAACCACTGAAGCGCAGAGAATGTTAGTTTGCGCATTCCAAGGCATGACCTTCCACTGATACTTATGGGACACTATAATTCCTTAATGCCTCAACATTGCACATATCAAGTAGAAGAGAAACATGCACTGGAACATAGTTCAGTATGCACTATTCTCATAGCCTCAAATAAACCCAAGTAAAGCAGTGTAGAGTGTTCATGTTTAAGCACACGCATACACTAGAGCAAGTGTTTCATTTAGAAGATTTTTTGCTTGGTAAAAGCATCTCTTCACACAAAAAATGAAGAACATCAGACATCAAAGAAAGTTCATGATCCTAGTTTGTGTTCCTAAAATGAAACTGTAAGAAATGCATTCTGTCTTCACAGCTGTATCTTCAACACTGTAAGTGTTGAAGCCCAGTGTCCAATAGAATGGACATAAAAATAAAAGTGAATTTAACTGTAGAGTCCTGATTAATTCAGTTTAATATTCATGTGATGACAATGTGTTTGGGCTGTAACTTAAAGAAGATAAACAGATGGTTGACACCTTAAAGGGAAAAAACAACATAGTGCCTTAGTAAGGTGCTGGGCCAATACAAGCCACCAGAACAGCTTCAATGTACTTTGGCATAGATACTATAAGTCTCTTTACTGCAAAGTCGAGCCCCAGGGCCAAATGCGGCCCACACACAGATGTCAACTGGCCTGTGGCTTCTCTCTTAGTATGTATGATAGGTGGCCTGCCGTGCAAAACGTTACAATTTTTCCTTTCACGGTGGCAGCAGACTGTGTTAACCCAGTTAGCTAAATTGAAAGAGCATGCTACACCTGCAAATTAATTTACTGAATGACATTTAGTCATGGCTACAGACAAAAAGCACAAAGTTAACAGTGAGAAGGAGCGATTTCAAAAGAGCTGGAAACAGGAAAAACTTTTTCACAGAGAGCCATAGTTATTGCGTGTACCTTGATACAATGTGTATCAAGAGACTGTTGCAGTAATTAAGGAATTTAACATGATGGTGAGACATTATGAAACAAATTATGGGCAATGCAAAAAAGTGGGGGGTAGGGGTGGGGGGATTAAACAGGACATAAACTATATCGCATAAATTGCAAGCTGGATGGTTGTCATTTTTGTACATTTATAAATATGATAAATAATTAAATTACATGTTTTTTTTGTGTCCCACTCCCCTCTGTCCATACCTTGAGTGCCTGTCCTCTACACAATTTTAGACAAAGATACATATTCTTTACCTACTGGAAACCTTTAGCAGGTGCATTTCCAAAATAATAAATTGAATTGTTCATTTTAAAAGAACTACAAGCGCTAAGAAGATATGACTTTGTGTTAAATGAAGCATAAATTTGGTAAAATTGCCGATGTTTAAATGTACGCCGATCAGCCATAACATTAAAACCAGTGACAGGTGAAGTGAATAACATAAATTGTCTCATTACAATGGCATCTGTCAAGGGTTGGGAAATTTTAGGCAGCAAGTGAACAGTTAGTTCTCGAAGTTGATGTGTTGGAAGCAGGAAAAATGGGCAAGCGTAAAGATCTGAGCGACTTTTACAAGGGCCAAATTGTGGTGGCTAGACGACTGGGTCAGAGCGTCTCCAAAACAGCAGGTCTTGTGGGGTGTTCCCAGGATGCAGTGGTTAGTATCTACCAAAAGTGGTACAAGGAAGGACAACCAGTGAACCGGCGACAGTGTCATGGCTGCTCAAGACTCCCGGATGCTCGTGGGGAGCGAAGGCTAGCCCGCCTGGTCTGATCCCACAGAAGAGCTACTGTAGCACAAATTGCTGAAAAGGTTAATGCTGGCTATGATAGAAAGGTGTCAGAACACACAGTGCATCACAGCTTTCTGTGTATGGGGCTGTATAGCTGCAGACCAGTCAAGAGTGCCCATGCTGACCTCTGTCCACCGCCAAAAGCGCCTACAATGAGCAAATGAGCATCAGAACTGGACCATGGAGCAATGGAAGAAGGTGGCCTGGTCTGATAAATCACATTTTCTTTTACATCATGTGGATGGCTGGGTGCGTGTGCGTTGCTTACCTGGGGAAGAAATGGCACCAGGATGAACTATGGGAAGAAGGCAAGCCAGCGGAGGCAGTGTGATGCTCTGGGCCATGTTCTGCTGGGAAACCTTGGGTTCTGACATTCATGTGGATGTTACTTTGACCCGTACCACCTACCTAAACATTGTTGCAGACCAAGTACACCCTTTCATGGCAATGGTATTAACTAATGCCAGTGGCCTTCTTCAGCAGGACAATGCGCCCTGCCATACTGCAAAAATTGTTCAGGAATGGTTTAAGGAACATGGTAAAGAGTTCAAGGTGTTGACCTGGCCTCCAATGTTAGGCAGGTGGTTTTAATGTTATGACTGATGTATATTTTCTATATATAAAATTATATTCAAAATGTTTCACATTATTTCATTGCATTTTCATGTATTTTCAACACTTTATCACATATTATCAACATTGTCAACATGTAGTCAACATATTATCCTACAACTAAGCATGTTGCCTTTAGGCTATATACATATAACAAATATGTGAGTAATTTATGTACATTTATAATGCATGCGCATAAAACAAAACTGCAGTTAAATGGGTTGTGACTCTGCCGTCACTGTGGACCCGGGGGTGCGTTCACCACAATAACAGGCTGAAAGAAGAAAAAGCAGCAAAAATGAAGTTAGCACAGAGGGACACTGATATTGAGCTGTTATCAAGTTTGCAATAACAAGTCTGGTATATCTGAGTTCTTACCACATTGTCCCTCGGTGAGCAGCACTGAATTACTTTGCAGCAGAAGGCAGCCAAGGTGGCAGAGAGAGCAAACTGAGTCGCCTGCACGAGCATCTCTATTCCCATGATATGCTCATAGATGGACTGTGAGTAAGCAGAATAAATTAAAGACATGAGTCTGATCGTTGTCTACTTTTTTTACTTCCTTACATATTTACATAGTTACATACCTTACATATGATTGAGACACTATTTAATATCTGATATTTGTGATATTCAATAAATATTTGTGATATTTGTGATTCATTGAGTGTTCAACATGAATCATATAAGACACAACATGTTACTAAATTATGAAATGAAACAAGTATTTTGTAAAATATCTTATACTTCTGTAAACACACGGTTAATAGATGTTTTTTTTTTGTTTGTTTGTTCTTTTACAGATTTGAGTTTATGGTCTATGAAGTAGTTAGGTTTAAGGAAATTATCCTCTATATCTCTGATAAAAATATGCAGATGTTCATTACTTTGTAGTTGTACCTAATGACTTCAGTCATCAATTACTTTTCTTATCAGGCTGAATTATTCATGAATCATTCGTGCAATTTTCCAATCAGCCAACCATGTAGCAGCAGCACAATAAAATTATGCAGATCCAGCTTTGACATGGGGAAACATTGGGAAAAAATATTGAACCTTTACAGGCTGATTTTTACAGGCTGATCTGTTCAGAAACTGCTGAGATTTTCATGCAATCTTTAGAGTTTACACAGAGTGGTGTGAACAACAAAAAACATCCAATAAGCAGCAATTCTGCAGGCAGAAACACCTTGTTGATGAGAGAGTTGATGAGAGGAGAATGACCAGCCTGGTTTGAGATGACAGGAAAGCTAAGGTAACTCAAAGAACCACTCTTTACATGAGTGGTGAGCAGAAAAGCATCCAAAAATGCACAACACAATAGAACCTTGATGTGGATGGGAGAAGACCAGAAGACCACATCAGTTTCCACTCTTGCCAGCCAGGAACAGGAATCTGAGGCTACAGCAGCACAGGTTTACCAAAAATGGACAATTGAAGATTGGAAAAAGATGAGGCAATGTTCTTCCAATCTTAAACTGCCCAGTTTTGGTGAACCTGTGCTGCTGTAGCCTCAGATTTCGGTTTATGGACCAGAGCTATAAAAACTACCTTACCCACAGCCTCTCACACATGTCTGATTGTGATGTGCGACCGAAGTACTCTCCCCAGCAGACAGTAAAGACAGAATAGTCCCCCAATAGAACGAAGCTGCTCAGAAAGCTGATCATTGACCCCACACATGCCACAATCTGCATCCCCAAGCAGGCCTTCAGCTGTCAGAGAACAAGAGACACACTTGTTGATATGAAATACCTGTATACTTTGTAATAATTAAAACTATGTAAAGGTGTATGCCAGTTGAAAATCAGGGTTTTTTTTTTCTTACTGTAGGAAGGTGAAGATTCTGTGCTGCTATTGCCACACTACCAGCTATTATGCTCTGCAGTATGAAAAGTAAATGCATACCATCACACACTGCATTAGAATTAAAATTATAAGGAGTGTAAAGGCTTAATGCTTACGACTGAAGAACAGATAGGACTGATGATTGTGGTGTGGAAATGATCAGTGGTCGGAGTCGAAAATATGATACTCATGAAAAAGAGACTCAGCATAATCTGTGTTACCTGTGAAAACCAGAATAACAGAAACATCACAGCTGTTTTGTCAAGAAACATTTGTTTCAGAAAGTGGTGAGCAACATTTGTGGGTATAAAGTGGTGAAAATTTCAGCGTTTGGTTTTATCTACACACCCCTAAAGCTTTTGGTTCTGCCTCCAGGTACTTCTGGGTTCGATAGGAGTTTTTCTGAAACTTGACCTCTACTAGTGTTCCTGTTTCACTCCCTGTGTTGAGGGCACTAGGGACAATACTCTCCATCTCACCTTCTGTGAAACATAAAATTAAAGACACTAAGTAATAGTTAGTAGCACAGTACTCAGATACAAGTATTGTAAGAAAAAAAAGATGGAAAGTAAAGTAAAAGCTAACTTTACTAACATTTTATTTTTATGGTCTTAAATTTTCCTGAATGTGATGGAGGATTGTGTGAACATTTTTGTGAGTTTCACAACTTCAGGTGGATTAATGTATTATAATTTTATTATAGATAACTGTTCATCTGTGAAGAGCAAAGAACTATAGACTATTATAAAAGCTACCACAGTGCAATGCTGAATTCAATAGAGTGCAATAGTAAGCATCAAAGAAATTTTTCAAACTAACTGTTATCCTTCAGGAGGCATGGAAGAGTGGACCAGCTCTTTACTCTTGCACAGAAACTGGGCATGTTACTATTGGAAAAAGAGCAGGTGACATTTTTTCCAATCTTCAGTTTTGGTAAGCCTGTGCCCACTGTAGTCTCAGAATCCTGTTCTTGGCTGAGAGCCGGTGTGGTCTTCTGCTTTTGAAACTCATCCACATCAAGGTTCATCGTTTTGTGTATTCTGAGATGCTTTTCTGCTCAGCATGGCAGTATATAGTGGTTATTTGAATTACCATAGCCTTCCTGTCATCAGCATGCACCAGTCTGGCCGACTGACATCCCTCATCAACAAGGTATTTCCACCCGTAGAGCTACCTCTCTCTGGATGTTATATATATATATATATATATATATATATATATATATATATATATATATATATATATATACACCATTCTATGTAAACTCTTTATATATATATATATATATATATATATATATATATATATATATATACACCATTCTATGTAAACTCTTAAGACTGTTGTATGTGAAAATCAGGGGAGTTTAACCATTTTTTAATACTCAAACCAGCCCATCTAGCACCAAAACCATGCCATGGTCAAGGCAAAGAATTTTAATCTATAGCTAAATTAGACTGTTAGGTATCACAGATGTTTCTTAAATATCACAGGCAGGCAGCGTTGCTACCTCACAGCACCAAGGTCCCCAGTTAATGAATGAATGAATGAATGAACAAAAATGATGAAACAGTGTATATTAAGATAGTACTAAAAACATTATTTAGGCTACTTTCAAAAGTGACATTCAGAGTCTTGCCCCGAAACCACTCTAGTTTTGTTCTGGCTGCATTCTTAGGGTCATTGTCGTGTTGAAAGGTGAACTCTTGCCCCAGTCTGCATGTATGTGCACTCTGGAGGAGGTTTTCTTCAAGAAAGTTACTGCATTTGGCTGCATTCATCTTTCCTTCAATAGTTACCAGTCTCCCTGTCCCTGTTGCTGAGATGCATCCTCATAGCATGATGCTGCCACCACCATGTTTCAGCATGTTAGGGACCCTACATGGTAAGAGCCAGGTGATGTGCAGTACCTGTTTTTGGCCAGACATAGTGCTTGCTGTTCTGCCCAAGGAGCTCAATTTTTGTCTCATCAGACCAGAGAATCTTTTTCCATATGCCTGATTTATGTGTCACGGCAAAAATGGAGGCAGATTCAGTAGCGAGTAAAGCGAGGCTTTAATGAAGTTGCAGAAACTGAACAAGCGGAAACGAACAGTCCCAGGAAGCCAGCTGGACACAGTAATCCTCCCGAGGAGCAAGGCACGCAGCGCAACCGCGGAGCTGAAACAACACAAACATGAAGACAACGAACTGACAAAAGACAGGACAAACGCTGAGGTATAAATAGAGCCGGTAATGAGTGGCAGCTGAAAGCAATGACTAATTAACCATAGTACATGAAATGGCCAGAAGGGGCCGGTGAACCCATGAACCGTGACAGTACCCCTCCTCCTAGGAGCGCCTCTCAGTGCTACCAGGAGAACCTACCCGTCGATTGTAATCATCGATAAGGGAGTGATCCAATATGTCCCCGGGGGAACGGGGGCTGGCGGATTAATAGGCGAGTGAAAAACAGGTTTCAATTTGGATACGTGGAACACGGGATGGATTCTCCTGTACGCTGGAGGAAGTTTGAGGCGGACTGCCACTGGGCTAAGAATCTTAGTGACAATGAATGGGCCAATGAATTTGGGAGCCAATTTACTCGAAACGGAGCGGAGCGGAATATTTTTACTAGAAAGCCACACTTTTTGACCGACGACGTAGACGGGAGGCTTCGACCGGTGGCGATCAGCCTGAGCCTTGGTGTGCGCACCCACCCGGAGGAGTGTCTGACAAACAGTTCTCCAGGTGCGACGGCACTTCTGGACGAAGGCGTGGGCAGAGGGAACCGCGACTTCGGATTCCAGGCTGGGAAAAATAGGTGGCTGGTACCCTAAGCTACACTCAAACGGAGTAAGGCCCGTGGATGACACTGGCAATGAATTGTGTGCGTACTCCACCCAAGAGAGCTGTTGGCTCCAAGAGGACGGGTTCTGTGAAACCAAACATCGTAACACTCGCTCCAGATCCTGGTTGGCTTGCTCGGACTGCCCGTTGCTCTGAGGATGGAAACCAGACGAAAGGCTAACACTCGCCCCCAGTAACCGACAAAACTCTCTCCAAAATTTGGAAATGAACTGGGGACCCCTGTCAGAAACCACATCAGTCGGGAGGCCATGAATGCGAAAGACATGATCAATGACAGCAACCGCCGTCTCCCTGGCAGAAGGCAATTTGGGCAGGGGAATAAAATGGGCCGCCTTCGAGAACCGGTCCACCACGGTCAAAACCACCGTGTTACCCTGGGACGGAGGGAGGGCGGAAACGAAATCTAACGCTATGTGGGACCAGGGTCTAGAAGGGATACACAGCGGTTGAAGGAGACCCTCTGGGGGACGATTGGAAGTCTTACAACTGGCACAGACCGAGCAAGCCAAAACAAACTCCCGAATGTCACGAGCCATCAATGGCCACCAGAAGCGTTGTTTGACCAAAAAGGCAGTACGAGTAATCCCCAGATGACAAGCGACCTTAGAGCAGTGGCACCAGCGGATGACGTCAGACCTTAACCTCTCCGGCACAAATAACCTACCCGGTGGGCACCCGGACGGAGGCGTTACCCCTTGTAAGGCCGTGCGGACCTTAGACTCAATCTCCCAAGTGATGGTGGAGACCACAAGTCTCTCGGGTAAAATAAGCTCGGGAGTAGTCTGCCGATCGGAACCATCAAAAACGCGGGACAAGGGATGGAAAAAACAAAACGACCGAAAAAAAGAGCCCACCGACCCTGCCTGGAGTTAAGACATTTGGCCGATCTGATATATTCAAGGTTCTTATGATCAGTCCAGACGATAAAAGGCACCCCCGAACCTTCCAACCAATGACGCCACTCCTCCAAGGCCAACTTAATCGCCAACAGCTCTCTATTACCAATGTCATAATTCTGTTCGGCGAGAGACAGGCGATGAGAAAAAAAGGCACACGGATGCATCTTGCCGTCCGCAGAGGAGCGCTGGGACAAAACCGCGCCCACCCCCACCTCCGAAGCGTCGACCTCCTCCACAAACTGACGCAACGGATCAGGGGCAATAAGAATAGGGGCCAAAACGAAGCGGCTCTTGAGGTTGGTAAAAGCAGCGTGGGCTGCGCTCGACCAGTTAAACGCCGTCTTGGTGGAGGTCAAGGCGGTCAGAGGGGCGGCGAGTTGGCTGAAGTTGCGAATGAAACGCCGGTAAAAATTGGCGAACCCCAGAAACCTCTGCAGGGCCTTGCGAGAGCCAGGGGCTGGCCAATCCATCACAGCCTTGATCTTATCGGGATCCATGCGCACCTCCCCAGACGACACGATGAACCCCAGGAATGGAACGGACTGTGCATGAAAAACGCATTTTTCCGCCTTGACAAAAAGCCCATTCTCGAGCAGCCGAAGGAGCACTCGCCTGACGTGCTGAACATGTTCCTGGAGAGAGGAGGAAAAAATCAATATGTCATCCAGGTAGACATATATGAACTGATCAACCATATCTCTCAGCACGTCATTAACGAGTGCCTGAAAAACCGCCGGAGCGTTAGACAGCCCGAAAGGCATAACCAGGTATTCAAAATGCCCCCTGGGGGTATTAAAGGCGGTTTTCCACTCATCCCCCTCCCTCATGCGAACCAGATGATAGGCGTTGCGCAGGTCAAGTTTAGTGAAAAAAGACGCTCCCTGCAACCGCTCGAAAGCTGAAGACATCAGCGGCAAGGGGTAAGTGTTCCTTACCGTGATGCTGTTCAGCCCCCGGTAATCAATACACAACCGCAGAGAACCGTCCTTCTTGCCCACAAAAAAGAATCCAGCCCCTGCGGGAGAAGAGGAAGGACGGATGAGCCCGGCTGCCAAAGAATCAGAAATATATTTCTCCATGGCCTCCCTTTCTGGGACAGAAAGCGAGTATAACTTGCCTTTAGGCGGAGACTTACCTGGCAATAAATCTATGGCACAGTCATAGGGACGGTGCGGCAGGAGAGAAGCGGCCCGAGACTTACTGAACACTCCCTTCAGGTCCATGTACTCCTTAGGCACGTTAGACAGATCCACCGACTCCTTCTGGAAAACAGAACTAGACACAGATGAACAGGCAGACACAAGACAATTAGCATGACAATATTCGCTCCATGACAACACCGTACTGGAACGCCAATTAATGTGAGGGTTATAGAGCGAGAGCCAGGGGTGACCTAAGACAACAGGAGCAAGCGGGGAGTCGGCGAGAAGGAAGCATATCTCCTCCGAGTGATTCCCCGACGTGATGAGTGTTAACGGGCCGGTGGTGTGTGTGATTTTGGAGAGAGTTTGGCCATTGAGCGCACTGACGGAGATGGGCTGGTTAAGCATAGACACCGGCAGGTGAAGTTGGAGAGCGAACTGAATGTCCATAAAATTACCTTCCGCTCCAGAGTCCAAAGGGCTTGACCGGGGTGAAGTGTGCTTCCCTGCTGCAGCCGTACCGGAAGGAGCGTTGTGGAAGAGGCTTTACCCACCACCATTCCACCCGACAGTAACCTCTGATCTACGGTCGGGCGGTGGCTTTTACCGGGCAGCCCGAGGCAATGTGTCCCGCCCCTCCGCAATATAGGCACAATCCTCTGGTCCGACGGCGATCCCTCTCCTCCCGGGACAGTCGGGCTCTGCCCACCTGCATGGGCTCCGGATCATGCGCAGGGCTGGCCGCATCACTGGGGAGGGAAACCGGGAGATCCACGGCAACCGGAACTGCGCATCGTAGCCCCCGCTGTTCCTGCTGCTGTAGGCGTGCGTCCACCTTAATGGCCAGGGCGATAAGCCCGTCCAGGGACGTTGGGAGCTCTAGCATGAATATCTCCCTCTGGATGCGGTCTGCCAGCCCATGCAGGAACATATCCCACTGCGCCTCCTCGTTCCAATTACACTCAGCCGCCAGGGTGCGGAACTCGATAGAGTAATCCGACACCGGAAGGTCGCCCTGACGTAAGTCGGCCAGTTTCCGAGCTGCCTCGCGTCCCGTCACGGCCCGATCAAAAACCCTCCTCATCTCCTCGGCGAGTGTCTGGAACAGCACGGGTGTTGGTTTTCCCATACCGCTGTCCCCCACAACGCCGCCGTCCCCGACAGTAAGGTCAGCACCAGCGCCACCTTGGATCACTCGGTGGAGAAGGTCTGGGGCTGGAGAGAAAAAAAAGCGAGCATTTGGTGAGAAAGGCACGGCAGAGCCGCGGCTCACCAGAGTATGGGGCGGGAGGTGGTAGGCGTGGCTCGTGTTGAGGAGTAAGCGGCGATTGAGGGGTTAAATCTTGAGGAGCCGGCGCAGTGGGTGACGTCACTGGTCCGGTTCTGAGCAGTTGTACTTGGGCAGTGAGTTCGGACACCTGCGCCACCAAAGCCTGTACCGCGCGACCCGGCGACCATCTGTTCCTCCTGCCTGTCGAGACGTGCAGCCGTGTCCGAGAGAAAACTGTTGACTCCGGCGGCACTCACTGAATCCATAATATTGGTCAGTTCGTTCTGTCACGGCAAAAACGGAGACGGATTCAGTAGCGAGTAAAGCGAGACTTTAATGAAGTTGCAGAAACTGAACAAGCGGAAACGAACTGGTCACAGTAATCCTCCCGAGGAGCAAGGAACGCAGCGCAACCGCGGAGCTGAAACAACACAAACATGAAGACAACGAACTGACAAAAGACAGGACAAACGCTGAGGTATAAATAGAGCCGGTAATGAGTGGCAGCTGAAAGCATTGACTAATTAACCGTAGTACATGAAACGGCCAGAAGGGGCCGGTGAACCCATGAACCGTGACATTATGGAGTTACAGAGATGGTTGTCCATCCAACAGGTTCTCCCATCTCTACACGGGACTTTTGGAGCTCTTTTAGAGTGACTGTTTTGTTCTTTCTTACCTCTCTGAGCAAGGCCCTTTTTTCCTGAATGCCCAATTGGGCCAGACGGCCAACTCTAGGAAGTTTCAAGGTTGTGTCAAGCTTCTTCCATTTCAAAATTATTGAGGCCACTGTGGTCCTGGGAACACTCAAAGCCTTAGAAATTGTTTTATATCCTTGCCCTGATCTATGCCTTGCCACAATTTAATTGTGTAGGTAGACTCCAACTGAGTTCTAGACACATCTCAAGGATAATTAAAGCAAACGGAATGCACCTGACCACAATTTGGAGTGCCACACAAAGTGCGAATAAGTGATTTCAGTTGTTGATTTTTAATTAATTTTCGAAAATCTCTTAAAACGTGTTTTTACTTCGTTATTATGGGCAATTAAGTGTAGATTGACGGGTAAAATGGCAATTATATCCATTTAAAAATCAAATTCACAACATGATCTGTGTGCAACAAGTAAAGGGGTCTAAATCCTTTCTGAATCCACTGTATGTGAAATGATGTATTTACAGATAGATAGATAGATAGATATATAGATAGATATTTTCATAAACATGGGTGTCTAAAAGACTTTCAGCTGTGCTGCTTTGCATCAGTTTTACAACAGCTCAGACCTCCATTACTGAATTAGTCCAGTTTTAATCTTTCTCTCTCTCTCTCTCTCTCTCTCTCTCTCTCTCTGGGTATATAAAACCATGAAATCGCCCCAGCACTGCATTGACCTGAATGTTAGTCGCCTAACGGTCCAGATTCAACACTCCGCCTTACACTTTAGCAAAAACAAAATGCGCTGCTTGGAAGTTTGAGAACCTACCTGCCATATTTGCTTATCCTGTGCTCTTAAATGAAGTGTATAGAGGAGGATGTTGTATAGAGAAGACTGCTGTAGAGAAGACTGTTGTATGGGGAAGACTATCGTAGAGAAGACTGCTGTATAGAGAAGACTGTTGTAGAGAAGACTGTTGTGTAGAGAAGACTGTTATATGGGGAAGACTGTCGTAGAGAAGACTGTTGTACAGAGAAGACTGTTGTGTAGAAAGACTGTTGTGTGTCCATGCAGCGGATTCGCTGTAGTTCAGCTCCGCCTCGCGCAGAGATATTTGACCCCGAAAAACATCTGCAGGGTTCGAACACTACTCTATTGTCTGGAAACCAGCCCAAGCTATACAGTGCTACATAAATACAGGGAACTAAATAAGACGCAATTGTGCATTAGTGGTGATTTTACTTTAAGGTTTTAAGATAAAGAAGAGTCAGGTTTGGATCTGCTCATCACCACTTTGGGTTGGGTTTGGCACTGAATGAAAGCATCTTCCAAATAAATAAATACAAAAGTGCAAATCTAAACAACTTTGAAAAGAAATGTAGGCCTAATTCTAATAAAGGAAGACGTTTGGTCTATGTACAAGATTTAAGGTGTTTAAACAGACAATGTGGATCATGATTACACACACAAAAAAAACATACACACACAAAAAAAACAGTTCATATTATATTCCCTTTATTCTTTCTGAGATGTTCATTATTGGAAAAAAACAAAACAAAAACATACACTAAACAGAGATACATCGCCATCTGCTGGGAAAAAAATAATCAGACAGCTTTACAAACACAAGATACATGCACAATGTCTTCAAGCTATATTATACTTTATGTACATTTGCACATAAGGAAAAAAGAGTTCACCATCAGGGTTAATATTTAAAAAATGAAGTGCTGTCAGTTTTGCTACATTATATCCCAACACCTCTCCACTCAATCTAATGTTTATTTATCATACCTTAAATCCCTAAAATCCTTTTTGTCCATCTTACAGCCTTACATAGAGAATCATTATTGTGAAAATAGATTTGATCAAGACAGCAAACTTCATTTGAAACACACACTGTACAGTTCAGAAACAGAAACAACTTTGTATATTTCTAAAGATAAGTGGTTTTGAAATGACAAAATATAATCTGGACCTTTTCTAAAGAAATTACAATACTAATGGAAAATTCATTATTTTTAAGGTTATTTGAACAGTTTAGCACATGACCTGTAAGTCATGTTGTATACTGTAGGCTGTATACATTTTTAAAAAAATATGTAAGTACTGTAAGTACATTTATAATGCATGTGTGTAAAACAAAACTGCAGTTAAATGGGTTGTGACTGCCGTCACTGTGGACCTGGGGGTGCGTTCACCACAATAACAGGCTGAAAGAAGAAAAAGCAGCAAAAATGAAGTTAGCACAGAGGGACACTGATACTGACCTCTTATCAAGTTTGCAGTAACAGGTGTGGTATTTCTGAGCTCTTACCACATTGTCCCTCGGTGAGCAGCACTGAATTACTTTGCAGCAGAAGGCAGCCAAGGTGGCAGAGAGAGCAATCTGAGTCACCTGCACGAGCATCTCTATTCCTACGATATGCTCATAGATGGACTGTGAGTAAGCAAAATAAATTAAAGACATGAGTCTGATCGTTGTCTACTTTATGACATACTAACTTTCTCCTTCTATTTCTAAACAAAAGGGCTATGAAATAGTTATGGTGCACTATAGAAAATTATCATCTATAACTGATAAAAATATAAAAGATGTTGATGTTCATTTTCATTTTCATCATAACTAATAAATTCAATTCATCAATTAGTTTAATTATGAGATTGTATATTATGCATAATGTAATATACTGCCTAATCAAATGTAGTCTAACTTTTTTAAAAGCATACAGAGATTTGTTGTGAATTGCGAAGATGTTAGATAAAGATTTGCATTTTCCCATGCTTAATTGTACAAACTTCATTTGTATGCAGAAATAATTTGTCCATAGAGATTGAACAAATATTGGTTGCCATTTAAACGATTCATTATGGTTTACTAGTAAAAATCTAGCCTTGGGGCCAGTATAGTGGCACAGCAAGTAGTGTTGCTGCCTCACAGTTCCAGTGTTCCTGGTTTGGTCCTGAGCTTAGGCTACTATCTGTATGGAGTTTTGCATGCTCTCCCTAATTCTGTGTGGGTTTCCTCCAGAACTACACTAAGTTTCCCCTAGGTGTGAATGTGTGCATGCATGATGCCCTGCAATGGAATGGCATCCCATACAAGGTGTGTATTCCCTCTTCAGCGCTTCCAGTATAGGCTCCAGATCAACCATGAGCAGGATAAAGTGGGTACTGAAGATGAATAAATTAATTCATCCAGACTTGTGTAAAATCCTAAATCTTCATTAATCTACACAGTTGTGGAAACATTTGGCAGGATTTTCTTTTTATTCTTTTTTTTTTTTTTGTCATTCTGTTTCTCATAAACTAGTAATGAAGTTAAGTGTAAATTACACCAGTACATCACGAAGCAATCTAAAAAGACAGCTTCAACACCATAAACTTGTTATACATAATGTACAATATATTTATAGACCTGGGCTATAAAGGCTGTCTTACCCACATTCTGTCACACATGTTTTTTTCTGATGTGCCACCGTGGTAGCTGTTCCAACAGTAGTGAAACAAGGAATGTTCTACCATTAAGCCTGAGCTAATGATGAAGGAGATCACTGAGAACACACATGCCACCACCTGCAGCCCCAAGCAGGCCTTCAGCTGTCAGAAAGCAAGAGAAAATATATTTATATGAAATAACTGTATATTGTAGAGTAATTGTAATAATATGTAAAGGTGTATGCCAGTTGAAATTTTGACTTTTCTTACTGTAGGAAGGTGAAGATTCTGTGCTGCTATTGCCACACTACCAGCTATTATGCTCTGCAGTATGAAAAGCAAATACATACCATCACACATTGCATTAGAATTAAAATGATAAAAGTGTAATGGTTTAATGCTTACAACTGAAGAAAGGATAACACTGATGATGACTGGGATGTGAGAACTATAATCCCTCCAATTCAAACCTATGGTACTCAGGAAAAAGAGACTCAGCATAATCTGTGTTACCTGTCAAAAACAGAATAACAGAAACATTGCACCTGTTTTGTGAAGAAACAGTTGTTTCAGAAAGTAGTGAGCAACATTTGTAAATTTATAAAGTGGTGAAAATGTCAGCGTTTGGTTTTATCTACACACCCCTAAAGCTTTTGGTTCTGCCTCCAGGTACTTCTGGGTTTGATAGGGGTTTTTCTGAAACTTGACCTCTACTAGTGTTCCTGTTTCACTCCCTGTGTTGAGGGCACTAGGGACAATACTCTCCATCTCACCTTCATCTGTGAAACATAAAATCAATGACACTAAGTAGAAGTAGCAGCACAGTGGTAGAAGTATTGTTAGAAAAAAATTGTTGAGGTAAAAGCAATCTTTATTAACATTTCATTTACAGATGTTTTGTAATTATTCAATAAGCAAAGTTATATGGTGGCACAGTGGGGAGCGTTGCTGCCTCACAGCTCCAGGGTCCCTGGTTCAACCCTGAGCTGGGGTTACTGAATGGAGTTTCACATGTTCTCCCTGTGTTTTTGTGGGTTTCCTCTGGCTTCCTCACAATGTCTCAAAACGTGCAGGCAGATGGGTTATTATAAATTGCTCCTAGTTGTGAATGTGTGTTTATATGCTGCCCTGCAATGAACTGCCGTCCCATCTGGAGTGAATTCAATCACCTTGTGCCCAGAGTTATTGTGACCCTGACCAGGATTAAGTGTTTACAATAGATGAACGAATTAAATAATTAACAAAAATGATCAAATTGTGTTTGATCTGTTAATATAATGTTAATGTGTTAAGATAGAAATACAAAACATTCCATTAAAAATTTTGTAGCTCTCTTTCTGAATATGATATAAATAGACACTTGTATGCCCACCATTTGCATTTATAAATGCCTCCAACCTCCACCGCCTGGACAGGTTTTGGGTTCTCTCAGTTCTTTTCGCCCTGCTTTAGACCCCCCATGCATTATTCTTGACAGACACTGTTCTTTCTGTGTTTTCTGGTTGGACATTGGTAGCTTGGCGGTTAAGACTGGATTCCTAATTGAAAGGTTGTGAGTTCACATGCCAGCAATGCCAAGCTGCTACTGCTGGGCCCTTAAGCAAGGCCCCTAACCCTCAATTGCTCAGTTGTGTAAATGAAATAAATATCCTGTCGCTCTAGAAATGAAATAAATGTCCTGTCTGCCACAAGTCACGGCAAGACTTTCTTTCAATATAGAACTATTTTCTGTTGCTTTTGCTATATGGAATGTTGACTTGTTGACTGACATGTATATTCTTAATTTTGTGGATTTTGTAGATAAAAAAAAAACCTGAGTGCAACAGACAGACAGACAGACAGACAGACTGGACAGACAGACAGACAGACAGACAGAAAGAAAGACAGAAAGACAGACAGATAAACAGACAGACAGATGGACAGACAAACAGACAGACAAACATACATACAGACAGAGACAGACAGGCAGATAGACAGACAGACAGACAAACATATAGACAGACAGACAGACAGACAAACAGAAAGATAAACAGATAGACAGACAAACAGACAATCAAACATACATACAGACAGGCAGATAGACAGACAAACAGACAGACAGACAGACAGACAGACAAACATACATAAAGACAGAGACAGACAGGCAGATAGAAAGACAAACAGACAGACAGACAGACAGACAAACATACATAAAGACAGAGACAGACAGGCAGATAGACAGACAGACAGACAGATAGATAGATAGATAGATAGATAGATAGATAGATTCGTAGAAATGGTTGTGAA
Organism: Pangasianodon hypophthalmus; assembly: GCF_027358585.1. Lineage (NCBI taxonomy): Eukaryota > Metazoa > Chordata > Actinopteri > Siluriformes > Pangasiidae > Pangasianodon > Pangasianodon hypophthalmus. The sequence continues at coordinate 20,598,325 of NC_069713.1, forward strand.
CTAAACTGACTCCACATTAAAAACAACTGAAGCAGCGCTGTTTTTCCTCAGCAGCTCAGACCTCCATTACTGAACAAATCCAAAGTAACTCTGTAAACCATGAAATCGCCCCAGCACTGCGTTACTGATTACACAATGACCTGAATGTCAGTCGCCTAACGGTCCAGATTCAACACTCCGCCTTACACTGTAGCATAAACAAAATGCGCTGCTTGGAAGTTTGAGAACCTACCTGTCATATTTGCTTATCCTGTGCTCTTAAATGAAGTGTATAGAGGAGGATGTTGTATAGAGAAGACTGCTGTAGAGAAGAATGCTGTGTGGTCATGCAGTGGATCTCTGCTTGTTTTCGGATTCGCTGTAACTCAGTTCCGCCCCGCGCAGAGATATTTGACCCCGAAAAACATCTGGAGTGAGAGCACATCTGCAGGGCTCAAACACAACTCTGCTGTTAGTCCTGTGTAAATACAGGGAACTAAATAAGACACACTTGTGCATTACTGGGAGGTTTTAAGATCAAATCCCAGGGCTGCCACAGAGTCAGGGTTGGATCTGCTCAACACCATGTTTGGGTTGTGTTTGGAGCTGAATAAAAGCATCTTCCAAAAGAATACATGTAAGGACACCTATATTATTCTTTTTTTTTTAATATTAAGTTTCGCAGTTGCCTATACATTAGTCAAAACTAGTTCACTAACAGGGCAAACAGGCAATGTTACCTGTGAAACAATGATGTCTGAAGAACAATAAAAGTACTAGGAATCATTATAGAACAATAGTGAAAATATTCACAAGTGCAATTCCAATTATTCAAGTACTAGATTTTTTTAAATATAAATCCAACAAACAGCCTGCAGTGGTATGAACAAATGGCAAAATCTAAACAACTTTGAAAAGAAATGTAGGCCTAATTCTAATAAAGGAAGACGTTTGGTCTATGTACAAGATTTAAGGTGTTTAAAAAGACAATGTGGATCATGATTTTTAGGATACACAACAACAAAAAAAATAGTTCATATTATATTCCCTTTATTCTTTCTGAGATGTTCATTACTGAAAAAAAAAAACATACACTAAACAGAGATACATCGCCATCTGCTGGGAAAAAAATAATCAGACAGCTTTACAAACACAAAATACATGCACAATGTCTTCAAGCTATATTAGACTTTATGTACATTTGCACATAAGGAAAAAATAGAGTTCACCATCAGGGTTAATATTTAAAAAATGAAGTGCTGTCAGTCTTGCTACATTATATCCCAACACCTCTCCAGTCAACCTAATGTTTATTTATCATACCTTAAATCCCTAAAATCCTTTTTGTCCATCTTACAGCCTTACATAGAGAACCATTATTACAGTTCAGAAAAATGACAGAAGTGACTGAAGGTATAAGTGATTTTAAAATGACATAAAATATTATCTATACCTTTTCAAAAAGAAATTATACTAACTGAATACTAATGAGGTTATTTGAACAGTTTATCACATTATCATGTAACACAGGTTGTACTGTTTGCTTTAGGCTGTATACATGCAACAAATATGTGAGTACTGTAAGTACATACATACATTCAAGTACATTGTAAGTATATTCGACATATTATTCTATAACTAAGGTTGTTATATGTATACAGCTTTAGGCTGTATACATATAACAAGTATGTGAGTATTGTAAGTACATTTATAATGCATGTGTGTAAAACAAAACTGCAGTTAAATGGGTTGTGACTCTGCTGTCACTGTGGACCTGGGGGTGCGTTCACCACAATAACAGGCTGAAAGAAGAAAAAGCAGCAAAAATGAAGTTAGCACAGAGAGACACTGATATTGACCTCTTATCAAGTTTGCAGTAACAGGTGTGGTATTTCTGAGTTCTTACCACATTGTCCCTCGGTGAGCAGCACTGAATTACTTTGCAGCAGAAGGCAGCCAAGGTGGCAGAGAGAGCAATCTGAGTCGCCTGCACGAGCATCTCTATTCCCATGATATGCTCATAGATGGACTGTGAGTAAGCAGAATAAATTAAAGACATGAGTTTGAATGTTGTCTTCTTTCTTACTACCTTACGTATTCCTCTTTCTGAACAAAACAAATTCTATCATTTGGAGAATTCAGACAAGTTTTACTATTGAGTATTTGTAATATTTAGATTCAATCAATGTTTAACAATAATTAAATGGGTTAAACTTCAAATTTTATTGGTCACACACAACCATACACAGTACAACATGCAGGGAAATGCTGTCTGTGACATAAAAATGGAATTTACATAAACGAGAATTTACTCGTATACAAGTAGAACAAGGAAAAATATAAAAAATATAATATAAAAAGTGTACAGTAAAAGATAGATGGCAGCAACAGTATATATAGTATGAGACTATATGTGGAATAAAGTGTAGATATGTGCAGTTTTATGTGCAATGCAATGCTGTGCAACATCAGGCTGAGGTAGCTGCAGTGAAATTGCTAAGTATATAATAAATATTTATAAATATGGGGGTAGTAAGGGTACATTAAAAGGAATGTAGGGGGTGTGGGTGTTATGCAAATAATCCAAGGTCTAGTCCTAGGACAACACTTTACAACATGTAAGTAATTCATGAAATGAAATAAAGACTCATGAAATTTTTATACTACTGCCTGTAAACACAGAGTTAATATATGGTATAGTTATGGTATACTGTAGTTCTGGTGGCCTATAGTAAATTATAATCTATAAACTATAATCTGTAAATGATATAAATATCAACGGAGATGATGATGTGCATTTATTCGGTTGTAACTAATGATTTCAGTCATCAACTAGTTTCCTTATGAGACTGTATATTATACATAATACTGCTTAATCAAATGTAGTCTGACTCTTTTTCAAAAGCATACAGAGATTTGTTGTGAACTGGTTACACTATGATAAGATATTAGATAAATATTTTAATTTTGCCCTTCTTAATCAGATGGCCTATTTAGTGCTTACATAGGTTAAAACAAATGAAAATATCTTGTGTTGTGATATCAGAACCACATTAAATGACTTGATTTGTTCACAGAAATAATTTGTCCACAGAGATTAAACAAACATTGTGATTTAAACCATTCATTATGGTTTACTGGTAAAAATGTAGCCTTGGGGGCAGTATGGTGGTACAGCGAGTAGTGGAGCTGCCTCACAGCCCATAGAGTTGTTAGAAATACAGTATATTTATAGACTTGGGCTATAAAGGCTGTCTTACCCACAGTCTGTCACACATATTTATTTGTGATGTGCTGTTGTGGTTGTCCCAGCAGTACTGAAATATAGGTTGGTCTAGTATTAAATCTGAGCTGATGATGAAGGGGATCACTGAGAACACACATGCCAGAACCTGCAGCCCCAAGCAGGCCTTCAGCTGTCAGAGAGCGAGAGAAAATATATTTATATGAAATAATTGTATATTGTGGAGTAATTGTAATATGTAATATGTAAATGTGTATGCCAGTTGAAAATGAGTCTTTTCTTACTGTAGGAAGGTGAAGATTCTGTGCTGCTATTGCCACACTACCAGCTATTATGCTCTGCAGTATGAAAAGCAAATGCATACCATCACACATTGCATTAGAATTAAAATGATGACTAGTGTAATGGTTTAATGCTTACAGGTGAAGAAAAGATAGCTTTGATGATGACTGGGATGTGGGAACTATAAAAACTCCAATTCAAACCTATGGTACTCAAGAAAAAGAGACTCAGCATAATCTGCGTTACCTGTCAAAAAATCAAATAAGTTTTGCATCTGTTTTGTGAAGAAACAGTCAATTCAAAAAGTGGTGAGTAATATTCGTGTGTTTAATAAAGTGGTTAAAAAGCATTTGGGTTTTATCTACACACCCCTAAAGCTTTTGGTTCTGCCTCCAGGTATTTCTGGATTCGATAGGAGTTTTTCTGAAACTTGACCTCCACTAGTGTTCCTGTTTCTCTCCCTGTGTTGAGGGCACTAGGGACAATACTCTCCATCTCGCCTTCTGTGAAACATAAAATCAATGATACTAAGTAGAAGTATTGTTAGAAACCCTGCAATCTTTACTTCAAAAAAAGCAATCTTTACTAACATTTATTTTATCTTAATTTTGATGTTTGCATGCACATTTTTGGTTTAAACATTTTATAACTTGATTGCAGGCTACTGTTTAACTGTAAGGAGCATAAAAACAGTGTGGCAGGTATGTGGTAGTACTCGTCAGATATTCCTGCAGCTCCTTTAACATTGCCGTAGGTCCCTTGGCAGCCTCCCTGATCAATTTTCATCATTTCTCCACTTGTTGATGATGGCCTTCATGGTGTACCATGTAACATCTAATGTTTTGGAAATTATTTTGTACCCCTCTCTTGATTGATACCCCTCGATAATGAGATCTCTTACATGTGTTGTAAGCTCTTTGCAGCCAATAGCTTTAGCAGTCAAATAAAATGAAGAAGATGTCAAGAAAAATCAAGAGAAACAGCTGATCTTTAGTTGGGGTTAATCAGAATCACTGTATTGGTGACAGGTGTATAATAACTTTTGAACATGAGTCTAAATGTGATTGGTTCATTCTGAGCACAGTCAAATTCCCCATTATAGAACCAGGTTATTGTAAGTTTTATTTTCTTCCATAAAATCTTTCTATTTGTTTTTCACTTGACTTTTGTTGGTTGCTAACTCTATGTCAAATTAAAGGCGGAAAAATATCTGGCATGATTTATCTTGGGTTCATTTTTTTTTACCTCACAAAACCTACAATTTTAACAGGGATGTGCAGACCTTTTATATCCACTGTATGTGTACATCATTTAAACCCCCCCCCCTACGCATTCTTCTGACATAAGCTACTCTTACTGAGAAGAAGACTTCTGTGAAAAAAAAAAACATTCTTTTTTTCGGGGCACACCCACATGTCATTTTAACTTCTTGGATTTTGTAGCTAATTTGTGAGATGGATATTTAGGTATTTGCAATTAAAAACCTTGAGGAGGTAATCCTTTGCAATCAACTCTGGACAGACAGAGAAACAGACAGTTAGATATGGTTTCTCACTCCACACTAAACATACTCCTCAACAGCTCAGACTTCCAGTACTGAACTAGTCCAGTATTACTGTAACTCTCTGTGGGTATATAAAACCATAAAATCGCCCCAGCACTGCGTTACTGATTACACAATGACCTGAATGTCAGTCGCCTAACGGTCCAGATTCAACACACTGCAGCATAAACAAAATGCATTGCTTGGAAATTTGAGAACCTACCTGCCATATTTGCTTATCCTGTGCCCTTAAATGAAGTGTATAGAGAAGGCTGTTGTGTAGAGAAGACTGCTGTAGAGAAGACTGTTGTAGAGAAGGCTGTTGTGTGTCCATGCAGCGGATTCGCTGTAACTCAGTTCCTCCCCATGCAGAGAAATTTGACCCCGAAAAACATCTGGAGTGAGAGTGCATTTGCGGGATTCAAACACTACTCTATTGCTGTAAATTGCTACTTAAAGACAGGGAGCGAAATAATTCATAATTGTGCATTAGTGGTGATTTTACTTCAGGGTTGGATCAGGGTTGGATCTGCTCATCACCATGTTTGAGTTGTGTTTGGTGCTGAATAAAAACATCTTCCAAAGGAGCAAAAGTAAGGGACTCTTGTAATGACATCATTTTAAAATCATTTTAGTTTCCCTGTCGGTATGATGCCAAATGCCATAACTGTAAATGAGTACATGTGTACATTAGTTTATTACTGACAGGGCAAAAGGGCAATGTAATTGTGAAACACTTATGACTGAAGATTTTAAAAACGTACTAGTTTGTTGAACAATGGTCAGGATATTCATTAGTAAGCTACTATTCCAATTACACAGGTTCAAGAAGGTTTTTTTAATGTAAATTCAGCAAATAGTGTTCTATGGTATAGTTATCTTGTAAAATCTAAACTATCTTGAAAAAAATATATTATAATAATGATAATAATAATAATAATAATAATAATATAATGCTCATAAAGAAAATGTTTGGTTTTTGTACAAAATTTAGGCTATTTAAAAAGACAATGTGGATCAGTTCTTTCACAATATTCACACACGCAAAGTCAACATATTCCCTTTATTTTTTCTCAAAGTATCTTTTCAGAGATACATCACCAACTGTTGGAAAAATTTCAACCAGACAGCTTTACATACACAAAGTACAAGCGCAACATCTTCAAGCTAAATTTGCATATAATAAAAAGAACTAGAGATCATCATCCGGTTTAATATTTAAAAATAAGGTGCTGTCAGTTTTGCTCCAATTTTTTTTCAAGACCCCTCCGTCCAACCTAATGCTTTTTTTATTATAGCAGAAATCCCTAAAATCCTTTTGATCAAGACAGGAAACCTCATTTGCAATGTACATGCAGATATCAAAACCTTCCCTTATAACCTTAATGCTTGTAATATCAGTGCATAGGATTTAGAGACTCTATATTCCTGAGGATAGGTCACTTTAAAATGGCACAAAGTATAATCTACAAAGTATAATGTTTCTACAGAAATTAGAATACTAACTGAAAATTCTTCTGGTTAATGAGATTATTTTAAGTAATTTGCTTCTGATATTCTCACAGGGTGAGCCATTGAACTAGGATGAACCTAATTTGGGCAAGGGGAAGGGTTTTACATAAAAATCAGTTATATTACCCCATAGGCAGAATGAATAGCTGTTTTTTGAGATCTGCACTACACACTTGCTGATTATAATGTTTATGAGATCCAGCTGTCATTGTGGAAATCATAACGACTGGATTAAAGTCTAAGATATTTTAGTAGAGGCACCGTGGTGTAAATAGGGTGTCATCTTGACCAAACAGCTGGACATAGCTAGATATGATTTAAGACACTTGAGCACAGCGAAGCAAGCACAGGACAACAGTTTGAACACACAACAACGTGGAAAATGAAACTAAGATTTGATGTATTTTTTAAACTAGCATTACAATATGCATTTGTGATCTCTTTTGATTTCACACCTTTAGTTGTTGTATTGTGCACCCTATAAAAGGAGCAGTTGCTGATGCCTGGATTAAATGTCAGTTTTTTTATGGAGCAAACCTCACCAGAACAAATCCAAAAGCAAGGTCTGCTTCATAAACTCATGTAAGCGTATCATGCTTGATTTAACTTGCGCAGATGATGGTGATGGTGATGATGCTGTCCTTTTATGAATTGCTCTGACAGATTCTCTCCATCAGAGAGTCTGGTAACCATCTGTTCTCCTTCTCCTACTGATGAGATAAGCCACGACTACGATGATGATGAGGATGAGCAGCACCACACCCACGCCAATGGCCACTCGGTAGTCTGGCTGGTTGGCCTTGCACATGTCAACTACAGTAACAGACAAACAGATACCTGATTACTCAAATCCAATCACCGAACAGAAAAAAATCTCTCTGGAAGATTCAGAAAAAAGGCCTGAATTCAGGAACAACCTGGTATTTTAGTTAAATAAATGAACAGGATACCCTGTTTCTCAAGAAACTTTATTTATTTGACATAAACTTTACTTACAGTATTAAAGTAGGCCTTGTGTAGGATTAGGAGAAATGAATGAATTTAAAGGAAGTATTTTGCTAAGTATTATCCTTTGCATGTAAAAAAAAATACTAGTAGTAATGAATTTACATGATTATGGAGTCACTTTTAATAAAACTAGATATAACTAAAGGCACTTCAGCATAGAGAAGAAAGCGGAACACAAGATGAGCTTGGATGCTTTAAATTGACAGGTTTCTTTAATGACAGATAATTAACCTAAAATACAATTTCGGCATTACTAATTTGAAATATTTGGGGTGAAAAAAAAGTTACAAGAAACTGGTGTGTTAATTAACAGTGCCTTGGTCAGTAGAGAACTACTGCAGGCAATAAATTTAATAAAATTAGAAGAAAACATAACACATCAAGGAACCTACTGAAAATGTACTATAGTATCAATTTAAATAGTATCAATATCAAAAGCCTGGAATATATTCATATGTTGAAACACAATACATTTTTTATGATACTGCCTCTAAACTGCAAGAGTAACAGACCTTTGCAGGAATCATCAGTAGAATTATACAATGTACTAAATATACAATGCTTTCCTAACCAGATACTCCAGATTATTATAGGGTGAAAAGCACAAAGGCATCCTGGCAGACTTTCCACATACTGCTGGACTGGAGTCATACAAGACTTTCAAAAATGTCAATCAAATACAATGTCTTTTGTGCAGACCAAATTTTGCAAAGACAAAAGGGCCATTCCAAAGTGTATGCACGTCCCCTACGTTTTACTTCTGTACACAGACTTTCTTAAACTGTATATCCAGTACATACAGTATTCATTTAAGATGATAACAAGGATAATGAAATGTTACTTACGGGGACCAAACTGGTTGCTGGTAAAGTTGAAGGCTTGCATCCTCTCCTTACTGAACTCCAGGTAGGCGCCATCACCCATGAAGACTGACTCTGATTTGCAGGAATAAGAGTGACTTGTTGCCATGCTGAACAGTTGCACCGATTGATTCGTCCTCTCCAAAATTGACAAAACTGAGGGAAAACAAGAACCTCAATTATCAATGTTTAAGTGCAGCCAAAATCATTAGAGTGCTCTAGATTTAATTCAGCATATCAGGTTGAAGCTTGTCTGTTTCTTTTTGTAATTTTCCACCCACGGTAATGAAACAAACCTTTTTTGAAAGACCATACACTTTTGATTTCACATACATTTATTTCTAAATTATTTATTACAAATTAGTAACATCAAATCATCAAAACTATTTTATACCACTGCGTCTTTAAAATGCAGTGCATGTTGCTACTGCAATCATGACACTGTGACACCACAGCTCTTGATGCCCTCTATATGTGCAGGCAAACTGGTTAAACAGCATATCACTTATTATTCAGACATCAGCGTACAATTCCTCATACTTTAGAGTTAAATGCAAAAAAACTTCCCTAGAATATCCTGCAAAATTTTACTATGCTGCAAAACAAAATGCATGTCATATTTCAATTCACCTTGCATCTTTTTATCTGTATAGAAAAAAGGTCATATTTTTAAATGTTACCTTTCCAAGCAACCAAAATCAGTGTTGCTAGTATAACTGAAGTGTTAAAAAAAAAAAATCGCAGTTACTCATTAACTGGAAATGCAAGACAATGAAGTTCAGTGAGACTAGTCCAATAAATTGGCTTGTTTAGTGCACCGATTGTTTACTCTGCTTATCTGTTTCTAGGAAGCAAAGTTCATGTATTAGAAAAAACAAGCATGATCCGGGTTAAGAGCATGGAGGCTAACTGATAGTCAACACTGCTGATAGTTATCTCTTTGGCATCATGGGACTGGAAAACATGGTGGTGTAGTATGACCAATCAGCAAATCATATCAAAACAAGGAACACATATGATCAAAGGCCCTGTATACTGCCATACATACACATGGAAAGAAGGAAAAACTGTCTTGAGGTGAGCTGTCCAAAATATGTGTTAGAGGAAAATGAATTAAAAATACAAAACAACAAGTAACCATGCAAAAAGTACAAAGCTGATAAGTTGCATGATCACTGTGTTGTTAGAACTGAAAGGATATTACACCTACCTCCAGACTTGAAGGCATAGGTCAGTTTGACAGCCACAGCACTGACAAAGACCATATTTGTGGTGTCATTCTTTAAAAAAAAACAAAACAAAGGAGCAATATGCAAGTGAGCAAAATCATGCAGACCCCCAGAAAAATATGCACACACACACACACACACACACACACACACGGGTATGTGAATCAGACGATGATTCACACCAGAAAAGTACTTCATACTACATGTGACTGTGGCTTGTTCATCTGAGACATCACTCCTCTATAAGGCAAACTATAAGGCTATGTTTTTTTAACAGCAGAGTTTTATATCAAACTAATGAGAATGTCAGTAGAACTCAAAAAGAGATATTTTGCTCAATATTACTGAAAAAATATACACAATCCTAATATCATAACATGCGTTATTACTGTAACCCCAGGCTCTCATTAGGATATAGTATGTGAAGCACAATAGTGTACGCCACCTGCCATGTTTATTCATCAACTGGTTTCTGAGTGGCTACTATGCTGCCTAAGGTAGCGAATAAATAGCATTGTATCAGCCAGTCACTTCCTCTTCCAGTTCAACTTCCTTTTTATACTTCAGTATGTATCAGCAACTAATCTATACTCTCAGTGGCCAACACGTAAATCGAGCTATGACTTTTCATTCTGTTCTACTCAACAGATTCATTTATTTTTTTTGCCTACTGAGAAAACAGGCAACTGTACAAAGCTATTTAACCAAGCACAGTTTAAACCAATCAGTCCTGTTTAATCAAAACCAAACCGTTAAAAGAGAATTACTTTGTGAAGAAAACTTATATTATCGTGTGGCTGAATACAACACACCACTGTCAGTTTATATAATTTTAATATTAAATATGGTGAATTACTATTTGAAAATGAAATCTTGTTGCCACTTTCACAGTTTATTAAAATGTACTCTTGACATACCTTGAAGAAGTTCATAGAGATGAAACCCTCTTTGAAAGTTATCACGAGACTGGCTTTATTGCTTTCACATTTGCCATCACCTTTAGCACTTTCTGGAACAATATAGGTGCCTGCCATCTACAAAATGAATTAATCGGAAAAAAAAAAAAGTTCATGGAAAAAAAAAGAAATAATATATTCAAATGTAATGGATAGTAACATATAAAGACTGTCATCCTTACTGAAACTAAGGTGTCTTTACGTAAACATGCAAAGCCAGAAGTTATGGCACTTCATTATTAAAGAAGCACTGATTTATTTAAGAGTATAACAAAAATCACAAAAAGCAACTGTAATGAAATATAAAATTGATTATCATCAATATAGACAATTTCCTTACCTTACTGTTGTTGACGTGGACCTGGATTGCAGCCTGAACCATAATGCACAGTTTGTCTTTGTCTTTCACAGTGTAGTTGCCCACTGTGATGTTGGTTGCTGGCGTTGGTTCAGGTTTTGGGGTTGGTTTTATAGTAGTACTAGGGGTGGTTGTGTTTGCAGTTGTAGTATTGTGGGGAGTTGGAGGAGCAGTGGTTACGTTGGCTGTTGTAGTATTGTGGGGAGTTGGAGGAGCAGTGGTTACATTGGCTGTTGTAGTATTGTGGGGAGTTGGAGGAGCAGTGGTTACTTTGGCGGTTGTAGTATTGTGGGGAGTTGGAGGAGCAGTGGTTACTTTGGCGGTTGTAGTATTGTGGGGAGTTGGAGGAGCAGTAGTTACGTTGGCGGTTGTAGTATTGTGGGGAGTTGGAGGAGCAGTAGTTATGTTGGTATGGGGAGTTGTCATATTTGGAGTGCTGGTGGTTGGAGCAGATGTGGTGACAAACGGGGCAGGAGGTAGCATGCTGGCAGGCGGCTTAAGGTGTCCGTCATTTTCCTGAGCTAAAGTGAGGGCTGAGGAAAGTGAAAAGAGTGAGTTAAGGCTTTCTTTGTGTGTATATAAAGCGAAAATGCAAATAAAACACCTCTATATTTAACAGTGGCACGTGCGCAAACACATCATGAGACACCAAAATAGTCACGTGCCACTATTTGCCTGATGTACAGCTTTATTAATAATATTTGGTTGTTTATGTATTTAATTCATGTTATTTCAACGTATAAACTTTTAACACCTGTCGACTATATCGGCAAACCGACGCAGAACATGTAGGCCTGTAGCTTTTGATGTCGAGGCTGTATCACGTGAGAATGTAACACATGACTTATCGAAACTTTCATAACAGACATTTCAATGTCCAAACACATTTCCTGATTTTTTTTTAAATAAACAAACAAACCAAAAAAAAATCTAAATAAATAAACAAACAAAAATCGAATACATAAATAAAATGGTTAATTACAGTAATTAGGTATTGTGTATAACATACACCTTTAGTGTCTCGAAACGGTTTGTACGGAACTCAGAATGGAAAAAACCTTTAACAGTTCCGAGCTGTTGTAAAATTCTCTGTGTCGTCTTATTGCACTGAAGCGTTTAATATGGCTCCCTGGAAGACTGACACAAACACGGCGCTCTTCTTTCTTTTCTTCCTTCTTTCTTTCTCTTGTTCTCAAGTTGTAGTTAAAACAAATAAAGAACAAAGTAGCTCTAATTACATTTTATTCCATTTAAAGCTCAAACGTATGTTATAGTTGACATTAAAAACTAGCAAAGACGCATTTTGATGCTAAAACATGTCGGAATTGCTATTTTCCTGTTTATTTCAGCTATAAGCCACTCACATGCAGGTTAGGACACATTAATATGACACCTTCACCTCTTTGTCTTTTGTTTTTCAGGCGATAATGCGTCTGTCTGTTTTTGTTTTGAAACGTTTAACATAAGTAAATAAGTCAACGCTGTAAAATTCACTGATTTAACCACTAGGAAAGATTGTAATATTTGACCACTGGTTGCCTTCAGTGAGTAAACATATTGGAAATATGTACCTGTCGCCAGCAGGAAGACAGCCGCAAGCACGCGCGCGGATCCGTGCCTCATTTCTGCCCTTGCTTTTTGTGCTAAAGTCTACTGCGTTTACAGTAACTCCTCGCTGTATTTTACGGAGTAGAAGAGAAGGAGATGCGCTACTTGAAGCTTTTGCGTCCTTTGCTCAACTGTCAGAAACGAAACTAGGAGCAAGGAAGTCAGATGATCACGTTAGAGACCGGAATTGCACAAGCTGAGTTTAACCCGTGTCTTCGTGGAGCGACGTTAAACCCCATGTCTTTCATACCATTCAGGAGAAATCGAAAGTTACTAGCTTACTTACTAGATCTGTAGATTTCCACTCAGGTTATACATTTCAAGCACTTTGTTTTTAGCAATGACATTTACTGTTTTATCTCCCCACTTATTTGGCTGTTTTCATTAGAGTTTTGGTTCAAATCAAGCCAGATCATTACACAAGTTCTGTACTTGTGTACATCTTGTGTACATCCTGTACTACATCCTGTGTCTCTGTGCAGTTAATCTGGTCCACATCTGAGTTTTTCTCTACATCCTGTGTCTCTGTGCAGTTAATCTGGTCCACATCTGAGTTTTTCTCTACATCCTGTGTCTCTGTGCAGTTAATCTGGTCCACATCTGAGTTTTTTTCTACGTCTTGTGTCTCTGTACAGTTAATCTGGTCCACATCAGAGTTTTTCTCTACGTCTTGTGTCTCTGTACAGTTAAGATGGTCCACATGAGAGGTTTTCTCTACATCCTGTGTCTCTGTACAGTTAAGATGGTCCTCATCTGAGTTGTTCTGTACAGTTAATCTGGTCCACATCAGAGTTTTCTCTATGACTTGTGTCTCTGTACAGTTAATCTGGTCCACATCTGAGTTTTTCTCTACATCCTGTGTCTCTGTACAGTTAATCTGGTCCACATCTATAAGTGTAAGACGGTGGAAAGAGCAGATCTGGATGTTTTGGTGGAACAACAGCCCTTTTTCCATTGCTTCCATAAGATATATTTATAACACTGCTGTCAATCTAGGCTTAGCTCTTATTCGATAAAGCTAGCTCTTGGCTTCCAGTTAATTTGGTTCAGTTATTTCAGCTGCTGATTACAGAGCCCAGTATTGTAACATATACATTGGGTTTTTTTCTCAGAGTAGCTATTATAGTAATATCATTTTGATTCAGCTAAAATGTCCTTTAAAAAGTTGCTCACATCAGGTTTTTAATTTTCATCTGGTGTAACAGAACTTGCCACTTAAATCCCAAATAAAGTCATTAATAGGCTATTGATTTTCATATTGGTTTTATATAAAGTGTACTAAAGTCAAACAAATATGATACCATATATACCATTTAATACTAGTTATACTAAAAGAAAAACACAGTGTCATAGAAGGTACAGGAATTGGTTGTATTTGTATTATTGTATTGTTGTTCTAGTGAAGCACACAGGAGGAAGCCGTTTTAATGACGACTCTTTGTAAGATGTACGTGTGACAAGAAACAGGAAAGCCTAGTTGCAAAGTGTGCATAGTAATAACCAGAAGAACCAAAAACACATGGCAGAACCCACATAATGTAATCATGACTAAAAATAACATTCTCAAATGTTGTAACACCAAACTAAAATCTTGTAAATACTTCCTATGTAAAATAAGACTTTCTTTTCCACCATAAAACAATTCTGAATTTAAGATTATTGACAATAAATCTGAATCTATACACAGTGGTACACTGTTGCCACTCTATATAGCTGAGATCTGTAGTTTTGTTATAACCTCACGATCTTGTGACCATTAAAGGAACACAGGATGACTGATCCCATTGCTGACGAGTAGTCTTTCTTCCATTGCTTAAAGTTACTTCCTCAACAATCTTGAATCAGCCCCATAGTGTATTGTGTAATATTATTCACTTTTAACCTGCAAACATCTTAACTTGGCCTATTTTTCCTCAGTCCTCCTCTTCATCACTGCTGCTGGACTCCCCGAACAGTTGCTCATGGCGAGCAATTTTACCTGTTCTAGTGACCCCCTGTTTGCTAAGGGTCATGCTGATAAGAGTGGAAATGTCACTGAAACCTAAGAGGAGAGTGCACTTCTCATCACCCACAACAGATACACACTGAATTCTGGAGTCGGGGGTGAAGACAGACAGCACCGACCCAGCATCAAGGTCCCATAAACTCACCTCATCTGCAGGAAGACTGAGAGTTACTCATTTTGTTGCTGTCAACTATTAGTACAGATACACTACATGGCCAAAAGTATGTGGAGACCTGACCATCACACCCATGTGTGGTTCTTCCCCAAACTGTTCCCACACATTTGGAAACACGCAGTTGTATAGAATGTCTTTGTATGCTGTAATAATAAGATTTCTCTTAACTGGAACTAATGAGATGAACACCAACTGCGTCCCAGACCTTCTCAACTGACATCAGGGCCTGACCTCACTAATGCTCTGGGCTGACTGGGCAAAAATCCCCACAGCTGCATTCCAAAATCTACTGGAAAGCATTCACAAAAGAGTGGAGGCTGTAACAGCAGCAAAGAGGGGGAGCAAGTCCATATTAATTCCCAATGTTATGGAATGGGATGTTTAATAATCACATATCGATGCTGGTTAGATGTCCACATACTTTTGGCCATATAGTGTATAACAAGTGCATAGAACATAACCATTATGTTCTGTTCAATACAGTAATGGATGGCTCCTGGTCCCAGGCCATGTCCTTTGATTTTACAGCAATACAATTGCGAAATTTCATCTTTACTTTATGAAAGATGTCTAAAAACATCACATGCCTGGGCATCCTCCTGACAGATCTGTCTGTATAGGTCATAGTGTGAGTAAGAGGATTGTGGTAGAGACTGAAATCACATTTTGGTTTACTCACAGCTATGAGGCATGTTTAAGTCTTACTTTGTCTTGTTACCTCCCATCCTCCCATCAAAATCTCTTTATTATAAAAGTGGTATTTACTTTATTTTTTATGTTTGAGTAACTGGAAAGTTGGTAAGCTGAAATTAATTTAAAACCTTAGATAAAATCCCAAGGTAAAATCTATTAACGTTAACCCAATTTCCATAAATAATAAATAAATAACTTTATGGCTCATAAATAACTCTGGGGCAGATAAACATCTATATTAGAGTGAGGAGACAATTTTATAAATGTGTAAGCCTGATCACAAAAGGCTGTTTCAAAGGCCACTGTAACACAGGTTAGTGCTTGATATTACCTGCTAGCAAAATGGCTTTGGCTCCTCCCTCTGTGATATAAAGCCTGCTGGACACAGTCAGCTTCAGACTCCCATATCCTAAGATGGTCTTGTGCTTTCTCCTAAAAGGCTCCCACACTTTTAATCTAAGAAACAAATTATATCCAATAGTTATACCAAACCTATACTTTTACTCTGTATTTGGAAATAACAGCTGTGCATTGTATATCCAGTGCCCTGCTTAAGTATTCACTCCTAACTTTTCCACGTTATAGTGTTACAACCTGGAACTGAAGTGGGGGTTGTTATGATTGCATAAGTATTTACCCCCACTGCTGTGAAACCCCTTGTAATGACTTCCTTTCAATGAAATATAGCCACTTCTGTGTGAGACAGAGTATTTGATGCTACTTGCAACAAGTAGAGAAAATCTTGACATTTTACTGGACTAAAGAAATCACAAAGCTACAAACAAGAGATCTTGGCCATTCGAAGGTACTCTCACATGTTGGTCATTAAACTGTCTCCCTTCCCACACACCACTTGCCACCTCACTTCCTGTTAAAAATGGTTACCCACAGGAAGTAGCAATGTTAGGTGCAATAATTATCATCCACGCCCGAAGGAACACAGAATACAGAAACATGTATTGAAACAGACACTGAAACAAATCATATAATGAAAAGATTGACAGATTATCCAATAATTTCATATATGTAACTTTATGGCTCCTACACCCCTAAATTAGTTCTGGTGCAACCAGTTGCCATTGCATATTTAGTTGACTAGAGTCCACCTATATTCACTTAAAGCCTCATGTGATCTCAATATTTGCAGTCACACCTGGAAGGCCCCAAAATCTAATAGACACTTGTTTTGACAGCTTGGTCTTCATGATGCTGTTTGTCTAGGTGTGTTCTCTAGGGCCTTCCAGGAACAGGTCTCTATGTACAGGCGGGAGGAATACTTATGCAAGGTACAGTAAATATACAGGAAACCAAATAAATTTTAATTGTTTATATTTGTGGCTAACTTATTGTGGCATTTATCTTCATGCTGTGACGTAGCAGGATAGGTTTTTGATAGAGACTACAAAGCACTTCTAGAAGTCACTCTGGATAAGGACATCTGCTAAATGTTGTAAATGTCAGTATAAATGTCTTATGCATTATGGAAATGAACCCCACAAGGAACCACACAGACTGTGCCTGCTTGGCTCTATGAGTCTACCAGTCTACCATACTTGTTACAGTTTGCAATCCCAAAGGCAATCCTGCTGGCATCGTCTGTGATGGCCACACAACAAATCCCAGGTTCATTTTTCAGTCTCTTTTGCACCTGGATCAACAAAAACACAGAAAAACACAGAAAATAATTCTTAAAATACCAAGAGCTTGCTTTTTTAAAAATTTCACAGTTCTACTGGCTAATGCCATGTGACTTATCACACTGCATCATTTCTTTAAAACAATTTATGGATTATTATCATTGGTTTATTACGTAAAGTATAAACAGGATAGTATGTGCTATTATACAGAAATAATCAGCAACAGGGTGGTGTGATCCAATTACCATCCCAAAGATTTTTTTATTTTCCAATATCATCATGTCCTAAAGTTTTATTCTTCTTATACCACGGAAAATTGCCAATATAATTTTTTATTAATTAAAGGGTCAGTGTTAGGATTCAAGTTAAGAATTCAACAGTGCTATGGTACAGTGTAATAATTATTAATATGATTAATAAAAAAACATATGTATTAGACAAATGTGCCTTAAAATTTCAGGAATACCTTTATGAGGAACTAATAAAGTAAAAAAAAAATAGCCTATTTTGAAAATTTGTGGACACTATATGAAAAGTTACTGAGTCCAACATACTCTGCCATGCTGTGTGTCCCAGAGAGTGAGGTAAGGAGATCGCTGGGCTTCACTGTAGTTAGAGATGACCAAGTGCCTTCCTGAGTGTGTGAGCGCCGCAGTACGGAGACCCAGAAGGGACCAACTATCATCAAGTGTGTGCAAGTGCTCCTGGGAGACGACACTGAACACATTCAGGTGATGGGCAAAGTAGGAACATATTACCACCTGACCAAGAGAAAGAATGGAGTAGAAATAAACAGAGCTACCTGAGTTCATAAGTGTGTGATCAGTGAGAGGTACACAGGCCTATACCTTTACAAAATATGGTTTAACAAAACTGAGTAGTTTCAGACAGAGTGTTTAAAGTTCTCCTCTAACAGTACCTTTTCATCTCCACTGAGGAGGTACTGGTCTATGGAGTTGTATTTCTCCCTCTCTAAGCATTGCCGCACTTCTTTTTCCCTCTGTAGCTCACTCTCCTGTCTCCTCTTTCTGGCAGTCTTGCTCTCTGTGCGCCAGTCCCACGGCATCACCAGCTCTGTACAAGCACACGACAATCTCCAGACTATATTTACATTTATGGTATTTGGCAGATGCCCTTATCCAGAGCGACTTACAAAAGTGCTTTGAGGTCTCTATCGATAGATACATTGTAATACTGGCTCGCTAGGTCGCAAACTAGGAATACCATCAGTCCAGAAACTGACTGTTGATAGTTTATAGAATTAGGCTGTTTGAAGAATTTTGAAGAAACAAATTTCACCAGGCACCGAGTCATTACTGTTGTTGTGTGTGTTCTGCAGTACCTTAACACGCAGGAAGATAGTTTATTTTAACAATGTACATAAGGTTGCAAGCATCAAATCTTCATAGTATGCTTTACTAGTATAATGTATCTGAATGAAATTCATTTTATAGCGTGAATAGGCTTGCTATATTTCCAATCAGTAAATATATTTTTGTTTTAGGCATAATTAAAGTCAGAGGCATAACCCAAACTGAAGGGTGACATTTCAATTTGAAAGGCAATTTTTTAAACATGGATATTACCACATACCTGATCTCTCTCCAGTAGGCATATTCAGGGACTGACTGTCATCAACCACAGAGCTGGACAGAAATGAATCCTTATGATTCATTTTAATGCGGCCTTTAATGTAGCCAGAGTTCAGGTCCCACATTATCAGATGGTCACTAAGGTCAAACATGCAGAAACTCCATGTCTGATTCTTTTTACTGCTATATCATGCCTTACTGCAATATCTACAGTGGATGTAAAAAGTCTACACACCCCTGTTAAAATTGCAGATATTTGTGATACAAAAAAAATAAACCCAAGATAAATCATGTCAGATCTTTTACCCACTTTTAATGTGATATAGCAACAATAAAAGTGAAAAACGAATAAAAACATTTTAGGGAAAAAAAGATAAAGAAAAAACTTACCTGGTTGCACAAGTGTGCATACCCCTTAGCTAATAGTTTGTTAAAGCACTGTTTGCTTGTAATACAGCACTCAGTCATTTTGCGTAAGAGTCTACGAACTTAGCACTTCTTGATTTTGCAATTTTATTTCCTTGCAGAAATTCTCCAGCTGAGGGGATCTCCTGTGTCTCCTCATCAAGTCATTCCACTGGTTTTTGATAGGATTTAGATCTGGGCTCTGACTGGGCCATTAAACAAAGTTGATCTTCATCTAAAGCCATTCCTTCGTTGACTTGGCTTTGTGCTTTAGGTTGTTGTCATGCTGGAAGGTCAAATTTTTCTTCATCTTCAGTTGTCTAACAGAGACCTGCAGGTTTTGTGCCTAAATAGAAAACAAGTTTTCATCTTGTCCCTTTTGTCAATTTTGGAGGGACATCCTGTTCTTGGTAATGCCACTGTGGTGCCCCATTTTCTCCACTTGCTGATGATGGCCTTCATGGTGTTCCATGGTACATCTACTGTTTTGGAAATTCTTTTATGCCCCTCTCCTGATTGATCTTTGTCACAATGAAATTTCATACATGTTTTGTAAGCTCTTTACAGATCATGGCTTCAGCAGTCTGATGAAACCAAGAAAATGTAAAGAAAATCTTACAGAAACAGCTGATCTTTATTTGTGGTTAATATCAATCACGTCACTGATGACAGGTGTATGACTTTTTGAATTACATTTGAAGATGAGTCTGAATGTGATTGGTTATTTCAGAGCACAGTTACATGCCCCCATTATAAAGTTGCATAAATGTTGCACAAGTGTGTACACTTATGCAACCAGTTTATTGTAAGTTTTTTCTTTGTCCTTTTTTCCCCCAAAATGTTTCTATTTGTTTGAATTTTGCTGGATGATATATCACATTAAAGGTGGAAAAAGATCTGGCATGATTTATCTCAGTTTTATTTTTTTACATCACAAAAACCCGCAATTCTAATTTGGGTGTGTTGACTTTTTTATATTCACTGTATCTAAAGCATAAAATATATACACAATATTGTAACATATTGTCAAATCTTTAATTTATGTTTGAAAACTTTAATTTTAATCAAAGTCTAAACTCTGGTCTCTTTATACATGTAGAAACGTGAAATTAACATAATTTAATTTATCCCTAAATTAGTTTAATGAAGAGAATTCTAACCGAGTCTCTGACAGGCCAAGCAGTAGCTCCCCCTTCATGAGCTGGTAGTCCTGTTCAGGGCATGGTACAATGAAAAGGCCAGACTGCTTCTTAATGTAGCTTCTTGTTAGAAGA
Organism: Pangasianodon hypophthalmus; assembly: GCF_027358585.1. NCBI lineage: Eukaryota > Metazoa > Chordata > Actinopteri > Siluriformes > Pangasiidae > Pangasianodon > Pangasianodon hypophthalmus. The sequence goes on from NC_069713.1 coordinate 20,618,685, forward strand.
TCATACACCAGAAGTGTCTAGAAAAAAGGCCCAGAAAAAAAAAATTACTAAACATTTGAAGCATATTTTTTTAAGCTTCAGTATTACCAAGAATTCCAAACTAATGGCTTTGACTGACACAAGTGTACTTATTTGTAGCATTATATACAGTATATATATACATTGGATTGTTTATATACAGATGGGTGACAAAATTAAAGGAAAAAACAGTGGCTCTGTTATGCTTTGGGTCTACTTGTGCCCATAGAAGGATAGATCACTACAAATCAGTGACTAATCACCTTTATCCTGTGATGAAACATTTTTATCCTGATGGGTGTGGTCTCTTCTACAATGACAATGTCTCCATCCACAGGGCACAAGGGCTCACTAAATGGTTTGATGAGGGTGAAACTCATATGGTATGACCTTCACAGTCATATCATACTCAACCAAATACCTATGGGAGATTTTGAACTAACACGGTAGATAGCATTCTCCACCACCTTCAACAAAACACCAGTTCAGGGAATATCTTTTTGGAAAAATGGTGTTCATCCCTCTGGTACAGTTACAGATACTCAGTGCCAATCCTCACTGAAGCTGGTCTTGTCATGGTCCAACATGTTACTAAGACACTTGGGATTTTTTTTTTTTTGTCATCCATCCATATATTGCCAAGAGTGTTGCATACCTAGAAACACTTATAATCTCATGTTCTAGTTAAGGCAATGTGTTCAATACACTGATAAAAGATAGGATGAATGACTGTTCGTTTAAAGACATTCAACACCTGAATGTTTTTTTTTTTTACTCTGTCTGTTCAAAGTAGTGTGAGGGTTGAATAAAAGCTTGAGTACGAGTCGTCTTTACAGATATAACAAAGAGCTCTAAAGTAAAGGTATTAACAAGAAAGTACATTTATTGCATAGGATTATATGCATATAGAATTTACTGCTGATTCTTTATATACATACAAGAACATGTAATGATCCATAAAGAACACATTAGTAATGTTCTGTATAGCTACTGAGCAGTGGACCTAGCAGTACTTTTGGTGGACCCACTTATACTTTTAAAAGTCTGTGATGATCCTATATAGTTGCTGTAACATGCAAAGTGTCAAAAGAAATAACTTATACTGCTCAGTTACAGAATCAAAATCAAAATACAGTATGACATATTTAAAGTGTATGACAGTTTTCTTAAGCCTTTTTTAATTATCATCATTAACTGCAGTATTTTTGGAATTACAGTTGTACCTGGTAAACTGGTGTGGGTGTATCAGTGAAGGTGGCAGTGCCATGGTCAGTCAGGATATAAAGTTTGAGGTCTCGCACCAAAGCAACATCAGCACTGGTGAATAAGCTGTGTTCCACCCGGACAGGCCGAGCCCTGAACCGTGCTCGCCTTATGTTCCACACCCGCACCGTACCAGGGCGTGTGCTGCGACACACTACATAACTACATAACATAATATAACATAACATAACATAACATAACATAGCATAACATAACATAACATAACATAACATAACATAACATAACATAACATATATTATATTATATTATATTATATCATATCATATCATATCATATCATATCATATCATATCATATCATATCATATCATATCATATCATATCATATCATATTATATTATATTATATTATATCATATCATATCATATCATACAGGGTGTCCCAAAACTCTCCATAAGTAGGAGAAATTAACACTTTTTAGCAAAATGTCTTCCAAAATTTTTCATACTTAGTTTATATTATATATTTTTTCAGATAACCTTTCAGAAGAACGTATTGAATTCAGTCTCATGGCTGGATCAGGATCAAGGCTGCGATGGACAGGAAACATGGCAAGCACATCACACATGGCACAGTTCCCAAATTAATTACCAAATTCAAAAAGACTGGAAGTGTTGCAGACCAACCAAGAAGTGGACATCCACAAATATCCACCGAAAAGGCACAACTGACGTGGTGCAGGCATACATAGTCCCCTACGTATGGAGACTTTTGGGACACCCTGTTTTATATTATATTATATTATATTCATATTATATTATATTATATTCTGAGTGATATAATATTGTTTTTGCAGTTATGGTATATAATTAAGGTATGCTAGTAAATATTATGGTTCTATTACTATGTGAGTGTCTACCTGGGATATTTATCCATAGCTATTATCTCCTGAATGCCATCACTCTGTACTCTGTGGATGTTGTATACGAGAGACTGGTCATTGATTCTGGAAGCCAGATTCCACACGCGCAAGTACCGCTCTCCCATACAGAACCCCACACAGAAACGCAGGTCAGAACATATACCTACACATACAAAATAGCTGTAAACAAATGATCATACTCAGTTACAGCTACTGTTGATGAAAATTAAATAGCCCTTTGTGGTCTTCTATTTCATGTAATTTATGATTGCTGCGTTAGGAAAGCCATTACATCAGCCTGTAAAAAGGATTTGTAATAAATCTCTATGTAGGGTGCCATGTTCAATGTGGTATCAAAATAATCTTATCTTTATCTAAATAAATATACAGGTTTCATGTTCTAAGTATATGTATCTTGTGTAATTAATGAGGTCATGAAAACTAAATTACACACACTTTACCTGAAATCAAATTTTAAAAAATTAGTATTTCTGCAGTGTAGGTTTAATGTCCAAGTACTGTATAAGGTACTACATGTCCTGACCAACCTGCAGACAGGAGGCCTGGGAATCGTGCCATATGTTTATGATCTTCAGTCTCTAGATTCCAAGTATTGATTTCTGTGGTCCTGTTATGAGTTGAGGGGCAAAAGGCCACTACATGGGTGCCACCCTTATTGATAGTAACATGGGAAATGTAATCCTGACTGCAGCCCATAATAGAGCGCAGGTACTGGAAAGAAGCAGTGCTGAAGAGCTCGATGTGTATTATATCACTGTGTCTCTTATAGGGATACCTTATACATTAGAAAGGAAAGGATAGATTTTAGCTTTTTGATAGACAATATCATAGTACAACAGGTCCACTATAATAAAGGGTTAAAAAAAAGACACTGTGCAAATGGTTACTTGAGAAATGTACGTTCTTTACACTAATACATTTAACTAACATTATAACAGTTATATAAGAGGTTTATAAACATGCAAAGTTATGTACTGTAACAAAATTACAAATGGGCTCACTTTTCATGTATTATAAATGCAATACAAAGTGTAAAATTGTCCTGTTACCTGCAGAAGAGAAGGAAGTACTGAGAGTTCATTTCCACAGCTTGTATGGAGGCAGCCTGATGCTGAGCTTTTAGAGTAACCAATATTGATCCTGCTCTAGCACTGAAAACAGCAGCTTCTCCACCACTTCTGAGAAAAACAGAGAGGAAAAAAAAAGAGACAGAAACAATGACCAAGATCCCATTAAAAACTGCACCAGTGCTAGTGGTGTAAATAAAGTCTATTAAAAAGTCCATCACAATGACTCTAGTTAAATGCTTTAAACAGTCTGTTCACATGGCCTACAGGGTTTTTACATTGTCTCCACAACTGTAGTCATTCCAAAACAACTCTCAGTGCATTCTATCCATCCATCCGTTCTCTGTACTGGTTATCCTACGCAGGGTCACAGCGGAGCCTGGAGCCTATCCCAGGGGACTTGGGGCACAAGGTGGGGGACACCCTGGACATCTGTCTACAACACGTGTCTTTGGAGGAGGAAACCAGAGTACCCAGCGGAAACCCCCAAAGCACGGGGACAACATACAAGTTCCATGCACATAGGGCAGAAGTGGGATTCGAACCCCTAACCCCGGAGGTGCGAGGCAACAGTGCCAACCACTGAGCCCCCCCCTCTCAGTGCATTCAAAATAAGATAATGCTTCCAAACTGGTTTCAGGTATTAATATAATTTTGGACACACAATAATTCAGTAAGAAATCTCTTGGCATTAAAATCGCAATGCAATCTATTATTTGCAATAGCTACAACTTTATAACAAACAGTCAATCGAGTGCCACATATCTGAAGTGAAGTGACTTGTGACCCATACTCAGAATTTGTGCTCTGCATTTAACCCATCCAAGTGTGCACACACACACACACACACACACACACACACGGAGCAGTGGGCAGCCTTTTTTGCTGCGGCGCCCGGGGAGCAGTTGGGGGTTCAGTGCCTTGCTCAAGGGTCTCACCTCAGTCGTGGTATGTGTGTATGTAGGAGAGAGCGCTGGTCATTCACTCCCTCCACCTACAATCCCTGCCCGACCTGAGACTCGAACCCACAACCTTCAGATTCACCTTCGGGTTGCAAGGCCGAGCCTCTATCCATTAGGCCACGACTGCCCCCGTGGGGGCATATCTGTGGAAAAACCCAGCACTACAGCCCTACACACTGGTGCTATGGATGTGACTGATACCTATTTGAAGTGATGACACAAAAAAAAAAAAAAAACCTTGGGGAGAATAAAAATGAATAATCAAACAGGTCTTTACATGACCAGACAGTTCAAATCAGTTCAGAAACTGCAACAGTATCATTTTAAACATCACTGATATTGGATGACATAAGTAATAGTAAAACTATATTAATAAAAGTGAAACGCCATAATGAAGTCATTGTGGTTATACACAGTATGTAGGTGTGTGAGAAAGATACAAAAGCATAAACTTGATTTTCATCAGAATGTTACTGGTTGAGATTTTGTACAATTAGGCTTAGCCTTATATTATATAGATTGTGTGGTTCACTAACCTATAGATACTAACCTATATCCAAAGAGGACATAATCTTTAAGAGAGCTGCGGGAGACCAGAATGGAGTTGTCTTTGTGAATGGGGTCACAACCAAGAGTGAGGTTCACACAGTGAAGCAGTGAGCAGGACTCTGCTAAATCAAACACCTAACAATAAATAATAAAGAGAACTAGAAAAATAATACCTACAAGAGTTTGTTGCAGTGTTCCCCAATAATTACTATGCATATATAACATTTCAACATCTAACACATGGTGGACTGAAGGTGTCTTACCTTGACTATGCGACTGCCATCGTAAAAGACCACCAACAGTCGTCCATCACAGGTAGATGTAATAACAGGAACATCCACTGACCCTGCATCTGTATAAAGCACCTTTCCAGAGTGCACCTCTTGCACCTGAAGTCTGTGTCCCATCCTTAGTGCCAATACTGTGTCCTCCAGACAGAGAGTGAGCGCTTCAGGAGCACAGTCTGGATTAGACACCACCGAACTTGGAATGGTTTTGGCAAGGGTTATTGAATCCTCCAACTTCCAGAGGTTAAAGGTTCCATCCTCAGAGCATGATATTGCATGATACTGACCCAAGGCCAGTGCTTTTACAGGACTCATATGACCTATAGGCAAGGTATGGAGATCATTTCACCTATTTTATATAAAAACAACAAAACTGTTGTCCACAATTTGGAGAGCAATTTACCTAATTACATTATAAGTACAAATGTATAAGAGAAAGAAAGCAAGAGCTTTCAACCCTTACTGATTGTCAGAAAGGCAAGCAAACGTATTTATTTCCTCTGGGAGCTGAGCTTCATTATATCATTTACTTTTCTGATCTGTCACATTCCAGTCCCTTCTCCTGCTCACTACGTCACTGATCTAATAATCGCTTGTCCACTATAAATTTAGCTCACATTTCCCATATAACCTGTAGATTATATAAATCATGCTTTTTTAGGAAGTCTTGCCAATATGGTTTTTCTTATGTGTATACTACTAAATATTGTTGCTGATCTTTTTCCCATTTACTCATTTTGCACTTCATCTCTTTGCGTGTGTGACTATGGTTAAATTTGCAAATAAGAACACTTAAAGTAGCAAATTTAAAATGTGCTATGTATAAATAATATTGAAAATACAGAGCTCATGTCATGCAGCAGAAAAGCATTTGCTCTATCAGTGGGAGACTGGGAGAATCCTAACCATGCCACATTAGTGTCTGCACCCCAAAACTCTAAATGATGCCTCATGATTCCTCAATTGTATTTCATTTTTGGGCTAATACATCACTATTTAATGTATTGAGTGTAATGTATCCATGCAATAATATTTTGCTTAATAACTGAAAGTGTAATCATTGTTATCAGTGACACAGTTATACCTGCAAGTACTGTGTGTGTTATTCCTCCTGGTGGCAGGAGGCAGCTGTAAGATGGCACCAGGACAGGCACTGATGAGTACTGACACTGTGTCAAGAGGTCATGCAAGTAAGAGAAGCGCTGAGGGTCACCTGCAGTAGCATGCCAGTGCAACAGAAAAATGTCAATGCAGAGAAAGTTACCACTGACTGTAACACGTTTCATGTGCCTGTTCACAGTACCTGGAGCCACAGGCTTATCTTGGGCAGTGATGTGGAGGAGACGCCCCAGTAACTGAGATGCCAGTTGGCATGGGTCCTTCAACAGCACAGGATGTGAAAGACAGAGAGCCTGGGCCAACACATCTATATCAGGCAACTCTCTGTAGCACAAACACCAAAAGCACAAAGACACGAACAAACTGATTACACTTTACTACATCTTTAAACCCAACTCAATATAATTCTACTGTACACACTTATAGCCTCAAAGTTCAAAGTATCTTACTTATCTGGCATGACAGCAGCTTTCATATCCTCTTCTACATGGCTGATGGACAGACCCCAGACTTTATGCAGCAGGAACTCATAGTTAAAGAGGCACTGGCTGAGCAGAGACAGAATCTGGCCTGAATGTATGAGATGGTAGGGCAGACCGTGAAGCTTACGCAAATTAAACACATAACCTTTCCTGCCGTTTTCCTCTCTACTCCATGCAAGTGGCTGGAAAATATGACTATCAGAAGCACAGCAGCTGAAATAATCTGCAAAATCTGCATGGATAGCCTTCTTCGAGTCTTCTGTTTTCAAATAGCGCTGGGTGATGACATGGCTGAATTCAGTGTGGGTCCAGCGCAATACCCATGTCCCATCACTTTCCACCTCCATAATGTGATACCTGAGTTCCCACCTCAGCCGGGCCAAAATACCATAAGGCACACTGGGATATCCTGAGGTGGTCGGAGTCTGATTGTATAACTGTGTAAGCTCCTGAGCAACCCGCCTGTCATGTCCTAACAGTTTCAGAAGTTCCTCTTCTGTCACTCCACCACGTGAGAGAGAGATCAGCGATGTAGCGCGTCGCACCAGGTTCTCACCATACTCACGCTCTAAACGTGCCAAGAGGATCAGGAAAAGACTTTTCAAGTCCCCAGGAAGGGAGAGCTGTTCTGGTGAGGAGAAAGAGGTCCACTTTCTGCTTTCACTGTAGGCAAATCTAAGATACATAGGAAAAGGACAGGAGAGACACGAGTGCAGTAAGAGGCTCCACTGGTCCTCTTGAAGCTGGTAAGAATCAGCCACAAGTTTAGAGGTCAGACTGGCTTTGATTTCCTCACTGCTCAGAGGAGGAATAGCAAGAACTGAGACCTTAGCTTGAGTCTGAGGGAGATGGAAAAAGGACATAAAGAAGCAAGGAAAGAAAAAAAGAAATGATGAACAGATGGAGAGAGTACACAAAAATAAGATCCATTTTCCCATGCTATACTCAGTAGTTTTGGAGAGAAGGGTCACCTGTAGCAAATGAGCAGAGGTGGATTGTGTGTTGGCAGACAGGATAGCATAGACATGTCGAGGTAGAGTGTAGAGCCAGGACAGATTAGCTTCTTGTTCTTCACTCAGCTCATCCAGACCATCAAGCACCAGAGCCAGAGGCCTGTTCTCTTCCACCAACATCAACAAAGAATGCAGCTCGTTGCACAGCTGTGCCAAGGACTGTGGGGTGAGAAGCAGACCATCAGAGACACTGCACTCAGAATGTAACAACTGTAGTGCAACTCAGTGGTGGCATGTCCACAGAGGCAGGTGGGGCAGAGCCTCACCATTTATATCAGTCTTTCAACAAATGATAATCTTCATTAAGTCCTCATTCACAACTCCATGCATTTTAAATTCCTTTTGTACTAATTACCTCTTTTGAGTGACCAACAATTTTAAAAATATGTTGCTATTTGACAGATTGCACAATTGTGGCACAGCGTGTTCACTTGCCTATTTAGTTCCACAGAGTTATAATTTTATTATAGTGTCCAGAAATGGGAACTGCAATAAGCACTAACAGAGGACCACTGGGGCAGGAATCACGGTGCTCAACGCCAGCGTTATGAGCATTTTCAGTGGAGGACAAGCAGCCGTCAGGACAGTTAATAGCACAGTTGCCAGGGTTGTGATTTTTCTCCAAATTCGGCTAGAAGCTGCCAAGACTTTGTTTTATAGCAAATAATCTTAATTAAGTTTAATACATTTCTGCACACAAAGGCAAAGTGTAAGACACTCTTATAGACCTCACTTCTTTTTACACCTCACACACTGGGACAGAAGCAATGTGAATCACACCTGCCGTAGTGAACACGGTTGAACAATGGTATATCTAAAACCTTTCAAAATGAGTTGCTAGACTGTTTGCTTGATGTATGTTGTTGACTCTCACATGCCTATTATGGGGCTACTCTAAAAATTCACTAGAAAGTACACTATAAAATAAGTCAAGTATGATAAAAATCTATGATCACAAGCTACTGCTAGTGCACCTGGTTTATATAAGAAGAGAGTCTTAGAGAGTTGCCTTACTGGGTCAATTCAAAGACAATATATATGATTAAATAATGCTAGGAAAACTGGGATGATCAATTACCTCTGATATTTCCGTGTTTTTGCAGTCTTTGCAGTAGACTTCCACTATCTGTGTACAAAGCATTTGCAGGAGAAGACGCACATTTCTGCTGTCTGATGTCAGTCCAACAAAACACACCAACACAGTCACATCTCTGAGATCAAACAGGACTGAATGTTACATTCCTAAAACCAACTGAGGGATCTGAGGGACCATACTCATTTATACTTTAACTTTTGTTGATCTCTGCAATGCCCTTTTTTGCCTACCCAGGTATCCAAGTTGGTAAAAGCTTGGCCACCTTGGCCAGGATGGTGCTTTTCCCTAAACCTGGCTCTCCTAACAGCAGCAAAGCATTCTGGGAAGAGGCTGACTTTTGCAGGGCATCCCTCACTTCCAGCAGGAATTCTTGCCTAAGCTCAAAGCTCTGTGCTCTGCAAAAAAAGAATAAATGAACACAATTCAACTGATCCTGTAATGATATTATTACAATTATATAAGAAATAAACAGCATGTGGTCATTCAAACTAAACAAAAGTAAAATCATATAAGTAGTTTGAAACGCACAGTGTTTTTCCATGTTTAAGGTGAAGCTGAATCTCCTCCTGAATTTGAGTTTGTGAAGCTTCTTTTCTCATGATATCAAAAGAGCTTTTGATTGGTCTTACGTGCATCACCCTATAACAAAAGTGATCATGTTTAACCTGCCTTCTGTACATTCTGGTAAAGAACAGCTCATCTTTTTACATCTATACCTGTTGAAGGCTGCCACGACTGTGCGTAGGAAATGAGAACAGAGACGTTCCGTGTAGAACTGATGTGATCTGTTATGTTTGGGGCTGAGACCTTTCCTGCCCCAGCTCACGTTAATCTCATAGATATTAGTGTGTCGCAGCTTCAAGATGAAAGCACACACAGAGACAAGTTTATATGACCACATATACACAGCTGCATTTATACAGCCATTTAAAGTTATAAAACATTTCTATCCTGATGGGAGTGGATTCCCCTATCCACAGGGCACAAGGACTCACTGAATGGTTTGATGAGTATGAAAATGATGTAAATCATATGCTATGGCTTTCACAGTCGAAGATTTTGGACTAACATGTTAAACAGTGCTCTCCACTACTATCATCAACATCAATCAGTTGAGGGAATATCTCTTGGAAGAATGGTGTTCAACCCTCCTGTACAGTTCCAGAGATGTGCAAATCTATGGCAAGACACACTGAAGCTGTTCTGGTGGCTCATGGAGGCCTAACACCTTACTGAAACACTTTGTGAGACATTTTGACCTGAACAAAAAATAATGTTTAATCAACTCCTATTATCATTGTTAAGCAGATGTAATTCTCTACTTTACCTTGCTGTGGATGTTATGGATGAAGCTCTGCTGTGCTTGATACAGGGTGTGGTTGAGCTGTGCTCTGCCTTTCTGCAGGTCAATGAACTGTGAAGCATATTCACTCTTCAGGTTATATAGCAGGTCAGTGATGGTGCGCTTATAACAGTGACTGTACTCCTCAGCAGGGAGCTTTGCTCCGAGACCCTGTTCTACCTCCCAGTCCAATACTGAAATATATATATAAAAAAATATGTATATTTACTGAAATAAATTATGTCAACTAGGTGTATTTCACGTGGCAACAAACACCACACAAACCTGTCCTAAGCAGGCATAAAGTTTCTGCCTCTCCGATGGCTTCTGGTCCACTGCGCTGCAGCACCTGACATATTCGCTTACAGGAAAAATGCCATGCTTTCCTAGCTGCTTTCCTACGCTCCCCATCACGGCTCAGGAGGTCAGGGTGATGTGTACTGATGTTTGTAGAAATACCAGGAAAAACAGTCAGTTAGTTTAAACACTTCTAATAGTCATTCTGCTCAACGACATCACACTCAGTGATTTTGGCAAATATGGAATAAATTGAGCTAAACATTTTTTGTCTGTATTATTTCAAACCAGAGATACATATACAAGCATGTACACTATATGGCCAAAAGTATGTAGACACCTGACTAGTCATACCCATATGTGTTTTTTGAACATCCCATTTGCTGTTATAGTGACCTCCACTCATCTGAGAAAACTCTCCACTAGATTTTGGAGAGTAGCTGTGAGTATTTGCACATTCAGCAACACGAGCATCAGTGATTCCAGTTCATGTCAAAGGTTCATGTCAAACTGCCATTCCAGTTCATGTCAAAGATGTTCAGTGGGGTTAAGGTCAGGGCTCTGTGCAGCCAAGTTCCTCCACTCCAACCTTGGCAAACCATGTCTTTATCAACCTCACTTTGTGTGCAGGGGCACTGTCGTTCTGGAACATGTTTGAGGCTTCACTTAGTTCCAGTGAAAGGAAACTGTAATGCTACAGCATATAAAGACATTCTATACAACTGTGTGCTTCCAAATTTGTGGCAACACTTTGGGGAAGGCCAACATATATGGGGGTGATGGTCAGGCATCCACAAACTTGTGGCCATATAATGTATGTCAGAGTAAATACTGTAAATGAGAAAAATGGCATGCCTATTCCAATTTATGTTTAATTTTCAGATTAATGAGTTTTTATCATTCTGATCACTGCTAACAGGCCTTTATGAGAGCCAATCCCCACCACTGCATTTAACATTTCTAAAGAATTAAAACGATGAAAGCATATACTGTAAATGCTTGAAGATACACACTGAGAATTAAGACTAGAAGAAAACAAAGAAACCTTGAACTGTCAGATTCAAGACTTCTAACTGGCTTAACTGCTCCTTCAATGGCCGCTAAACACTATGAAGTGAAGTGAAGTGAAGTGAAGTGAAGTGACTTGTGGCCAAGTATGGTGACCCATACTCGGAATTTGTGCTCTGCATTTAACCCATCCAAGTGCACACACACATAAACCCATTACTCCTGCAGAACATACCATGGAAACCAAAAGAGTGTCCTTTACCTACCCAACTCTACAACACAACAATAGATATTAGCTTCTTAGATCTGTACCAGCTCAACAAGTTGTTCAGCATTTTCTCTTCCCATGTTACAATTGCTAAAAACAGCTATTACCAGACAACAACAAGTTTAACAACACTGTAAACACGACACAAACTGTTGCCAAACAATGCTACATCATCGAAAAAATACATGGGAAATTTATGCTTTTTTTTTTTGTTTTTTTTTTTGGAAGTTGTTTTTGTGATATTTGATTGTATATTATTATGTAAATTTCTACTAACATGGGATTTATTTATTTTCACTAATTGTGGGGGGAGTTTTTCTTAATGTGTTAACTGTTGTTATGTCTTTAATTGTTGTAGTGTTTTTTTCTGCCTTCTTTGCCGGGTCAGTCTTGTAAAAGAGTTTTTATCTCTGGTTGTATCCTGGTTAAATAATGGTTATGTACATACAGATACGTAGCATTACTATCAATCACACTCTTTTGCTGCACTGAAAAATTTTGGGTGCAAGAGGAAATAGATTCTTGGTATGTTGTACAATCTGTGTAGCTACAGTAAGCGGCTAGAGAAACACTGCATGGTATGTAGCTAGCTATTCTGCTGATTCATTGTCATGCCCCCTATACAAAGTTAGTCTTAAATTATAGTATAACTGCTGTGGTTATTAGTATAACTTATGTGACACAGGAACTATATGTGCATGCAGCGTAGCTCACTACACATTCAATGACACTAATATTAGTATAGCAATGTTCTTGTTTTTATCTTCATTTTTAACCCACATGAGCCTGTCAGTTCCATTTTAACTGTGCTGAAATAGACCAATATCTAAAGTATCATCAATCACCAAACCATTTCAACCACAAAAAAAATATCTTGTTTGTCTGTTAAATCAATAACCTTTCATTCTCATTGCACCCAGCTGTAATTTATATTAATAAGACAAATTCATTTTTACAGTAAAATGAACTTTATAACTAACTTCATAAAACTGAGAGGCTGAATTGAATAAATTCTTTCCTGTCTACCTGACAGGCAGCAGGCGGTACACAGGTGGAACTGTGTTCTCATCTAGCTGGTACCATGTCAGCAAGAGGGTCAAATCTCGATCGAAGTCTGCCCAACATCTCGTTAAGCAGACCTCTTCTCCATCTTCTCCATAGGAATTGGTGTCTTCCCTCATTAAAGCAGTGTTTCCTGTATTCCCCTCTTTTTCAGGCCTCTCTGGTTCCAGTGTAAAACTATCAGCACTGCTATTGGTAATGCTGGGTTGAGTTTCAGTGGCTGTTTCTTCCAAGTCAGACTGCCTCTTGGAAACTCTTTCCCTGTCTCTTATAACAATTTTCAAAATTGCCTCGAAGTCTTTTTGGGAGATGGTGGTTGGTAATGACTGGATCTCGTGCTTCTGACCTGTGAACAGCTGTGGAAAACAGCAGAGGAATGAAAGCAATAAAAAGAGAAAAGCCATTGTGTCCATAATTAGGTATACTGACTTACAAAAAAGTTTGGCCCCTCTGTCTCTTGGCACTTCTTAAGCATCTCTAAATGCAGCTCTACTGAGTCATGGTGGTCAGTAACGGGGTCTTCCACACCTCTGCGCAGGTCAATCATTCTGAAATCATACCCTCTCTGCTTACAGTAGAGGTACAGCTGAGGATACACGCTCTCCATCAGCGCAGTACGCTCTGCAACTGTATCTAAACATGTTAGAAAACACACTCAACTTCTATTCAAAAACAGCATGTAAATCTATTTACCTTTTCATAACGACAATGGAACTGCACTCTTACGCTTTGGGGCAAAAAACGGCCCAAGGTTCTTTTTGCCACCAAAGCGTTGATCATTCATTGTTAACAAGCAATACTGAAGCAACATAACATAACAAAGAATTCCTTTTTTGTATTTGTTAGAAACATTGAAATATTTAAAGAAAATCATTTCAGGAATAATGAATTCTTTGGCGTAAACTTGCAGACAGTATTTTACATATAGATACAGGGGTGGACAATACTTGAGTAAATGTATTCTGTTACTATACTTAAGTATTATTTTGGCATATTTATACTTTACTCGAGTATTATTAAAATTGAATACTTGTACTCTTACATTTCCCAGAAAAATTACTTTTAACCTCTTAGATTTTTATTTACACTTTCAAAGTACAAATCTCAAAGGTCACCTCCTCTGTCATCCAGCCACTGACTCTACACCAGGTATCAATCAAATGGGCTCAGTTTAGCATTGAATCATTTCAGCTTAGCATCCAAGCAAGTTGATCTATGTAGAAAAAACTACCAAGAATTGCGCCACTTTGTTACCAGCCATGATTTTCTCATGTTATACAGAGCTGTTAGCACTATAGCTATCCCTGTGCATTTGAATATAGATAAGCCAATGGACTGCAGTGTGGTATTTGAGGATGAGTGCCCCTGGCCCTACCTTAGTAAAATGTTTCAGTATGCTGGAGTAAGCAAAGACTCATATAAAATGAGGCCTCTCCTTTGCCTCTCTAGAAGGTAGAACTCCATCTAAGGGTTTGGAGTAGGTTTTGCTAATTTGTTCACTTTAACCAGCTATATTTAACTAAGTTGGCCTGTTGTCTTTGTTAATGCCAGGTTAGACTAGCAATCGATCGCAATCAATTGAATCACAGCTAGCTTAGTTGGCTAGCAAGGCCAATTCTAGCTAATGGTAAATTTTGCAATTGATGTTTTCGGGCAAAACGACATACCAGCTTTAAAACAAAAATCGTCTTCTAACAGTCTTAAATAAGTAATAAAAGTTACTTTTCACAAAAAAGTTATTAACTTAACTTCATCAATTCAAAAATTGTACTTTTTACTTTTTAATACATTAGTACAAAGTAATTTTTTTTTTTTTACTTTTACTTCAATACATTGTTTGGCTTGATACTTCCACTTTTATCTAAGTAAAATTCTGAACATCTCTATTTTCACTTAAGTATAATTTCTCAGTACTTTGTCCACCCCTGGACAGATGTGTCAGTGTTTTTCCATTCCATTTTAATGGCAACCTACAAATGATAGACATGTTGTCAAGAAGCTGTAGTGTATTAGTATGAGATGCATCATAACATTTCATTACTTTTATGGCAAAAAGAACCTTGGCCATTTTCCCCCAGAGTGTAGATGAAAGGGTACTTCTTGGGTTTTTTGGATGGTTAAGGATTCTGAATTTTTTTAAAAAAGGTTCTTTTTGGAACCTCTGTTGTAGAGTTCTATGTAGAATAGAGTTTCCCAAAAGGGACAAAGAACCATTTTGGTACAAGATGGAACTTTTTTCTAAGGTTGTAGGATTACATGTATCCATTACGCAGTGGTTGTCAATCTTACCTCTATATCCCCCACACAAATAGATCATAATCCTCCTCTTGACATGACAAAGTCCATCTGTCTCCCATTGCAGGGAATTTGCTCTTATACAGTCCTGGACATAATGGCCTTTTTCATCCCTTTTCTTAGAAAGTGAACTATTTGTCTTCTCAAGTTGACAGCCTCCACATGTTCCCTGAGAAGAGCCTAGGCGTGGCACCTTGTGTGCACAATATGGTAAAGCAGGAAAGCCATCTTTGACCCACTTCTCCTCCATTATTAAGCTTGGCAGAAACTGTGGCTCAGCGTCCAATGAGCCCGCAGCCTCGCTGACATTAAATGAGGTCTTCAGAGCCTTGTCCTCAAATTTCAACATTATTGATTAGAGGAATGTTCTTTTAAATGTCCACACCATATTTCTAAAAGATGATTAGTACCTCACCTTCAACAAAAATGTTTCAGTGGTCAGTAAGGTCAAATCTTCAGCTCTCTCCTTTCCAGGAGACAAACAATGGCAGGAAGTCTTCAAATACCGTTGTTGTAAATGGTACTGAGGAAAGGAAAATGTCTTCAACATCCATCCACTACCACTGATCTTTGGTACACCAACAAATAATAAAGTGATAATTTTTTTTTTTTTTTTTTTATAACAGTGCTTACTTTGAGGTGGGCAGTGATCTTCAGATCCATCTCCATACTTACTTTGGCATAAGGACCAACCTGATGGCTTGAGATTTTCTGCTTATACAAGACATTCATATAAACGAAATGTGCAACAACATCTAGCCTACCATTGGCTATAAACTAATACTGTTCAAGAAAAATAAACTGAGTCTGTGAATCCTGTGGTTCTGGTCCTATACCTTGTTCTTGATTGTCCTATTAAGAGGTCCATGGTCAGTTCGACCCTGGGAGAAGAAAAGCTCTTGTAGTCTGTGAGAGGCAGTTAGCTCCCTATCATACTGACGAAGTTATGCATTTTCAGTGAGGAATCTCCAGTACCCGCAGTTCAGTTAATAGTGATAAATTAACATCATATTACAGTAGATGAGAAGACATAAGGCACCAATATAGGCTGAAGGTGCTCTAAAAATGGAAGCAGGAGAAGGAAGGAAATACATGAGGGGAAGAAACTCACTTGTGGTAGTGACTTAACAGGGCCATTGGAAATGGGTGGAAAATTTACAGCTTCATGTTTCTGTAAATAGTGAAAGAAAGTTACATCAACATGACATAGGAGGACATGACATAACATGACATAACATGACATAGCATTATAAATTTTAATACAGTTATAATAAATAATAGTAAATTTTACATTCAAGCCTAAGATAACAGCTCCACTGCTTCTTTGTAACAGTGTTAGTCTGAATAAGACAAATTTTAGGGGTGAAAAGTTGTATGTTCAGTATTTGTGCAGGTTCACTTTTCAGTTTTAGTCTAGTCTATTCTAAATACAAAGTAATAAATTTAGGCTACATATGATAATGATTTGGTTATAAATAACAAGACACAAAAGCTTACTGTTTTGTTTTTCTTTTTAAGTGCAATCCCAGCTCTGTGAATTGACCACATTGTTGAATTTTAAGCCTCCCAGCGTCCCACTGGATAAAAGCTATAGATCTTTTTTCTGAAACAGTAAAGATGCAGTGATAAATCGGTTTCACTGAATTATTATTCTTTAGCACAGCGTTGTCACTGGTGCCGTGTCCTGTTTGTGTCCTGTCTGTCTTCAGCAGCCAACAGCCATAGTTACAGCACGCAAACCCGCCTACAGTCATTACACTTAACTATGTGCCATGTTAGCTTTATGCATCTATATACCGTAATATCCCACTGAGATACCGGCAAGCAAACAACTCGACCGTATCTGAATCATTTAATCAGGGCATCAGGGATCCATAATTAATAGGAAGGCATAATGATAATCTACCAGATACTTTAGAGGTGTCCCTTATTACGCACCTGCCATAATAATAATAATAATAATAATAATAATAATAATAATACATTAGTAGTAGTACTAGTAGTAGTATCCTCTTTTTTCCATTTGTTCAGTCTGCATCGCTTACTTGCTAAAACTACACTGTTAGGCACCATGTGTTTATGAGCGCGTGTAGGCACCTGACTCCATTTCCCATCATGCCCTGCATTATTATTATTATTATTGTTGTTGTTGTTGTTGCTATTATTATTATTATTATTATTATTATTATTATTATTATTATTATTATTATCTTCTCTTTTTATCATTTGTTCAGTCTGCATCGCTTCCTTGCTGAGACTGTACTGTCAGGCACCGTGTGTTTTATGAGCGCTTGTAGGCACCTGACTCCATTTCCCATCATGCCCTGCATTATTTTTATCGTGTCAGTAAAATGGCCGCTATGTCAGGCTGCTCTGGAGACTGTGCGCTTCAGAGAAGCTTAAACAAACTCCTGACGGCTCCGTCTGGGTCTCTCAGAGTCAAAACCCAAGCGGAGCCGCTGTATTTTATTTCTCTTGAGCGCTACGGAAGAGACCCGAATTTCGCCGTCCATTTCCCGGACAGCATTTCTATGTCGGACAGTCTGTATGATGCTACTGTTACTGACGGAGACTGCAGAGTGAGAGTGTCTCTAGACCCCAGTCTGAACGCACTGATAGACAGAAATAAACTCCGCTGCGGCAGTGTGCTGAGAAATGTTGTGTTCAGTCATTCGGCTAGTGATGAAGCTGAAGGGGACAGCAGGACTTTTCACATCTGTAGCCTCGAGGTGGACAGTTCAGGCGGGAGCGACGCAGCTCTCCTCTCCCTGTCCTCTGTTCATGTGGACTCACTGCCGTGGGTGATGGCCGAGGAGCCGAGCCTCGTCCCGCTCAGAGCCCGCAGGAGCACTTACCTTCCCCTGTGGAATAACCACGACTTCAGCGGGGAAACATGGCGGCACACGCCTCCCTCTGAGCCTGGCGGAGAGGACTCTGACGAAGAGGATGTGGTGGAAGGTAACTAACCTGTACCGAAACGCCATGTCAGCTTAGAGCTCAAACAACGGTTAACCTCCCACCCCCCCAAAAAACAAAAGACACTCAGTGGCCACTTTATTAGGGACACATAGACACTATTTTGGAGCTACACTTTTATCAGGGATTCCCATGATAATACTGCACTCCTGCACACTTCATCACCCATCCACTACAACAGAGCAGAGCTTCTCAATCATTTTACCCCCTGACACCCCTTTAACTGTTTAATCAATTCCACTGACCCCCACAGTACATATTTATTTCAAGAACCTAATCCATCCATTCGAGTAAAAGTCTCATTATGTAAATGTGTACAACAATATTCTGCCTATGTATTGAGGCCATGGAGCTATCTGTTTCTGAACTGGAAACAGTTTAATGGATGAACACATTAAACACATAAACTGACATTATTTACTGTATAGGGCTACTTGTTTTTGAGTTGAGTTATCCATTCAATAAATATAACCAGTTTTTGAGTTATTGAGTTATCCATTCAATAAATATAACCAGTTAAATAGTCTAATAACTATAAGAACAGACTAATAATTATGATAATAGTATTTTCCATCACTGTCAAAAAAAATAAAGAGAGCGAGAGAGAGAAAACAGACCACATGGCTATTGTACCCTTGTACAGAATACATCAGTGGAAAAAGGGACCACTGCTTGCCAGATAGGGTTTTGGATCATATTCAGCATTAATACTGAATGGCATGGTAGTGTTGCGTTGCAGGATTTTTAGCATTATATTATGGGTATTACAAGGAGCTGAACAGCATATAAGAGTGAATGGGCTTCAATCAGTACTTCAGAAAGAGATTTGGGGTTCAGCCATTGTCAACTGTAAAGGTGTGTTTATCAACTGCAGTGTAATTTTTATTGACAATGATTGAGTTTATTCTTCTTTTTTTCCACATGATGCTACTTGATAATGCTTTGTGTTATTGTGTTGCAATTTGTTAATGTTCAGTGAAATAATTTGGCTTTGAACAGATGTACAGCCGGTAGTGTCTCTAGCAGAGCTCCGTCGGCGCTTCCTGAGTGGCTCACTGCGTCGCAGAGGAGCTCTGTGCGTGCGGATTCTGCACAAATCCAGACTGATGTATTATGGGAAAGCAGAGCAGAGCTGCGAATGCCCATACAAGGTCAGAGGTTATGACTATGAGTTAAGGTGTAACTCGAATGTAGCAAAACATATTGAATTTACTCTTTTCTTCTGCTAACTCGTAGTTTACCTTCTCCGTCTGTGACAGGCCGAGCTACAGGTCGCTGACGGCTCCATGAGTGTGTGTGTGGTGCTGTGGAACAGTGTTTGCGTAGACTGGTACCGTTGCCTGCAGCCTGGTCAGGTTTTAAGACTGAGTCGGTACAGAGTGAAGGACAGCTACAGCAGCCGCAGCGGACAAAATGCAGAACCGAATATTGGTACAGAGAAACATCCCACATAAGCTCTGCTACTGTTTTCATCATTGCACTTCATAGATACAGTTCCATCCTGTAAATCCCATCCTGACACATATGCATTAAATGTTTTGTGATTTTCAGTATTTCTCTAGCATTTTAACCTCTCTGTGTTTCTCTCCTTCTCAATCAGAGATCAGTCTAAACTCCAGAAATCCTACTGCTAAAGTCGCCATCATTCCAAAGCAGCAAGTTTTACCTGAGTGGGGTTTACCAGACCTGGCACATAACTTCCTCAGCGGGTACACTGTTTGTTGGCAAAGACTAATAGTACAGTTTAACTCAAAACACTCTATCATTTTTAAATTCAAATTTCTGTATTTCTGTTACCAGCTCTCTCTGGCCTACTTATCCACGCCCACTCTTCAACCTTTAAATTTCCACCCTTTCACTCTCTAAACTGCAAAAATTATTCAGTCTGAAAGATTTTCAGCATATTTTATAAACAAGGGAGTGTTGTTTCATTAGCATAGACTATCTTTGAAAATTGTCTTTGCTGGTGTTAGCCAGGTACATATGGAATTATTATTATTATTATTATTTTTTAAAGGAAGGGGGTGGGGGAACTGTGGGGTAAGAAGGCCTATGACTGCAGCAATGTGTGTATCACCACCACAAACCTACAGTTAGCTATCACATATTTCTCATAGAGAGCTGCTTATAAAGGAATAATCACCATAAAACAGTTTACAGTTTAAAATTTAAAGCAAGGGCCCAAGGAATTTAGCCACTCCTTGCCAGGTTATGCAATGGTTTGTTTCCAAATGACTGCTTAAAAAAAAAAATCGAGCTTTGTGAAACCCACTGCATACAGTTTTTGTCTAGACTGCGTCACAAGGTTGCTGTTTAGTTTTTAGAAGTAGTAGTATATTTTTGGCAGTTTTGTAGTACTAATGAAATGGTCTGTGTTTGTACTTTACCCTAAATTAAGTAACATAAAAATGTGTAAATTCTGTTTTGAAAATTCTGTGTTTTGACTTGATGACTCCAACAAATTTATAGAAATGGAGCAAGTCACTAAAGATTAATTTAATTACAGAAGTTGAAGTTGTTTTAGTAATATCACTGAAATATCACTTATGTCTGTCTATCTCTGTCATAGAGCTTAGAAGTGCTATCACTGTTCCTCTTTCCTATGCAAATTTAAATATTTTTACAGTGACTGATCCACCCATCTGCAGTTTGTCCACTGAATATTTGATTTTTTTCAGACCTCAGTTATTTGTAGTTTTCTAAGCATGATACACTATTTGGACAAAAGTTTGTGGACACCTGACCATCACACCCATATATGAGCCTTCCCCAAACTGTTGCCACAAAGTTGCAACAGAAGCACACAATTGTCTAAAATGTGACTAATGCTCTTGTGATTGAATGAGCACAAATCTCAACAGCCACCTTCCAAAATCTAGTGGAAAGCCTCCCCAATAGAGTGGAGCTTATTATAATTGCAAAAAGAGGACTAAATCTGGAATGAGATGTTCAACAAGCACATCTGAGTATGATTGGTCAGGTGTCAGGTGTTCACATACCTTTGTTTGTTATTTTGTGCACCTGTATGTTCACTGTGCATCATGTCTTCTGCAGACATGATCTACAGAGTTCTCCTCATGGCACCATCTGTGATGTTATCGGTGTGGTTGTTTTTGCGGGGCGACAAGAACGTATCAGGAGTAAGGGTGAGACAGCACTACACACATATCACTCAACTAACTAAGTAAAATAATCAGGAGTGAGTTTTCTGTTGCAGTTGCAGTAGCACAGCACAGCGTGACTCAAGTAGACAGCCGTTGCTGTATTGTGAAGTCCATTGTTTTGTTTTGTTTTAAGATGGACGGAGGTCAGAATTTGAAGAGTACCGATGGCTCCAGTTGGAAGATGGGACCACAGATCAACGAATCACCATCAAGCTTTTTTCAACATCACAGCCAGACATCCAAAGCCGAATCCAACCGAGTAATCACACATCATCTTTTTGTTACACCTACATGTTTAATATGATGCAGGGCATTATCTTTAAAAACTTTTCTCTTATCATTCTCAGTGGCACTGGTTGTCTGTACTAGGCTCAAGCTGATAAAGAATACAGTTGGCAGTGCTACAGCTTTTGAGTATCTGAGCAACACTTCATTTACCCAGGTGTACTGCACAGGTAGCATTCTCTCTCTCTTTCTCTCTCTTTCGTTCACCCACCTAGCTTTCAAAACATAATGCACATGTTTTTGCTTTTCTGAGGTTTGATTGTCTGATGGCACACAGGCACCGGCTCCCACCCTACGATGCCATACAGAGGGATCCGTCCAGTTCGACAATTCCTGCAGTGGTTGAAACAAGTGGATGAGGCCAACATGCTGGACAGGGCTGTGATAGGAGGATACTTCAGTTATCCTCCCCTGCCTGTTTCTCTACAAAGCTTTGTGGAAAACCGACAAGGTAAAGAAAGAGATTAACTCCAAGGTGGGCTACTTGCTTCACCTTAAATTCATAGCAAAGTGACAGACTAGATTTGTTTAATTTTAGCTACAGTTCCGATACTCACAGTCCAGTCTTTCAGCTAATCAGCCAACCATCAGTAGGGGGGTGACAATTTTGAATTGAGACCAAAATCTCATGGTTATATAGCCTATGCCATTGTCCATGGTGTAAGTGACATGGATTGGATTATGAGCCTATAGACTGCATTATTATGAATATTGCCAGTCTTTAGCATTAGAATATTTATATGAGTGGGCACCTACGACTTTTAATAATAATGAGTCTTTCATTATGCTGTGAATTATTTTTTATCATGTTTTTATCATGTTGCAAGCAGAGCTGCGCTTCCTTACAGAATGTTCAAAAATGTAACCAGTTACAAAAAAGATTTCTTAACAAATCTAGAGAAATTATTGTACTTGTCATGGGAATACAGAAATTAGTACATGGGCAGCACTTTGTTGTCCGTGAAGAACATATGTTTTCATTCATATTGATGATCTGGAGACCTTTGTGTGTGGTGACTGGAATGTATGTGATGAGTGTGTACAGCTTGTTGGGTGAACATACTTAAAAGGTATATGTTTTCCAAGCACTAAGAATATGATATCATAAATATGCACTAAAACATTGAAATTGTGTGTTTGTATTGTTCAGGTGAGGCAGGTCTGATTAGTGGGGGAGAAATGAAGCTCCAGTGTGACAGGCTACATTACAGAGAGAGACAACGCTTTGTTGTTCAGTGCACCATCACTGCAGCCTGCTACCACAGCAGACAGGTATACACACACACACACACACACACACATATATATAATATATATATATATATATATATATATATATATATATATATATATATATATATATATATATATATATAATGTGCGTGTGTGTGTGTGTATATATATATATATATATATTATACATCCCATGGCATCAAGGATATAATCACACATCAGTTTTATGACCAGATCTTTCTGTGTCTCTCTTTCAGGATATGAGGAGGATGCGGAATTCAGACCCACTGACAGCTCAACTTAGTCCTAGAGTGCCAAGACAAAGAGAAGGGTTTGTGTTTGTTTCTTGTGTAGGTGTGTATAATGTGTCTTGTATGAGATTTGTGATTGGGATATTGTTTGTATTGCAGGTCTGCCCCATTTAAAACTCCAACAAAGAGGAAATTGCTCTTTACCACTGGCACTTCCAGCAGCAGCTCCAGGAAGAGGTAATGTGCATGATAGAGAGACAGAGAGAGAGCTCTTGAGTGTTCTGCTTTTTTCAAACAATGTGTCAATGTTGTCAGGTTGGCACCACCTTTTCAACAGACATCAACAGAAGAGGATACAGAGAATGGTGAGCGATCTTTAGACATTAGAAGTCTTACTGTTTTTTTTTTTTAGCAGCATGCCAAATGCCAAGTAAACCTTATATAATGTTTTAAAGAAGCATGTTCTAATTTTAGATCCCTCTGCTGCCCTCATGGTGAACAGCAATTACAATGAAAACATTAACAAGCCTTCTTCTTCCCACCCAACACTGTACCCTCTGTTGAAACTATGTATGCCTCATGAGTTGTTTTTTAAGGAAATGGGGCAGAGCTATTTAGTCTGAGGCAGCCCTGTTTAGTCTGAGGCGGAGTCTAATTTCTGGCTGGAAAAATGTAAACAGAATTCTGAAATCTGCTGAAGCACAGTTGTCTTTGATCATTAAAAGTCTAGTAGCATATGGTCTTTAAAAATTAATTGATCTGTAAATGATTTAATGTAAATGATTACTGGCTTTCAAAACATGAAATTATTTGTTTATAAGAAAGTGTAATTCTGTTTGTTTTGGGGCAGCTAATGTTTTGGTATGTCTCATTCCTTCTGCAGAGTTCTCTCTGTTTGAAGGCGCTATGGAATTTCTAGTTGGAGACGATGATGATGAAGAAGATGATGATGAAGAATTCTCCACGCCACCCAGTAGCCCTATGCTGTCCCACCTTGGTATGCCTCATGTTGCCCTTGAGACATTACCGTGGCGCTTCTGTTATGAGCGACGACATGTCCAAGCAGCAGCTGTGGGAATGCAGACCAACAATTTCCACAAACTCCTCCCACAAAGAGAGCTGGAATCCTTTAGCCCTGCCAGTTGTTACACTGGTTACTTCACCTTAACAATGAGAGGTTGGAATGAAAGAAGTAAACAAACGTGTTTGCGCAGATGCGCGCACACACACACACACATACACCATAGTGACCATTGTCAGAGGCCAACACATTCAAATCAACATATATATATATATATATTTGTGTTTGTATGCAGTTCTATCAGATGGAGTGACGCTGGATGTCATCTTCTTCCCTGCCACTCCTGGGAACTTGCATTGGAAGCCCCTCCCCCTGACACATGACAACACATGGGAGTCTGTCCTTTCACATGGTGGCTTCTCTTCACATGCTCCACCCCCAAGCCCAGGTAAAAATAACCCCCATATCCAGAGCAATGTATAGAACTACTATATATTCTCCATCAAAAACATACACCAATCAGCCATAACATTAAAACCACTGACAGGTGAAGTGACTGACATTGTTTATCTCGTTACAATGGCGCCTGTCAAGGGGTGGGAAATTTTAGGCAGCAAGTGAACAGTCAGTTCTTGACGTTGATGTGTTAGAAGCAGGAAAAATGGGCAAGCGTAAGGATCTGAGCGACTTGGACAAGGGCCAATTGTGATGGCTAGACGACTGGGTCAGAGCGTCTCCAAAACAGCAGGTCTTGTGCAGTGTTCCCAGGATGCAGTGGTTAGTATCTACCAAAAGTGGTTCAAGGAAGGACAGCCAGAGAACTGGTGACAGGGTCATGGGCACCTAAGGCTCATTGATGCGCGTGGGGAGTGAAGCCTAGCCCATCTGGTCCGATCCCACAGAAGAGCTACTGTAGCACAAATTGCTGAAAAGGTTAATGCTGGCTATGATAGAAAGGTGTCAGAACACACAGTGCATCACAGCTTTCTGTGTATGGGGCTGTATAGCTGCAGACCAGTCAAAGAGTGTCCATGCTGACCTCTGTCCACCGCCAAAAGCGCCTACAATGAGCAAATGAGCATCAGAACTGGACCATGGAGCAATGGAAGAAGGTGGCCTGGTCTGATAAATCACATTTTCTTTTACATCATGTAGATGGCTGGGTGCGTGTGTGTCGCTTACCTGGGGAAGAAATGGCACCAGGAGGCACTATGGGAAGAAGGCAAGCCGGTTGAGGCAGTGTGATGCTCTGGGCCATGTTCTGCTGGGAAACCTTGGGTTCTGGTATTCATGTGGATGTTACTTTGACCCGTACCACCTACCTAAACATTGTTGCAGACCAGGTACACCCCTTCATGGCAACGGTATTCCCTAATGGCAGTGGCCTCTTTCAGCAGGATAATGCGCCCTGCCATACTGCAAAAATTGTTTGAGGAACATGACAAAGAGTTCAATGTGTTGACTTGGCCTCCATATTACCACATCTCAATTCAATCAAGCATCTGTGGGATGTGCTAGACAAACAAGTCTGATCCACGGAGGCCCCACTTCTCAACTTACAGGACTTAAAAGATCTGCTGCTAACATGTTGGTGCCAGATACCACAGCACACCTTCAGAGGTCTTGTGGAGTCCATGCCTTGACGGGACAGAGCTGTTTTGGAGGCACAGGTGGTTTTAACGTTATGGCTGACCGTGTATATAAATGGCCATCAAAATTAATTCATTTAGATTGACAGGTATCTTTGAAAATAAACATGAATTACAATCACAACAGTACTTTAATGACAGCCTATGTGTTTCTCCACCCACAGCTGATTTGATTGCCACTGCAGCACAGCTGACGAATCGGAGGCTGGTGTGTGTGCTGGAGGCATGTGCGCTAGGTGGAGACAAAGTAGAGCTCATCCTAAACCGTGCTTTTCCTCTAAGGAGCTGAGTGTACACGACTACAAAGCTGAGATCTCTTTTTTCAAGCAAACGGAAGGTCAGCTGAAGACTCACAAGACTCACAAGACACACTCACATTTCTTCTTTTTGTGTATTGGACATTCTTGGTTTTGTACCTGAATATAAATATGGTTACATTTTATTCTTGGACGATAACAATTTCATATATGGGTGTATAGTATTCTCAAATCCACCAGTTTCATTAAAGTATTTATATATAAATGTATATAAAATAAATGTGATTTATTTTTCTTAATAAATTCTAAGTATTGATTCTCTTTTCTGTTTTGGGATAATTGTTGAATAATCTGCTATATTTTGACACAGCTTGCTGTGTACTCACTAATGGTAATACTGCTAATGTCTGTAGAGTACAGACTAATGTCAGAAATGACATGAGGTGTTTTTGGGCTATTTCTAAGATATTTTTTAAAGCTACTTTTATTTCAGACAAACTCAGATGCCTTTATATACTACATACTGTATATTTTACAGTTGTTTCATAACTTTATTTAAATTATTTATACTGTACCTTCAATAAAAGATGTGTATTAAGCCCCCTGGACAAAAAAATAGTCATATGTGTATGTGTAGTCATATAATTCTTTCCTAATACCAGGCCAGTCAGTCTGTTCTAGTGTTTCATCCGGGACATTGGAGCAGCTGGTATTGTGTTTTGCTTGGACATGAAGCACAAAAGGCAACCTCAGAGTCTGGCCAACAATTAATAATGTGCAGCTTATTGACACTGTAGTATAAGGTGCTGATATTGGTGGATGTGACTTTTTTGTTCAGGGAATTTATATTGTAACGTTTGACTTTATAGCACCTTAATAACAGCAGTCAATTTATTCACACAGACTGTTTATTATCAGCAGCTTTTTGAAATAAATCGATGTTTATACATTCAGAGGTCCAAGACCTTGTCATTTTCATAAACAATGTTGCCTTTGATGATGACAAATCTCACCAGCTCCTGATGGCTTCCAAACTGGTAGATAAGATGCTCCCATCTGCACAAAGTAAGAAGAAATGGTGAGACAGTATGGACTATTCATCCCATGAGACAGAATTTTGCTATCTTGTCTATCATGAAACAAACTACTGGTGAGTCAAATTTTGCTTCTCTGAGGTGTTCTGTTTAATACTCATTATAAGCTCTACTTCTTCTTATACACTAGGCAGCAGCACCGGAGGTAGTAGCATACAGAGCACAAAGTTTGGTAAACTTTTCCATTTATAAAAGCATGTATTTTGTAGACTATTTGTGTGTACCGTGGAGCATTAATGATGAGAAGGTCCCCTTGTTTCCCAGGCTCCAGAGATCCATGTGACTGCGAATGATTTAAAGCGTAGGCTGCGTTTATTGTGGCAGCAGCCAGAGCTTCAGGCATAGACATTTTCAACGTCACGCAGGCCAAGTGCATCACCATAGGCTACCAAAAAGTAGAGTGTTACACACATACAGCTAATACACTGTATTTT
Source organism: Pangasianodon hypophthalmus (assembly GCF_027358585.1). Classification (NCBI taxonomy): domain Eukaryota; kingdom Metazoa; phylum Chordata; class Actinopteri; order Siluriformes; family Pangasiidae; genus Pangasianodon; species Pangasianodon hypophthalmus. The sequence continues at coordinate 20,646,079 of NC_069713.1, forward strand.
AACTACATATGTGTATGTTAGTTACCATCGAGCAGCAGTAAGCATTGGGATTAAAGTCACTCCCAAGTGATACAATAACTCCAGCATCAAGCATATCTCTGGCCCGAGGACATGGAAGCCTGTTTTTGATGATATAAATATGTCTGCTTATACATGGTTTGCAGTTTAGAGCTTTGTTAGTAAGGTTCTACTGTTTTTACTCTAAACATCTACCTGAGAATGTAGGCAGTGGTAGGCAGCAGGACAGCACATGTCTTTGCCCTTGCCATAGCAGCAATGCCCTCATCAGTAACTTCCTCCAGATGACTTATGGCTAAAGCACCAAGCTCCGCTCCAAGCTAATATCAGGACAAAAAGGCAAACACAGGTAATGTGTTATATAGGTGTTGCATGTTCTCTCTATATGTGTCTTATTTGCCTTTTAACAATAGTGCTTTACTACAGGACAGTGCAAGACAGCACTATATGGTTACTAAGCTCAGTCCAGAACTATTCCTACCCTTTCTCAGTTTCCCTTTGCATAATGATACATAGTATTAGTAGTTCTCTGGAACTGATTAAACTAATCTTTTGAAAACTAAAACAATAGATAATTTTCCAATGTCCAGAATGTTATCAGAAACTACATCAGAAACCCCCTCCAGGAGGTCTGCACTGCAGCTACCTGGGCATTGCCATATACCTTAGGGGGCAGTTGTGGCCTAATGGATAGAGAGTCGGACTTGCAACCCGAAGGTGAACCTGAAGGTCGTGGGTTTGATTCTCAGGTCCCGCAGGGAGGGGAGGGGAAATGACTAGTGCTCTCAATACCACGACTGAGGTGAGACCCTTGAGCAAGGCACCAAGCCCCCAGCTGCTCCCCAGGTGCCGCAGCCGCGCTGCCCACTGCTCCGGGTAGATAACACAGTGTGTGTGTGTTCACGGTGTGTGTGTGTCACTTGGATGGGTTAAATGCAGAGCACAAATTTCAAGTATGGGTCACCATACTTGGCCACAGGTCACTTCACTTCATAAGATTCCTGTAAGAAAATGATTCTAGTGACCGGTATCAATACTGTGTTTAAACTGCCCATGTCAGCTTCCCCTCATAATCTGGAAATGCGTAACACCTACTTCACCCACAAATAAGGGCATCAATAAGCAATTTCCTTATTGATTTACACACTAGTTTGCTACATGAAGACCCGTTTGAAGATATGAAAAAACTTTGACTGGTATGGAATCACAAAGATTTCTGGGGAAATGTTACTCCTTAAAAATCTACCCTCACCATCCACTTTATTAGAAACACCTGTACACCCTCACATTTAGTTATCTAATCAGCCAATCATGTGGCAGCAGCACAATGCATAAAATCATGCAGGTACAAGTCAAGAGCTTCAGTTTATGTTCACTTCAAACATCTTAATGAAGAAAAAATGTGATGTCTGTGACTTTAACCATGGCATGGTTTCTGGTGCCAGATGGGCTGGTTTGAGTACACTATATGGTCAACTATATGGACACCTGACCATCACACCTATATATGCTTTTTGAACATCTCATTTCAGATTTAGTCCACCTTTGCTGTTATATTAACCTCCACTCTTCTGGGAAGGCTTTTCACTAGATTCTGGAGTGTGGCTGTGGCAATTTGTGTCCATTCAGTCACAAGAGCATTAGTGAGGTTAGGCACTAATGTCTGATGTCTGGTAAGGAGGCCTGGTATGCATTTGCCATTCCACTTCATCCCAAAGGTGTTCAGTGGGGTTGAGATCAGGGTCTGTGCAGTCCACTTCCACTCCAAGCTTGGCTAACCATATCTTCATAGACCTCAGCTGCGTAGGGTCACTGTCATGCTGGAACAGGTTTGGGGCCTTAGTTTCAATGAAGGAAAATTGTAATGCTACAGCATAAGCATACAAAGACATTTTATACAATTATGTGCCTCCAACATTGTGGCAACAGTTTGGGGAAGAACCACATATGGGTGTGATGGTCAGGTGTCCACAAACCGTTGGCCATATTGTGTATTTCAGAAACTGTTGATCTCCTGGGATTTTCATACACAACAGTCTCTAGTGTTTACACAGAATGGTGCGAGAAACAAAAAAACATCCTGTGAGAGGAGGGTCTGCAGGTTTGAGCTGACAGGAAGTCTATAGTAACTCAAATAAGCGCTCTTTACAACGGTGGTGAGCAGAAAAGCATCTCAGAATGCACAACACATCAAACCTTGAGGTTGATGGGCAGTAACACAAGACGCCAACATCAGGTTCCACTCCTGTCAGCCAAGAACAGGAATCTGAGGCTATCATGGGCACAGACTCACCTAAACTGGACCGGGTGATTTTTTTTTTCTAATCTTCAACTGTCGAGTTGAAATCTGATAATGGCAATGGCAGGATATGGGATAACAGAGCAGACATTGTCACACTTTGTTCCTAACTTCTGTATTAAAATGTCTAATGAAAAAGTGCTTATATGACCTTCAATCCTTTTAATTAAGCATAGACTTGAGCCACATGAAGTCTGTTTGTTGAATCTCTTTAAGACCTATGAACACTATATATATATATATGTATGTATGTATACACACCTGTGCAGAGTTCATAGGATGCAGTTCATCTCCATGAAAGTTTATGTTGAGGCCGATGTCTTTCCCAGCCTGGAGAATTCGGCGTGTGGAATTCAGATCAAAAACTCCTTTCTCACAGAACACGTCAATGTTGTCCACTTGCAGGTTGCCTGCGGAAATCTGCTTTTGTATAGCAGGCAGCTGCACTGAGAGAATGTCCTCAGTCGCCTCCTCCATAGTCTTACCTCTGAACATTAGCAGAAGTCAAGAGACTGTGTGTGATTATGAAAGTGAAAGAAATTATTATGTATTGGATTAGCAGTTCTTAATCCAGTTCTAGCTGCCAACACATGAACCACAGTTCAGAATGATGATTAAAAACTTGAACAGGATGAAAAGGTAGGTACCTCTGTGTTACTGTATTCCAACACTTATACATTGACCTGCTTTTTATTTAACAAGAGACAGTATATAAACAATAATGAGAAAGGGCTAGTATTAAATGTGCTTCACCTGGCCACTGCGTGTGCACCGCAGTATGTTGAAGATATTCCAATAGGCATGCTCTTCCTGGCTGCATCTATAACTTTCAACATTTTGAGCTCAGTATTGAGCTCCAGTCCATAACCACTCTTACACTCCACCAGTGTAGTTCCAGCTCTCAGCATGCGCTCCAGACGGCCCTTCAGGCCCTGCAGCAGAGTTTCTGGATCCGTTGCACGTGTGTGTGTCACCGTATAGTGAATGCCCCCACCGGCCTCATGCACCTGCATGTATGTGGCTCCAGCTAACTACACACACACACACACACACACACACAAAATGTCTTAGTATGCATGCCATGACCCACATGTCAAAGTTTCAATGAATCTCATTTTTACTGCCCTTAAATAAAGAAAAGGGAAACTTGGTGATTAAAGGTTTTTTAGTCTACCTTCATTGCAAACTCATGTACTCTGTCCCCAGCCCAAACTGGATGAGTGTGTGCATCAACCAAACCTGAAAAAAACATTAGGTGACTTAATATTATGATCATTTGAATTACACAAAGTAGGTAGCTGCAGAATGAATACTTGCCAGGGAGAACACACATGCCAGTAGCATCCAATACTTTATCAAACACAGCTTCTCTGAAGTGGGACTCAATGGAGTCTGCTGGTCCCACAGCTTCAATAAGACCATTACTAGAATAGACAGACATATAGACAAATAGACATATAGACATAGACACAGGCAATGCATGTGCACAAACATAATACAGCATAATTTCTGTTTCATTCCAGTCAAATGTACACATTCTCATATAAATATGCCACTCATAACATGCTTTCAGAAATGACTTACTGTCCAATTACCACACTTGCATTCTCAAGAACTGCCAAATTCTGCATCCCATCTTTGGTCAGAAACTTCTCACCATTTTTACACACCATAACCACCTGTTTGGCATTTTTCACTAAAAGCCGGAGACTGTCAGACATTTTGTTGCAGTTTATCCTGTTGAGCACAAGCACTGTAGTGGAGCTGAGTTCACACATACATCAGACACATGAAAAGGCAGGTAAATATTTAGCAAAGCTCAAAATGAGGCAAGCTCCAGGGCAAAGGTCTGCTATGGGGAGGAGCACAGAGATGAAAAGTAAATGGTTTGTGCTGTGGGGTGGGGGCTGGCTCCTACTGGAAAAAAAAGGTAAAAGTGGACATTTTCACATATTTTACACACACTCGATCTGTGAAACACTCGATCTCTCAAGTCCACAACCCACATGTTCAGTACATGAGAGGGCACAAATGGTCTGCCTCTTTGTAAAATCATTTGAACAGGCATCCAAAATCTCGCTCTTTATTGTTTTAAACATACAGCGGATTTATGAGCAGGGTTGCCAGGTCTGCGTGAATAAAAATGCACAAGGTCCGCTTCCCATTTACACCTATTTCTACCTACAGTTATAGCTTAAAACCATCTTACCTGGGAGGTTTGACTTATTAAAATAAAAAAAAGTGGCACCAGTTCTCAATTATGTTAGGCAATATAATATAATAGTGATGTTATGATCAATTTTATAACACTATTTTTACTCACAGAAATGTGGCTGACTGAGTGGTAAAGCCTATTACATATTTTTTCTCTCAGATGACATAATGATTTGTTTTTGTAGACATTAAATCAAAGCATCATTGAACTTGTAGTTTATAACTTGTAATAATAATAATAATAATAATAATAATAATAATAATAGCCCTCGCTGCAGAACCAACATTCCAGGGGGTGGAGTCAGACCTGATCCAGACCCTCCTACCAGGGCAGAGAGCCTGTGTGTTTCAGGCTGGATAAATGTGGATGGTGTTCAGTGTTGTACAGCATGTAGTAGTTAGGCTAAGGCTTAAAGGAGTTGGATAGAGTCCATCTCCAAAATGTTCCACTGTCAGCAATTTTGGTGGACAAAACAACAGAAATCCATACCAATATATTAGCAATAACCTGATAACTCCATCATCCAGCCCAGCCTTAATCTTTTCTGGAACGTTGTCATAGAAATTACGAATGTTATTTACATTCCCAATATTTACTGAGACTGGGTCATAGAGGTACTTGATCAATTATGTGGTTATTTCTGTCACTATACTCTTGGGACATTTAGTTACTATCTGGCAAAGCGGTGGTCACCAACCCTGCTCCTACCTTCCTGCAGAATTCAGTACCAGCCCAAACCTAATAGACAACCTTATATGTAAGTTAAATAAGTGTACTGATAACCTGGATAAGGTGTGTTCAAATAAACTCTTTAGGAAGGTAGATCTCCAGGACTAGGGTCAGTGACTACTGGTATAAAGTGAAATAAATCTGCCCCTATCAGTAAGCTTCAAGTTTTGACCACTGTTCCTTTTTGCTAATGTGGTTTGTCCATGTTTGACTTACACTGCTGTGACCTTTGTTGTTTGAAATCTCAAAGTGCTAAATGTTAGACCTCTTAGGCTAGAATCTAACCTGATTAAACTAATCAGCTGGTTAACAGCCCTTCCTGAGTTGAAGTGAGTGTGTTATAGAAGGAAAAACTCCAAATTGTGCAGGGGGGACCAGGACCATGGTTAGGAAGCTGTGGACTAGCTGATACTGATTCTCAAACTAATATATCTCACCTGTGCAGCTGAATAATTGTGACTTTTTCACTAGAAAATTAAGTTTATCTTGTCCACCACCTGTATATTTTGTGTTCTGAAAATGCTGTTACATATCAATATATATATTGATTTTGCCTTTATACACCACAACAATGGATTTGAAATAAAACAATCAAGATGTGATCGAAGTGTAGACTTTCAGCTTTATTTTAAGAGGTTCCACAAAAATATGGCATTTACCATTTAAGAATTACAGCCATTTTCAACAAAGTACCTCCATTTTCAGGGGCTCAAAGGTATTTGGACAAAGTGACATCATTGTAAATATAACCATAATTTTAATTTTACTCTCTGCTTGCATTCAGCCAAATGCTACAAAACTGATTCTTTAATGGCCAAGTCAATTGCCTGATTTCAACCCAATAGAGCATGCTTTTCACTTACTGAAGACAAGACTGAAGGCAGAAAGACCCACAAACAAGCAGCAACTGAAGGTGGCTGCAGTGAAGGCCTGGCAAAGTATCTCCAGGGAGGAAACTCAGAATTTGAGTTTTGAGAACATGGGCTTCAGACTTCAGGCAGTCATTAAATGCAAAGGATTTTCATCCAAGTATTAAAATTATGGTTATATTTACATTTATGTCACTTTGTCCAAATATTTTTGAGCCCCTGAAAATGGAGGTACTTTGCTGAAAATGGCTGTAATTCCTAAATGGTAAATGCCATATTTTTGTGGAACCTCTTAAAATAAAGCTGAAAGTCTACACTTCAATCACATCTTGATTGTTTTATTTCAAATCCATTTCCATTGTGGTGGTGTATAAAGGCAACATCACAAAAACTCTGTCATTGTCCAGATACTTCCGGGCCTGACTGTATATACATTATATATATATATATATATATATATATATATATATATATATATATATTTTTTTTTTTTTACAAGACACCCCACCTCAACTACAAAAAGCAGTTCAGTGCCGCAAGAAATTCCCACACCTGGCAACAATGAGATAACAAGCATTGAGAACTTCACCAGCAGCGAATCAAGTTGAACATGTTGTACCCATAGGCCTAATATGGTTTCACCTTTATCATGCAAAGGCAGGTTGCTACTTGCTATCTGTCTATGTATGCCATAAATTCACAAAATATAGATAGACACCATTAATGTCTGGGTCTGTGCATCTTATATGTCACAAGAATATACAAAGTACAAAATTCTAGAGCCAGAAAAAGAGTATTTACACAGTCAATGTTCCTGTGAGTCAAAAGTCAATACTGAATGTTAGATATGACAAGCTAATACATCCACTTTACATTTCTTATCTAGCTTAAGTTTACTGCTCTTGTAAAGAATATCTATGCCTGTGACAGGTTCATGTGCATGTCCCATACAAGACACGGCTCACAACATAGGACATTAACGCCAGAATCAATGTAATGTCTTCTAGAAGACACGACACCCTTCAATAGTCAAATTGGCTGTGTTAGTACAAGCAATACCATGGAAATTAAAATTTCATCTAGACTTTTTGAAATTCTACTTTATATGAAATATTCCCAAAGATTGCTTTGTGATGCGTCTCACAATCCACTAACCTGTCTGGCATACTTTAAATGCGATTGCATGTGTTTGCACAAGTCCTCTTATAGTGAACCATCAGAGTGAACTCTTTCAGAAAATGGAAGTATGTATTTTATAAAATGACTTGAGATCATTAAGATCATTAATTCTCTCAATGCATTCAAGAAAACAAGCAAAATACAAAATGCATAATTTTATTTGCACCATTGTGCAGCCAGGAATTATGCTTTTATAGTGTAAAAAACCAACACATGAATTCACAAAAAAAGAAAAGAAACAAAACTAAACATACAGCTAAGACAAACTAAACCATACATTTTCAACCCCAAATCCATAACCCCGCATTATTCTCGCATCTCTCCATCCTCTTCCTCTTCTTCTACTCCTCGTATATACAAAACATTGTTACACCTAGGAGACAGATGAGATGGATTAGGTGAGCTTTTGGAAGAATCAAATTTGTTGTGTAATTGTAGAACACACAAACATATGACATCGAAATGAAAGATTTGTGTAATCAACTTTGTTATAAATAATTACAATGAAATAAAAATAAAAGTGATAAACAGTACATGGGATTAAATAGTGCTTTGAATTCTTTTTTTTTTTTTTTTTTAAAGAATTGCACAGGACTTAAGTATACAGAAGTAAGTGTATCTTCACTTTTCATGACATGTATCATTCAATTCATGACAAGCTCTCACTGAGGAGCTTCTGGGACAGGTTTTTTTTTTTTTTTTTTTTTTTTAAACTAATGCTACCACATTGGCTAATGAAAAACTTTCCATTACTCCAATTACAGTTGACTGTAGAAGAGTGATTTTCATTTGTGAAATTATGATAAATAGATAAAACTCAGCTATAGCCCAAATAAAGAGGACATTTTATTTGTTTTAAGCAACAGTACACAGAATCAATATGAACAGAAATAATACCAACAGAATTAATGTGACATTCAAAGATTTATGCTTTGATGAAACAAACAACTTTCAGTTTAAACATCAGGTCTAGTTTCACCTGGGTTAGCAGTTTGCAACATTACCCACAATGCCATTCAACTACCTGCTGATAGTAGTGTAGGTGGTGGTGCTACATTGCTACCTAAAGACACCAGTGCAGCAGCGCTTTAGTCCTTTAGTCTGTCAGCTGTCTCACTTGTTCTTCTGTATCCTCTGCCTCAAATAGATAAAGTTCCAAACCTTCAGCTTTCACGCTAATACTGCTGTCAAAGCCATCGTGCTCGTCATCTCGTAGATCACTAACTACCCGAGCCAGCTGGTTACTGACCACTCCCCCTAACTCAGTGCAACACACTCATGCATATACGTGGCATTGTGGAACGTGGAATGCTTAAAAGAAAATTCTCCCTTTAAACAGTAGTTTCCCTGTGATGTCAGAGCGGCACACAGCCGCTATCTTCTCACAGGAATAACAAACCGAAATCCTGTGCACTACTTAACAATGTGAATGCAATATGTGGAAAGTGTTTTAAATATGCTGTTACCTGATTAACACCTCCCCGAGGTGACCCGACAAAGCTCCATCCACATACTCCTCTGTGTTAGCCAGCTGAACATTAAACAAGGGAGAAGGAAACAGTCATTATAACTATAGTGTATAGTTGGATATCTGTAAAGCTGCTTTGTAAAACTGTTAAAAGCACTGTTTAAATAAAATTGACTTTAATACCAACGTATAATATGACTACTAATATGACTAGAAGCCCATCTATTTTTTTTTTATTTTTTTTTTAAACAGAGCAAAGAGATTACACCACCACCTTTTTGTACACAAGACTGAGGTTTGTGAAACCACAGGTCAAACCTTGATCACCTTGAAGTGAAGTGGAAGTAACGGCTAACGAAAGTAGCTTTCACATCACACATCCTTTTCCCATATGTGAACCGCCTTTTGCACCAAGAGATTTTTGTGTTTGTTCTGACCTCCACTTAAAAAAAATCTTACTTGCTTGAAAAATTAGTTTTCAGGTGCCTACTGTATTACTGTAGCAAAGAGTAAAGATCTGTAAATTCTTCAACTAAATTATAGATGTTGGCATCTCTGATTCTGTTATTTCATAAGTATGATAAAATGTTGTAGTGTCACCAGTGTGTAGCAAATATAGCGAATACAGTTTCAGACATACAGGGTGTTTTCCTTTATCTAACACACCACATTCAAAGGGTAAAGCTCTTGATAATCAGCCGATAGTCAATCGTGTGTAAACTAATGCAGAATTATCAAATCCGCAGTGATGCAAACTGTCAGAACTTCAGGTTTCACACGTGTTTTAAAATATATAGAGCTCCTCCTGGAGTCATGGCACACAAATAAATACATTTAGCACTTAGGACCTGTATTAGATTTTCTGTTTTACACAGTGAGGACTGATAGAGTTTTTTCTTTCATGTCAGGTGCTACATGTGCATGTGGAATTAAGTTGTATTGTACATGAATACAGTACCTGCATGTTCATGTATCCGTCCACAGAGACCAAGTAACCCTTGTACTCCATCCCCCATTTCAGCTTCACCATCACTGGTTTCCCTGTCAGACCGTTCAGGAAGGGCTTCGGATTCAGCGGCAAACTCTGAAAATGGAGGAAAAAAGAAAAAAATTACACACACACATACACTATATATATATATATATATAAAATGTGTGTGTACACTGTAGACCAATCAGCATGCAGAACTCAATAGTGGAGAATCTAGTCTTGCTTTTTATATATATATATATATATATATATATATATATATATATATATATATATATATATATATATATACACACACATATGATGAGTGGCTGAACCATCTTAAAAATAGTTGGTAATAAAGCGGGACTAGATTGTTCACTCTCATACTGTGAGTTCTGCACGCTGATTGGTCAACAGTTCACATGAACACGGTTCAATAGGCGAGCTGCGAGTTATTAGCCAATCCTAACGCAGGAGGCGGGATTTGCCGAAATACGGGTGGGAAAATAACGACCGTGCTAGGAACTAAAGTCTTTCTCTCTACCTACTAATGCTAGAAATAACACATCATACGAACTTCTACATTAACAGACCTTTAAAGTGCCAAGTACACCGGTATCTGTGTAGTTAGCACTAAGACAGTTAGATGATAAATACAGCTGGATGATAGAAACGAAAAGCTTACGTTGTGAGCCGAAGACCTAGCCGGCTAGTTTGCTAATCAAATCTCGAACCTGGCAATGAATAAAAACCTCTCCACATTGACATGAAGAATGAAGCTGTACGCAATACGAAAAAGAACTGGCATGACTTACCATGTTTAGAAAGGTAAATCAGGTTTCAATACCAAAAAAATAATTCTTCATTCAAAAAGCATCTGTTTCAGAAGCGCACTCGCATGCCTTGCCGCCAGGAAAGGGAAGGACAACGAGTGACCTTTGAACCGGAAGCGTAGAGAAAGTGAACTACAGCGACCTCTCGTGTCCTGGAGTGCCCACTGACCAGATCCTCTGTCTTGTAGTAGAGATTTTTATTATAAATATCCTGTTTTGTTATATTTTGTTATATGTTTTTACTTTATGATGTACATATATCTTTCGATATATAGTTACACATACTACATTTGAAGTGTAAAATTGGTTACGAAAAAAAAAAAGAAGGTTTCCTCCGCCGAGGTTTTTTCATTTTGTGACCAAGAGAGGGCGTCTGATTACTAGAAAGCCTGACCAACATTATATGACCAAAAGTGTGTAGATACCTGACTCATATGTGGGCTTTCTCCAAACTGTTGCCACAAAGTTGGAAGCACATATATATTTACTCCTCTATATTTTACACTTTAACACTTACTTAAGGGTATTCTTCATAAGGTACCTGCATAAGTTACACTATATGGCCAAATGTTTGTGGACACCTGACCATCACACCCATATGTGGTTCTTCATCAAACTGTTGCCACAAAGTTGGAAGTACACAATTGTACAGGATGTCTTTGTATGCTGTAACATTAAGATTTCCCTTCACGGGAACTAAGAGGCCCAAACATGCTCCAGCATGACGATGCTCCTGTGCACAATCTGAGGTCCATAAAGACATGGTTTACCAAGTTTACTGTGGAAGAACTTGAGTGACCTGCACAGAGCCCTGACCTCAACCCCACTGAACACCTTTGTGATGAACTCGAACGCTTATTGCGACTAAATGCTAACTCCTCCCCCCCAACATCACTGCCTGACCTCACTAATGCTCTTGTGGCTGAATGGGAAATTCCCACAGCCACACTCGAAAATCTAGTGAATAGCCTTCCAAGAAGAGCGGAGGTTATTATAGCAGCAAAGGGGGAATACATCTGGAATGGGATGTTCAGCATACACGTAAGTGTGATGGTTAGGTGTCCACAAACTTTTGGCTGTATGTCATCTGTGTCTGAAACTTGACATAGTAAGTTAAAATTAACAATAGTGATATCACTGATTTGCTCTTCTATCCAATACCAAGACTATAGCTGATAACGATACTTTGAAAAGTCTTCTTGTGTATGAAACTTTCTACAGTGAATTATACGTGACAAATTATTTGAGACTGTTCGAATTCATGTGTAGCCATATCACTTACTGTTAAGATTGCCAACTTATTCTGACCAAATTCCCAGAGAATTTTTTTAATGCTTTGTTACAATATTTAATATTAAACAGGCTTTTACAATGCATTCAGCAATGATATTGATGCTGGAATGTAAAAGCATACAGTGTACAGGATATTTGAGTTTTGGTTTTGGGCTGGTTTTACAGCTAATTTTATTGACCTGGCTGCTTTTGGCAGGTAGAGTTGCAGCCTCACAGCTCCAGGGTCCGCGGTTTGATCCTGAGCTCGGGTTAATGTCTGTGTGGAGTTTTGCCTTTCTCTCCATGTCCATGTGGGTTTTCTCAGGGTTCTTCAGCTTCCTTCCACCTCTCAAAAACATGCCAGTAGGTGGATTGGCTTTGATAAATTGCCCCAAGGGTTTATTTCCACCTCGGGCCCAATGTTCCCAGGGTTGGCTCCGGATCCACCGCAAGCCTGACCAGGATAAAGTAGTTACTGAAAAGATGAATGAATGAATGAGCTGTTTTTCACGCTGACAGCTCTGGACACTGGAGTGGCCAACTTTGTATAGAAATGCAAGCAAAAATACTTTATTTAATATTGTGTATTTAATACTACAACATTTTCATGGGAGTGATTTCAGACAGGGATTTAGTGTTCCCCTGATGCACACACACAGAACTCAACCATAGAAGTGTCTCATATCCCTTAAATAAACTCACTTGTTCCTACTTTTACATTTATTTCATTTATCATTTCAACTTGGCAATAATATCCTGAAGTTAATTTTTTCAGTGCAGGAGACTATGGGTAATTTTACCAGAGTTACACCAGAGGTGTGTGCTTGCCTGATGCTGTGTGTGTGTGTGTGTGTGTGTATATGCAGAGTTTCTGAACCTTTGGGAGCACTAAGTGATACTTGCCCACTCAATCATACCTCTCAAGTTGCAGACCATAAGCCTAGTCTTACCATTCCTTATGGTAATAATAATAAGATATTTTATATATAACAATATACACTCACTGGCCACTTTATTAGAAACACCATACTAATACTGGGTAGGATCCCCCGCAATTCTTTGTGGCATGGATTCCATAAGGTGTTTGAAACATTCCTTTGAGATTGTGGTCTATGTTGACATGATTACATAACTGCTACAATTATTGTCAGTGGTACATTCATGCTGAGAATCTTCCATTCTACCACAACCTAAAGATGCTCCGTTGGATTCAGATCTGGTGACTAGGAAGGCCGCTGAAGTACACTGAGACTGAGTGAACTGAGACTTGTGTCATGTGACATGGCACATTATCTGCCAGGAAGTAGCTGTTATAAGACGGGTAAATTTTTCCCATAAAGGGATGCACATGGTCAGCAACAATACTCAGGCTGTGGCATTCCAACGATGCTTGATTGGTATTAAGATTAACATTCCCACTACACATTAACATTACACTACCAGCATGACCTGCTGAAACAAGGCGGGTTGAGTCCATGGATTCATGCTGTTGATGCCAAATTCTGACCCTTACATTTGCATGTCGCAGCAGAAATCATGATTCATCAGACCAGGTGACATTTTTCATCATCAGCTGTCCAGTTTGGGTGAGCCTGTGGCCACTGTAGCCTCAGATTTCTGTCTTACCTGACAGGAGTGGAACTCAGTGTGCTCTTCTGCTTTTGTAGCCCATCCTCCTCAAGGTTCAGTGTGTTGTGTGATTTGAGATGCTTTTCTTCTCACCACTGTTGTAAAGAGTTGTTATTTGAGTTACCATACTGGTCCTGTCAAACTTCTATGGTTGAGTGCAGTCTGGCCATTTTCCTCTGACTTCTCTCACCAACAAGGTGCTTCTGCCCACATAACTGCTGCTCACTGGACATTTTTTGTTTTTCGCACCATTCTGTGTAAACTCCTGAGACTGTTGCACATCAAAATCCCAAGAGATTAGCGGCTTCTGGAATACTCAAGCCAGCCCATTTGGGACTAACAGCCATGCCACAGTCAAAGTCACCGAGTTCACATCACGCAGAGGGAGGAAGCAGCATTAGTTCCTATCCTGCACATCAATATTATGTGCTATATCATTTCATTTTTCATTTTGTTTAATAATAAAATTAACACGTAGTATTGATGTGGTGTTGGCAAGGAAATCATTTGACCAGGAAGCACTGTGAAAACAATACACTTGCTCTTTTATTGGCAAAATACACTTACAAATACAGGCTTATTGGTTTGCCACAGGATATGTGGGAAAACCAGTGGGGGTAATAAATCCCACTAGTCTTCATCAAAATGTTGAACACAAATAAACATCACATAACATGTGGGCACCCCATAAACACACTTCTTTTACAAGAGTAAACACTCATTTGAATAAAACATACCTTAAACATACAAAAAAAAAAAACAAGGATCTCACAGCTAGCACTAGCTCATGGAAGTGCAGCAACACTACAATTTTCTTTTTTGTCCCCCACGCATTTTTCTCCCTAATTTGGTCTTGGCACATTCCAACTCACTAGTCAGCTCTCCCCATCATACAAAAGCTACCAGCCGTGAAGGCTCTGAGACTCATAAAGCCAGCCACTTTTTGAACTACTGCTCGCGTTGTGTCATCCTCTTTCCGCATACATGAGTTCACAGATGCTTACAATTGGCTAGTGTCACTGTGATTGATGGGGACAAGGGACATAGACGGGGAGAGAGAGCACAGACAATTTAGCTCTCTTGGACTCCCAGCCACAGATGGCCACGGCATTGTTGGGATTCAAACTTGCAAATCTCTGAATGATAGGGCAGACACTGCTCTGTTGCACTACATTACAATATTCTTATATAAGCACTGATTGTAAGTATCAATCTACCCTTCACTAGTTAAAATAATGTGTAATTATGTGCAACCTGTTAGCATTAATGTATGCTGTCGAACATGTTGATTTGAGTCTTTTTAATCACCTACAGCAGCTGCTAACACAAATGGCCAACAATGATGAAAAGTATGTCTACTAATTAGATTTCACACAGCCTTCTCATCAGAGTCTGAATGTCATTTCATTTGTGTAAACTGATCGACAAGTATCGTTTCTGAATGAACTGGCTTGTTTGGAAGAGTCTTGATGGAATGAAGGGAATGCAAGTCCTGTCATCTGAAGTCATCAAAAGTTTGTAAAGAATATGGGATTGGCATGTTGCCTGCAGTTTACCTAAGCACCTGACCTTGCAAGAAAATAGCGAGGCATGTCAATGTCAGGTTCATTGTCCAGAAAAATGACTGGAACTCCCCTCCCAATCAAGTGTTGGGTCTTCACAAAAAGAGCTGTATGAGCGGGACAAGTTGTAAATTAAACACAGTGCTGCTGTCCATTGTAAACAAGGCATTGTGTGGGGCCTATCAGATTACTTCAAGTGATGAAAGAGGTAGAGCACTCAACTCTTGTAAAACCTTGAGGAATAAAATCACGATTAATTTAAGAAACAGGACCACGTTTGTAAATCCACATGAACGGATTATGAGCAGAAAGCCTTTCAGCCAGTCCGCATTCCAGACAGCCAATCAGGAAAGGGGCAGTGAACGGCATGGCTTTGATCCACTCACACTACCCACTCAGCTGCTTTCCATGTTTTCTGCTTTCTGCCTCCTTCCAGCCTTTAATCTGACACCAATCAAACCACTTCTGAAACTAAACCACTGCACATGATTAGATTTGGAATTAGGTAGGTTATGAGTATGGTAAATTTGCACTATATGGATGAAATTAACATACTGGGATTATATTGCTACACACAGAATTGTGTTATGCTTTACAATAGCCTGTATTAAGCAAACTGGTTTTTGATGTCATGGTTAATGATGATAATGATAATATATATGAATATGAATTCCTATATGAATGTGACTATTTATTTATTTATTTGGGACAATGGTACAATTTATCAAAAAACTGACAGAAAACCTGAGAAAATCTAGAACACCTGAAAAAAAAATTAATTTGCATGCAAATTTGCTTACTCTAAGGCTCATTTGTATAGGTATTCCAGGATTCAGTTGCATATTGCAGGCTTATGTGTATTAAAGCACAGTACTGCGATAAAGATTAACAAATGATGCATTGTGGTGCCTGATATGTATCCCTCCCTCCCTGTCATATTTGCTGCACGCGCCCTAGAGTGTGTGTGTGTGTGTGTGTGTGCGTGCGTGTGTGTGCATTGCTTGGATGAAACCCAAGTGTGACTCAAGAGTCGAGTTTGTCGGGAATGCTCCTTTAAATCGGAGTCAAAATGTTGGGAGAGGGGGCGGAGCTAAAGTTCAGGCTCCTGTCACTCACCGATATTCCAGAGAATTCAGCTCGAGGATCCAGCAGCGCGAGTCTGAGATGCGATGCGTGTGAAGGAGGGAGCTTCTATCGCGCTTCACTGCCCGCACTCTCTCCCGGCACATACACAGTAGGAGTGTGGCGGAGTGTCCTGGTAAACAGATGGCGGCGTCGCGCGCGATTTGCGCCGCTGCGCAGGTGAGCGCTTTCTGTTCAACACGGAGGCAAAGCAGCGCAGCTCCGAGGCGCTCGCGCACCTGGCCGAGCCACGCTAACGCAGTCATGCTTCTGCTTGCCGCTTGAGAAACGCTGGCGCTACTTGCGGATCCTGCGCCTTGTTTTGGGACAAGAGAATATCCACTCCAGCGCTATTCGAGTCTTCTTAAGAGATTGGAGACGGTTTTGTGTGTGTGTGTGTGTGTGTGTGTGAGAGAGAGAGACATTTTGACTGGGCATCGATGGAGAGGTGGGCGTTGTTTCTCGTGCTCGCGTGCGGCGCTTCTCACTCTGCGCGTTCAGGTCAGTGCACTGCACTGCAGGTGCCATCAAAACAGCACACACACACACACACACACACACACGTTTCGATATATTCGAACTGCCATCGAGTGGGCAGACCAGTAAGAGATTTAGAGAGTTTGGTTTCAAAGAGGTTCCTTTATTGTCATAAAATAATTTAAAATAAATAAATAATAATTGTTAAAAATCTAAATGATATTAAAGTTGGCATCTCCCCCATCTAAATGTGAAGTAAGTTTTCTCTAATAATTTGTATCCCCAATCTTTGCTTTCATGACTGTCACCAACCTCTTTCCTATCCTTTATCCAGAAACCATGGGGGGTGCAATTATATATAAACAGCAGGTAGAGTTATCTTGATTATACCAATACATTTTACAAATTTGAAATATAAAGCAGTTTCAGACTGTATACATTAATCATTTTTATTGCCATGCTATTTATTGTATTATGTTTTTGAAGTGTAGATTTTCAGCTTTAATTCAAGGGGTTTAACAAATTATTGCATTAACCGTTTAGGAATTGGACAATTGACTGTTAAGCAGTTTAATAGCCAGGTGTGGTCTGTTTCCCCATTATTTCATAACAAATTAAGGAGATAAACGGTCCAGTGTTGATTCCAAGTGTTGAATTTATATTCGGTAGCTGTTGAAGGGAACTCTCAAAATGTGGTCCAAAGAGGTGTCAGTGCAAGTGATGGAGGCAATCATTAGGCTGAAAATAAAATAAAAAAAACAAGAAAAAATGGACCTATCAGAGAGATAGCAGAAACTTTAGGAAAAAGGAAAAAAGAAGGAATGCACTGGCAATTTCAGCAACACTAAAAGGCCTGGAAGACCACGGAAGACAACTAAAGTGGATGATCACAGAATGGCTGCCAATGGAACTGGGTCAGTGGTGTTTATCGATGATGTGACTGCTGATAGAAGTTGGAGGATGAAGTGTACAGAGCTATACTTTCTGCTCAGATTCAGTCAAATGCTGCAAAACTGATAGGACAGCACTTCAAAGTGCAGATGGATAATGACCAAAAACATACTGCAGAAGCAACCCAAGAGCTTCTTAAGGAATGGAGTATTCCTAAATGGCTGAGTCAGTCACCTGACCTCAACCCAACTGAGCATGTTTTTCACTTACTAAATACAAAACTGAAGGCTGGAGGAACAGACAAGCAGCAACTGAAGGTGGATGCAGTAAAGCCCTGGCAAAACATCTCAGTGGAGGAAACTCAGCATTTTGATGATGTCCATGGGTTACAGACTTCAGGCAGGTATTGACTGCAAAGGATTTGCATCCACGTACTAAAATGAATTCTTATATTTATAATTGTTAGTTTGTCCAATTACTTTTGAGCCTGTGAAAATGGAGGGACTGTGTAAAAAATGGCTGTAATTCCTAAACGGTTAATGCAATATTTTTGTTAAACCCCTTGAATTAAAGCTGAAAGGCGCACTTCAATCATATCTTGATTGCTTCAAATCAAAAATCAATTGTGGGGGTGTACAGAGGCAAAATTGCAAAAATTGTGTCACTATCCAATTACTTATGAACCTGACTGTATGTTTTTAATCAAGCTATAGTACCAGAGGTCAACTCTTCTTGCCCTTCACACAAACCAAACGCATTCCTCCTAAATTAATCCCTGATTTCATTTGTCATCACATATCAAAATAGCTGTTATTTGTGCATTTGTGTGTTAGGCTGTGAGAACCGTGTATGTAATCCTCGTATGGGCAACCTGGCCACTGGGCGCCCCATGCTCACGGACACGCAGTGCGGCTCCACTACACCAGAGTACTTATGTAGCTATGACGATGGCAGCTGTGTACAGAAGTGTAAAGTGTGTCACCCTCATGCTCACCCACCCACCTCCATGACCGACTCGTCCTTCATACAGCCGCCTACATGGTGGCAGTCAGCCGGAGACGCTATCACTGAAACGTTGCAGTTGGACCTGGAGGTGGAATTTTACTTTACCCATTTGATTATGATCTTCCACTCACCACGCCCTGCAGCCATGACTGTGGAGCGTTCGCGTGATTTCGGGCATACATGGAGTACCCTACACTTATATGCCCGCAACTGCAGCTCCTGGTTTGGACTAAAAGATGGCCATGGATGTACTGAGAAATACTCATCACCAAGGCCATGTAGTGGTGGAGAGGTGAGAGTGTGTGCAAAGATACAAAAAATAGACTCATAATATTCTAATAGTAATGTAATATGTTATAATATAATAAATAATTAAAATCAGTGTTTCCCACAGCAGAGGGGTGAGAAACAGGTGTGTTACTCAGGTTGAACGGACTACCCAGGGCTCATAGAAGCAACATTGGCAAAGGCTAAAGGAATTACTATTGTGTTTATATGCAATAATACATTTAGATTGCAATAATAGTAACTGACTTATTTGCTAGTTATTGATCTGTTTCACCCAACTTGAACACCAGGGCTGGTGAGAATCGCTTGGATAACTTCTTGTGCATGTGTGCACACATGCAAACACCTTTCAACAAAGTCATGTAGTATTTCAAATGATTTTTAAAATTTGCAATAATTTACACTATCGTATAGCTATTTTTTTCCCTTTCTTTTTCTTGCCTCATACACATAAAATCTCATGGAGATTTCTGCTTAGCAGCTTGTGACTATGCTCAAAGCTACATGTTTCCTGGCCTTCAAAGCTGGGGATAGCCTCTTCTCATCTCTTCTACTTAGGTGATGTGTACTCCTCTGAGTATTCCATATCCCCTGGCATCTTTCAAACTACCAGGCCTGTGGCTATGTGCCACTAGCAAGATTGAGTGGTTTTCCCCTCTCTGTACTACACACACTTTATTGCTAAATGAAGTTAAATTTCCAATTAAATTCTGTTAAATTTCCAATTCCAATTAAATTAGCTAATTTCCCATGTCACACAACAGCTACCAATTGGGGAGGGTTAGAGCTAGCACATCCTTCCCCTAAGACACATGAAGTCATACATAAACTCAGAGATACTCATGATTGGCTAGTGTTGCTCTGATTGATAGAGATGAGAATATAAAATTCCTCCCACTAAGAGTGTGCATCTAGCCATAGATGATTTTGGCATCAGTGGCATTCTGCGTCACAATCTCCTGATGATTTACAGCCAGAAACTGTGAGTTCCACTGCTGGATCCCATTCAAAGTTGTTGCTCTAACCCAAGAATCTTGGACAGAGGGGCAATCGAAAAGGTAGATAGTGCATATCAAAACAAGGAGTAAGGTCTACTCAAGTTACATCCTTGTTTAGAAGAAGGATGATTTTTGTCCTGTTATAGATTTATAAGAGTTGGATTGGTTCTTAAAGGCCCTTTCTTTTCATTTGTTAAGGCTGTCAGACATTGTTCAAGCCATGTAAAGACAAGACTTGATTCACGTGGGGGTGGACATGATTGACAGTTATGTCCCCAGTGCTCTAGACCACTGATGCCTTCCAAGGTCATTTAATTCACCTCTACTACTTCTGTACTTCAGCCTCAATTAAGTGGCCTTCTCTCCCTGATGGCCAGTGGCATCAGGATACTGCCATGCTTGGATGACTGGCTCCTATGTGCCTCACCAAGGAGCAGACCACCCTCCTTGCACACATAATATTATTCGGTCTCACAGTGTACTCAGAAGAGAACTCCCATAACACCAAAGCAGGCCACACACATGAGATTCACTGAAAATGCCAGCCTCCCTGTCAACCTAACATGTGGCAGATATTATGATTCAGCCAGGCCACCATGTGTGGTACCAACTCCTGGTGCGGACTGATGACAGCAGCCACAGCGGTAATTCTCCTAGGCTTACAAGACCACAAGAAGTGGGTTATCAGCCTATGGCTGTAAGTGGAACAAATCAGGACCTGAAAGTACACTGTTTTTACAGGCTGAGGAGGACTGTAGTGCCGCAAGTGCACAGTAGGCATGTGACCACCCAGGGTAAGATCAGAGCACATCAGCTGGTTGGACTTGAGGGCAGCCTGTCTGTCCCTCCCAGTTCTTATGGGTTCTGAGACATCACCAAGTGTTGGTTAGCTCAGACATGATGGCAGTCAACTACATCAACCATCAAGATGGCATGGTTAGCCTCACTGAGGGCAACTTTGCTTTTGGGGCTGTACAACAGTGCCTATGGGAGTGGTGTCTACCCAAGCAGATCTGCTGTCTCAAGTGGACGGAGGGTTTTAGCATCCTCATCCTAGTCACCTGTATCTGCCAGTTTGTCCCCTCAGAATGAATTGGCAACTGAGAAATGCAACCCAGATTTTCTGTAAATGGTGTTTGCCCCATCAGCTGCATCCAGTGCATTGCCTGATTCCCAGAATACTAACTTTTCTCCAAAGACTGCTAGACAGCAGCAAGTCCCCATATTAACTGAAGGCATATGTGGCAGCCTTCACTGGCTCCACCATGGCATCATGGATGGCATCTCTCGGGGGCTCATAAACATATTGCAGTCTTTCTGAAAGGTGTGAGACCCCTCCATCCACCAGTTTCCCTAACAGGTTTTGCAAGATGCTGAACTGACGTGGGTGTCTCTGAAAACTGCCTTTTTTGTCAGAAAGAGTGGGAGAATTGTATGCTCTGGCAATAAGCCTGCATTGCATGCGCTGGTGTCATATTATGTCTCAAGATGCATACACACAAGAAGGTGACCAGGTGATTCTCACTTCCTCTGGTGGTTATCTAGGGTGCATGGTTATTATCCATAGTATTTAAGTTGTTTATATATTTAAGGTTGGTTATCTCTTTGTACATATTGTTTAATTTGGACAAGTCTAATATCATATTGGTAAAAAAAAAAATACTGCCTATTAGTCATAACAGTAGTAGTAATAATGGCACAAAGTGCGATAAAAGGACTGCCAGTTGTATTCACATGGTGACACACCAACTGGTAAACTTTGACTAGCTTCTAATTTTCATAGATGTTTA
Source organism: Pangasianodon hypophthalmus (assembly GCF_027358585.1). Classification (NCBI taxonomy): domain Eukaryota; kingdom Metazoa; phylum Chordata; class Actinopteri; order Siluriformes; family Pangasiidae; genus Pangasianodon; species Pangasianodon hypophthalmus. The sequence goes on from NC_069713.1 coordinate 20,667,696, forward strand.
TGCTGTGTGTATGTATGCGTCTTTCCAGGTTATATATCGTGCTCTCTCTCCCTGGGGCATAGTAGAACCCTACAGCTCAGAGGCTCGTGCCCAACTTGGCATCACCAACCTCCGAGTACGCCTGCTGCAGCCCCAGCCATGCCCATGTCAACTCAAAGAGAGTAATACCAGCCTCCGCAGTGTCCCCTATGCCATCTCGGACTTCATCCTGAAGGGAGCCTGCTTGTGCCATGGCCATTCTGATCAGTGTGTGCCAGCCACTGGCTCCCTGGCCACACACAATGGTGGACACCATGTGGTAAGTGGAGACCCAAGTGGAGGTCTTTCGATAGTGTATGGATACTTGTATGTTGTTTTGTCTTTATACAAAACAAAATGCTAAATAAAAAAGCCAGTCACGTCACGAGTGACATTCTGCAAATTATTGTTAAGCCTCAGAAAGACACAGATAGACTTGTTAGATTTTTAACTGAAAGAATCGTTGCCCTGACTTGATTTTAGGCATTTGGGTGTTCATTTAAACAAAGGTCAGGCATGAATTGATCTTTTACTATCGCAATTGGCAAGGTAAGCCAACTTCAGGACGCAGTTCAGCAGTTCAGCAATGCCAAAAACAATTGAGCATTGTATAAGGAAATTGTAAGTGTCTGCTCAGGAATGACTAACCTGTTACAGGGATTTCTCATGGTTATATAAATGTCTGCTTGCCTAACTTAATATATTTTTCTAGTCTTATTTCTCCCTCCTTACTTGTTATACAGCATTCCCCTATTCTGTGGTACCATTACTGAAAACCCAAACTCTTAATAGCAAGGCCAAGATCTGGAAAGAGATATGAAAGTCTGACAGGAAGGAGGGAAGGAACAGTGGGAGTGATACACAGAGGAAAACATGTAGAGAGAAGGGCCTCATTGCATGCCACTTTCTCTAATCCACTTTTTATTGTTTGCCTTTTGTAATCAGACAGCAACAACAAATAGTTAAACAAACACTGTGCTCAGGGAGGGTCAAACTTTGATCTAAAAGTGCAGACCAAATACACATACACTCTCTAGACCAACCCAAACACAAAGGCGTGCATTCACTCCCGTTGAAGATATCCAGGCACAGATACATACACTGCTTGATTATCAGCATTTTTATACACGAGGTCTGCACACTTTACAGGAATGTTTTTATTTGCAGAGCAAGTAGTGCTTGTAAATTATAATAATAATAAACACACAAAAGTTATTTGAACCCTGTCTAGCTACTCTCATTCTTTCTTTATTCTCTTGCTTGCCCATTTTGTTTTGTTTGGTCTGTGTATTCTTGCTTGTATCTGTTTGGGAACAGGGCAGTGGAGATATCAGTCTGTCTCCCACAGATGATGGATAGACAAGACAAAGCCATAAAGCAACATAATGCAGTGAGCATGAAGTTGGGAATTGAAGTGAGGTTATGTGCAGGTCATGGCTTTGTATGTGTTACTTCAGTGGTGCTCATTGAAGAGTTGGGTATCATCAAGTGGAACATTTACAAACACAGACGGATGTTTGAGACTGGAGAAAGACAAGGTGTGTTCAGGTTAGTGGGGTGAACTGCCACTTTCACACAAAGTGGCCGAAGTTGGGTAATTTTGTCTCATAGCTCTTTGGCAAGATTATCTTGTATTCATAAAATAAATCTTTTAAATAAGCTTTAAAGAAGGGATTCTGTGAACTTGTTTCAGTACAGTGACTATATCTTCTGAAAAAGCCATTGTGTCTTTATGCTGAAAATGTTATTTTCCTGTCGGAAACCTGTGCACAGCAGTGCCACCTTCAAGATTCTGAGTCTTGTGTCCAGATAAGTGTAAAAGGGAGCATCGAAGGCTGAGTCCTTGACAATATGGGTCACTTGGCAGTGGAAATACCAACAAAATGTGGGATCACAGATTTGTTACCATATCGTGCTGTACCGCAGTCTCAGCTGGAAAAGTAGATAAGAGTGCATATTTGGCCCTGAGAGTAATGCATGGTCTGTTTTTACATATGCAGTTGTTTAATTATCACATTCTTCTCAGTGTGGTTATACACTTCTCAATTAACCCTGACCCTCCCTGGTTTGTTAGCTGTTGTAGTTAATGGGCTGGGAATAGGCATTGACTAAATTAGGAGAACAATTTTAGAAATAGGGAAAAAAAAAAACAAAAAGTAACTCACATATTTGGTTATTTGCTCCATATCAAGATGATTATTCCAATATCAGAGACATGTTTTCATCTCACAAAACAGAGAGGGCTGCTCCTAGATTGGTGTGAAATCGATTCATTTGACTGTTTTATGTCTCTCCTCTTCAGGTGCATGGCAAATGTGTGTGTCGGCATCACACAGCAGGTGATCACTGTGAGAAATGTGATCGTCTCTATAATGACCGACCATGGAGACCAGCAAGTGGCCTAACTGGAGAAGCTCACCAGTGTGCTAGTAAGTGCTCTTTCTGTCTGTCTGCCTGCCTGCATTTCTGTCCTCTCTCTCTAAATTAGCATCCTCAAGTACAATTCAGCGGTGATGACGTGTCTGTGTGTGTCTGTGTCTGCGCATGTGTGTGCGCACTTCAAGAGTGCAAGTGTAATGGACATGCAGAGAGTTGCCACTTTGACATAAGTGTGTGGCTGCGTTCTGGTCAGAGAAGTGGAGGTGTGTGTCACTGCTTGCACAATACAACAGGTCGACACTGTGAGCAGTGCCAGATTGGCTTTTACAGACATCCAGAGAGACTACTGACCGCTGCCAACTCCTGTACAGGTAAGACAACACCTCACCTCAAAACAAACACACACACTTTCATAAGTCATTGACTTAAATGTGAGTTATGAGACAATGGCTGTCAGGGTGTGGAGAACTTTATAGAAAAGGTTCTTTTAGTTAATAAGTACAGAATGTGATGCTGGAGAGTGTTGATCTCAGATTTTAAGAAGCCAGTTAAATGGTTTAAAGGAAATCATTTTTCTTCTCTACAGTTGATCTCCCTTTTCTTTGTCACGCTGTGCTGCCTGAGTGTGTGTGTATGTATGTGTGCACACTTTGTGTTCAAATATTTATTTATGAACCACAGCCAGGAGAATGTCAGAGTTCAGGAACTATGTACTTTTGAAAATACATTAATTCACACATGTGCCTGCGCGCACAGACACACACGCAAACACACGGGGGCTGTTTGGCATAGAGCACTATTCCAGCTCGGAATGCTGATGGCTCTTATAACGAGTTGAGACATGCAGAATAACAAGATCTCAGTGGGATTTTAGCTGTTAATGTGTGTGTGTGTGTGTGTGTGTGTGCGTGTGCGTAGCAGACAGATTAATCATCACATACACTGACATACTACTGTTGTGATACCTCACCTCATAGCCAAGGCATCAGTATCATGTTTTTTTTTGGGCGTGTTCATGTAGCAGCCTCTTAAACGCACGTATGGAACCAGACTTCCTGTCATGATGAGTATGAGCAACACTTTTTAAATTTTTTATACCACATGTTTTTAAATTTTTTATACCACATCTTTTTTGCACTCTACCTCTACTTCTATCGTAAAGCTTGGGCTCAAAACCTTTTTACTTTTAATGGTCTTTTCTCATATACTTCTCAACTTGCTCAGTCTTTAGAAAAGAATTTTCCTGATGAAAGAAGAACAGCTGCATTTCTCGAACAAATGAAATGATATGGAAGTTTATACAATCATTAAATAATAGACATAATAATTACCAAAACTATTAAATATTTGAGCACCAAACCAGACTCATCACCCACCAGACTATGAACTACTGCATGATGTCTGTTTAAACGGAAAAAAATAGCAAAATTAATAAATCGTAAACTAAGTAATAGAGCCCCTGATGACACTGAGTTTTTAAAACCACTCCTGGATGATGGACCATTCTTAGCATAGCACTGATGTGTGTGTTGCATTGGTATCAGGTATGGCAGTGTTGCTGAACCTCTAAGGTAGATGTACTTGATAAAATAGCAAATAGGTGCAGGTTAAGGACAGTTGTACCTAATAAACTGTCAACTCAGTATTTACCCACCTAAAACAGTTCACTTTCATATTGGATTAGTTCCAGTTCCAGTTCCTTTTTTTTTTTTTTTTTTTTTTTTTTAAGAAGTGTTGTAGAAAGGCAGTTTTAGACGTATGGAACACTGCATGTTTAAATGGTATTCGTGGAAGATTATAGGTTTTAGAAAAGTTTATAATATGGAAACAATGGTGTTAAATGATCTGTACTTATGGACGTACTGTAAGTGCTGTTGAATTTGTAGATCACAATTTAATTTTTAATAAAATGTGATCTTGTCTCAAAAATACATTATATTATTAATGGTGTTCCAAAAGAATATGTACTTGATCTGCTTATGTTTTCCTTTCATATTGCTATTAGGTCACAGTATCATGAGCAATGGGGCTCAAATTCCATAGCTATGCAGATGATACCAGTGTAGGGAGTCAAACTGTAAACTGTCTGTCCAGCACTGTCGATTAATAATTTGCTGAAATAAAAAAATAATAATAACGGTCAGATTTTTCCAATGTGCTAGTAGATAAATCACTGCTTTTACTGGCAAATCTGGCTCTAGATATTACACGATTTTTACAGTAGCCACTGAGTTTTTAATCTCCATGATAAGCTTTCCAAGAAACTAACTCATGCTTTTATATATTCTCACATAGACTATATTGCACTTTTTATTGGACTATGTAAAAAAATATTGAAACTGCACTCTTTTAGGTATCACACTTAATTATGTTTGTGTAAAGGCATGTGCATGAATATATTTTTCTCATTTGTGCAACCACAGCTTGTTTGTGCAACCGTGTTGGAACTGAGAGTTGTAACTCTGCTAATGGGTACTGTATCTGCAAGCCTGGTGTGGCCAGCCCACTGTGTGACAAGTGTATGCTGGGATACTGGGGTTTCAGTGAGTATGGCTGCAGACCTTGCCACTGTGCAGGCGACTGTGATCCATACACTGGAGACTGCATGACGGGGTTAGTCTGTGTGTTTGTGTGTATTTATGAACAGAAACCCATCGAATACCAAGAGTGTTATATAACATAATAATGATAATAATGTGTATAAAGTGTCTGTGTGTGTGTGTGCAGGTCAGATCCTGATCACAACACCACCTTATTTCGAGCAGAAGAACTTTTTTCTGCCCTGAACTTTCAAGGTATAAGCTCTCCTATGTCTCTGGAGTTGACTGTTGGCTTGGATAAGATATGTGCTACTTGAATGTCATGTGTGCTTTTATATTGCCTTGACAGCAGAAATAAACTGACAGACAATACGATAACGGGTGTTTTTTCTGTGCAGAGAAATGTGTCTGCAAACAGCCGTCCCTTAGGAACAGAAAAGTCTTCTGCATTATGAAATATTCCTATGGTAAGTAGCATAGACATAAACACACATGTACGCCTTGAGGATATTCCAAGACTGTCATTGTATATGAGTGTATGAGAATTTGGGAATTTAGAATTTAAGGCTTAGGTTGGATAGTGGTAGACTCCAGCTGCACAGTTCTATTGTTTACCGTGTTCGTGTGCATGTGAAGAAAACTAAGGTTCTCTCTTACTTTCATACCAGCATATTTGTGTGTGTATGTGTGTATAGTTCTAAAGGTAAGAGTGCTGGCAGCACATGATAAGGGCTCTCATGCCGAGGTGGATGTTAAAGTTCTGAAGGTGCTGTGGAGCAGCTCCACCCTCAGGCTCATGCAAAGAACTGTCACTCTGTATCCAGAGTCCTGGACCACTCGAGGCTGTACCTGCCCTGTACTGTACCCAGGTGAGAAACTACACACACACACACATTACAAAAGTGAAAATTGTGATAATATGATAAGATAATCATGTAATGAAATGAGAATATTCTGTTTTACTAAATTAGAATGGTCAACATTCTATCTGTGTTCCTCTAGGGGAGGAATATCTTGTTGCTGGGCACCATGATGTGAGGAAAGATCGTCTTCTAGTCAACATGAAGAGTTTAGTGAAGCCATGGAGACCCAATCACAGTCGTCGAGTGCTACAGCTCCTTAAAACTAAATGCACCTGAGTTAGTTAGCAAGTACGCAAGAGAAAATGAAAGAGAGAGGAGGGGGGTGTCGGATGTGGTCAAATTCAGCCAAAATTATTGTGAATTTACACAATGTCTTTTGCAACTGTGTGTCACTGAATGTGTGTGAGAGATGAGGTCAGTTATGAATGTCTGTTGTACAGAATGTATATTCATTGAATGTACATATTATAATGTATGAAATTTTTGTATCTTTTGGAGCCTGTACATACAATGCCATTTGTATATAATGTCTCAATGACAATATGCTCATAAAATGCAATAGAAAATGGTTTAGGACTGACAAAGAAAAAACATAACTGGCATTTTTTTGGATAACTGGCATTATTTCTTCTAGGACCCTGCTTTCAGGAAAATACCAACTTTGATGAAACTACTTGGAGACAATGCTTTTAAATAAATTACTACAGTTGGAAATTTGGGTGTATGTTTCTATTCATGCCCATCTCTTCTGCATCACTAGATATTACCAGTCTTATTAAATGAGTACTCACTTTCTATTTTAATCTCAATCCACTGTGTCTACAGCATATGTGTGATTACTTCAGATTACTTCAAAATGTTGTCCTGTACTGAGAAAAGAACAGAAAACCTCTACATAAACCGCTCATAATGGCAACCTGAGGGCATTTGCTGAAATAAGATTTTAAACTATACAGCTGCATAATACATTCAAAAGTACAGCCATTATCCTGTAATAATAAAGGTCTTAGGAAGAGACAGCCATAAGAGAGTATCTCACCAAAAGTAGTTTTAAGGTGAAAAATAACTGAGGCCATTGTAATTTGAGAAACAGCTCATGACAACAGTCACAATAGCAACAGAAAGATTTGAGGAGAACCAGAGCTTGTCAGTTTAATATTGCTGTGCATGAAATCGCAGAACATTTTGTAATTCGACTTGGAAACATGACGGACAGGGATGTTTTGGCATTGACATGCCATCTAGGGAAAGCTGCATTTAATCCTCCAGGTATACACAAGATAGGCTGTCAAATACACTATACGGCCAAAAGTTTGTGGAAACCTGACCATCGCGCTTATATGTGCTCGTTGAACATCTCATTCCAGATTTAGTCCCCATTTTCTGTTATAATAAGCTCCACTCTTCTGGGAAGGCTTTCCACTAGATTTTGGAGCGTGACTGTTGGGATTTGTGTTCATTCAGCTACAAAAGCATTAGTGAGGTCAGGCACTGATTTTGGGTGAGGAGGCCTGGGGTGCAGTCAGTGTTCCAGTTCATCCCAAAGGTGTTCAGTGGGGTTGAGGTCATGGCTCTGTGCAGGACACTCGAGTTCTTCCACTCCAGCCTTAACGCACCTTGTCTTCAGGGAGCTCGCTTTGTGCACAGGGGCATTGTCAGGTTTAAGCCTCTTAGTTCCAGTGAAGAGAACTTGTAATGCTACAGCATACAAAGACATTCTATACAACAGTTTGGGGAAGAACCACATATGGGTGTGATGGTCAGGTGTCCACAAACTTTTGGCCATATAGTGTATGTGAATAATGCTTCTGCACACACATGCAAAGTCAGGTGTCAAGTATAAACCAGGCTCTGTTTCACATCAGGCTGAATCACACGACTCTGGCTTGGATTATTTTCCTATAACAACACAAAACTTCCGACTAAACTGGTAAATCAGTGCAATGAATACACCTCTGGTTTTTAGGCACTTACACCAGGGGTTCCCCAACTTTTTGGGCAAACAACCCCAACTGGACATTATTAAATTTCTGTAACCCCAAAACCTGAACTCCCTACATTTTTTAAATTTTCAGATGTATGATTTAGAACTACTGTAACATTTGAACTTTTTATGTTAGTAACATATGTATAACATAAGTCACAGCTCTGTCCAAGTCTTATGACCCAATCACACTGACTGCATTACTGAGAAATACTACACACAGTAGGCTATACATTTAGGGGACCTACATTTATAATCTAAGTCCCCTGAAAGTGTTGAAATGAACCAAGCCATCAAGTGACGTTTCAGATTCCATGTCCATAAACGTTTTTAGTTTAGGTGGCAAGACCTTTATTATAATTTTGAAACTATTTCACAGCTCCACACTGGGATTAATCAGGTTTACTTAGAAATCTTAAGTGCTGAAACAGGTCCAGAGGCTTAAAAGTACATGCATAACACTTCAGGTGTGTGTATATTAATGATTCAGGATACGCCTTCGCATGTAGGCATGTTAGCCACTTATCGTTATCTGGAATCTAGCAGAAAAGTAGCTAGCAATCTAGCAATACAGCTATCTACCAATACAAAAAAATTAACTTTGCACAACTGTACAGCCAAATCAATTAAGCTATACACAAAATTACTGCTCTTTTAATTAACTCTTACATAGATTTTAGCTTGTTAGAATTCTTTACATTTAGCTAGCTTAACTTGTGTGAGGCAGGACTGGAACTTGCTAGCCCGCTAGCTCTAGTTCCCTAGTTTGCTAATTTCTGAGCTACCAGACAAATGAGTAATTAAATAAATGTAAAAATAAACTATAAAGTTACCTCGGCATAAAATATCCTTAGCACAAACAAGAGTTTATTACATGGCATGAAACAAGATACTGTACTTTCTGCATGAAACACAAAGGTTTACAGAAGGTAACGGTGGAAATTGGTGAAATACAAATGACCCCACATTTAGCATCAGGTGCACTGTATAGGGTGTACAAGGACACATGTTATTACATTTATAGGGCGGAGAAGATCATTTTGTAATCAGCCTTGGTGATATACAAAGGGGTTTGTCGGAAATAATAATAATAATAATAATAATAATAATAATAATAATAATCGATAACCTAATTAACTTGGCCAGTTCCATTTTTGTGTACAGACAGGGCTAAAAGCAGTTTTTCTATGCTAATATTTCAAGCTATTTATTTTTGGAGTGTGAGTTTTTGCTCAAAGTACCTTTCGGACTCATGTGCCCACCTGGTCAAGTTCAACAGAGCCATTTTTACTGGATTGTTTTGAAAATTTGGAGACCAGAATACAAAATGTGGTATGCAACAATGACACATGCAAAGAAGCTGTTATTGCATCATATTCTGTCCCAATACCTGTACCCTACCTGCTACACACTGATAATCATGATCATCAGCGATCAGCAGCAATTAACAGCAATAACCAGTGAACATCAGCAATCAGAAGCGATAACCAGTGAACATCAGCAATCAGCAGTGATAACCAGTGAACATCAGCAATCAGCAGCGATTAGCATCGATAACCAGTGATCATCAGTGATCAGCAGCGATTAGCATCGATAACCAGTGATCATCAGTGATCAGCAGCGATTAGGAGCGATAACCAGTGAACATCGGCAATGAGCAGCGATTAGAAGTGATAAGCAGCAATAACCATTGGTCATCAGCGATCAGCAGCAATTAGCAGCAATAACCAGTGAACATCAGCAATTAGCAGCTTTTTTTTTATATCAGTGTACAGGAAAACAACAATCACTCTATTAATCTGTCTTGTTTTTATTTAATAGATCTAAAAAACATCAACAATCTAGATTGTTGATACTGGAATAATCAGTATCTGAAATATCTTTCTGTGTATCTGTATCTCTGTAGCCGAAGTATTTGGTCGCACTAATCTCTCGTTATTATGTATTATGTCGTTCAACCAGCAGGTTAATTTAACTTTTTGATTACACTGGTAATTTAAGGTGCATTCAGAAATAATGTTGTTTATCAGGTCCTAATACAATTTAAAATTATATCTTAGCTCCTAAACATGGGCTAAACACCAAACCCAGTTAAAAATTAATGGATATATTTTCATATCTTTTGTTACATTCACCTTGCATATCAACACAAGATAAGTGTCAGTGTGCAAAGTATACATATTTATAGATCTGTCATGTAAGTCACTGCAAGTATATGGCAAAATAACATTCCCACACCAGTTCCCACACTCTGCTTTCACGTCTTCTGGTCTACCTTGACCTGCTTAGAGACTCTAGAAAAGCCAGAAATAACACACCTCGATAACAGTAACAATGAAGAAGAGGGTCTTTTTTCACCCACAGGGTACATTCCACCTGTGTCTCATAATAACACTAAGATTTATGAGCTACTTCAGCACACAGTTCTTCCCAGCAAGTAACAGAAAGAGGAGACAAGGTTGAAACATAGTACTCTAAGAAGGAAGAATGTTTATTAGCAACTGCAAGAAATATGAATAACTCAAAGGTCACTCATGATGACAGAGAACAAAAAGAGGACTTGTGGGGTTTTTTTTAAAGCAAGACCTTAACAGCTGTTAGGATGAATGATGAGATATGAGCTGGAGGTATAAAACTGGTGTACTACAAGATGGAGGATTTCACAGGATGTGACAAAGGAGACAAGGATAATCCCCCTCCAGCAAATTAGCTCCCAACTAACACGTTACAGGGAGAAGGAAGAGGGACGACAGTCCTGAAGAAGACCACACCTCAGATTAGGCTACAGTTGAGCAGTTGTACAGTTTATACACCAGACATATAATTGACTCTTCTAAGAACCTGCCATCTCATTTTCTGTCACATTTTTTGGAGATAGCCCCTGATTATCTGCAAAACTAAAACATGGATGGGTTTCTGTTTTTCAGTGAAAGCTGTTTAAGGTCAACATCAGGTAGAAAACTGAACCATTTTCAAACCTTACTTAATGTGAACTCTATCATATAGCAGTGGTTTTATTCAGTTTAGTTCTCAGATAGGTCATATTTAGCTGAAGTAATATTTAATTAAAGCTTTATATAATTTAAGCTTGAAATACAGTCAGGTTCAGAAGTATATGGACAATGACAGAGTTTTTGTGATTTTGAATTTATACACCACCACAATGGATTTGAAATTAAACAATCAAGATGTGATCGAAGTGTAGACTTTCAGCTTTATTTTAAGAGGTTCCTCAAAAATATGGCATTTACCATTTAGGAATTACAGCCATTTTATGCAAAGTACTTCCATTTTCAGGGGCTCAAAGGTATTTGGACAATCGACTGACAAGAAGTTAATTGACCATGTGCAGTCCATTCCCTCTTACTTCAAGACAAATGAAGCAGATAAAAGGTCCGGAGTTGATATCAGGTATTGGGTTGGCATTTGGCAGCTGTTCAACTGGAGCTACCAATATGAAGTCCAAGGAGATCTCAATGCAAGTGAAGGAGGCCATCATTAGGCTGAAAAACAACATAAATCGATGAGAGATAGCAAAAACCTTAGGTGTGGCCAAATCAACAGTTGGGTATATTCTTAAAAAGAAAGAAAGCACTGGTGAGCTCAACAACATCGAAAGGCCTGGAAGACCATGGAAGACAACTAAAGTGGATGATAGCAGAATCCTTTCCTTGGTGAAGAAAAACCCCTTCACAACATCAACCGAAGTCAAGAATACTCTGGAGAAGGTAGGCGTATCATTGTCAAAATCTACAATCAAGAGACTCGTTCATGAATGTAAATACAGAGAGTTTACAACAAGGTGCAATGGTAACATTCAAGAACAGGAAAGCCAGATTAGACTTTGCCAGAAAACATCTAAAAAAAAAAAGCCTCCCATGTTCATAAAATAAGATTCTTTGGACTGATGAAACCAAGATTAACTTGTACCAGAATGATGGGAAGAGAAAAGTATGGCGAAAGAAAGGAACAGCTCATGATCCAAATTATACCACATCATGTGTAAAACATGGTGGAGGCAGTGTTATGGCATGGGCATGTATGGCTGCCAATGGAACAGGCTCACTGGTGTTTATTGATGATGTGACTGCTGACAGAAGTAGCAAGATGAATTCTGAGGTGTATAGGGCTATACTCTCTGCTCACATTCAGTCAAATGCTACAAAACTGATAGGATGCCGCTTCACAGTGCAGGTGGATAATGACCCTAAACATACTGCGAAAGCAACTCAAGACCTTTTCAAGGCAAAGAAATGGAATATTCTTCAATGACCAAGTCAGTCGCCTGATCTCAACCCAATAGAGCATGCTTTTCACTTACTGAAGACAAGACTGAAGGCACAAAGACCCACAAACAAGCAGCAACTGAAGGTGGCTGCAGTGAAGGCCTGGCAAAGTATCTCCAGGGAGGAAACTCAGAATTTGAGTTTTGAGAACATGCGCTTCAGACTTCAGGCAGTCATTGACTGCAAAGGATTTTCATCCAAGTATTAAAATTATGGTTATATTTACAATGATGTCACTTTGTCCAAATACCTTTGAGCCCCTGAAAATGGAAGTATTTTGCTGAAAATGGCTGTAATTCCTAAATGGTAAATGCCTTATTTTTGTGGAACCTCTTAAAATAAAGCTGAAAGTCTACACTTCGATCACATCTTGATTGTTTTATTTCAAATCCATTGTGGTGGTGTATAAAGGCAAAATCACAAAAACTTCAAATAAACTAACTGATCTAAAGTATTATAAATTCTCATCTGCCATGTTTGGAAAAAGGCTTGATGATATATATGCTTTAGGAAATAGCTGCTGTGGTTTGTCTGCTCAGTACTCCTCATCAGGTCAAAAGCTCCTGGTGCCTCTTGTACACAAACCCAGTGTTTCTCTATTATAGGGGATTCATTCACATGTACAGATTACATAATGACACTATGACACTGAACCCCATAACTTTATTAGTCCGAACTTCCCGCGTGCGCAGCTGTGATTATTGTTATTACTGATCATACTACAGTACAGACTATATTAGTTATTCATGATATTTTACGCATTCGCTTTTGATTACTTGTTACACACTGTCTGAACTTACATGTAAAAAAAAAAAAAAAACCACACATTTCTTCGCATGTTTCTTCGTTGATCATTCTGTAAACAAGCATGAAAACTCTTGCACTACCACATACTGACCACAAGATGTCGCTTTAGGCTCAGGAGATAAATCAGGCACCCATGCAGCCTTCCCTGCTCGAGCTCTCCTTCACTCTGCAAAGCTATTCTGCATACATAAGCGTCTAAGAGCGTCTAATAAACAGTAGAACTGTAACGGTACAGGAGGTCGTTCTTACCAACAGCAGTCACCCTGTACAACAGTTCCTCCCTGTGCCGGACATTGCTGTGCATTAGAGCCTATTCCTAGAAAAAAAAAACACATTGGACATATGTTGCATTTTTGTACTGGGCTGCAGACTGCAGACTTACTGCACTGATGCCACTCATCATATTACTGCACTGTGCAACTGTATGACTGTGATCTCTCTGTGGTTCCATACCTGCTGCTTACACTAATCATTCCCTGGGCTTAATTCACCAATATTGCACTGACACTTTCACATTTACCCAGAAAAAAAAAATACTGTATATATACAGTATCTCAGATTTGTTAACACGTGTTCATCATGAGTGAGAGAGACGACTCCCTGTGTGTTTACCTAGAAATGGCAATCATGTAGAGGATGTCTTGGAGACTCTCTTTACACACACACACACACACACACACACATATATACATATATATATATATATATATATATATATATATATATATATATATATATATATATATATATGTGTTTGTGTGTGTGTGTGTGTAAAGAGAATCTCCAAGACATGTTTTTTTTAATTATTATTATTCTGAATACTGTACACTCTACATTTTGGATTGCTGCTGTAATCTGCCCTCTGGGATCAATAAAGTAATTTATCTATCTATCTATCTATCTATCTATCGACCCACTTCCCTTCGGATAGTTTCTTGTTAGTCTTCTATCTATATTTTTAATAAATATAAAAAAATGTGCAATAACATGAAATCTAAGGACTATATCTACAAAAGGTGTGGATATTATTTTACTTAACATTATTTTAATTTAGTTCATTTTCATTTCTAATTCCCTCCCCTTTTTTTAAGCATTTTATTCGTCTATCTGGCAACCCTCCTGTGGGCGGTGCAGAGGTGCTGAGCAGCTTTGCGTATCTGACCGCGCTACATCTGTGTGTGTGTCTCTGTCGCACCTGGATTTAAGGTAATGTCTCGGATTTCACAGGGAAAGTTGATGGAACTGTTAAGCGTATAAAGTCAAAAGCATGTCCGAAGTGCGGAAATTCACCAAGCGGCTGAGTAAACCCGGGACAGCGGCGGAACTCAGGCAAAGCGTGTCGGAGGCTGTCAGGACGTCTGTTGCTGTGGTTAGTAAGCTTTAGTTTACATTTAGTCTAACGGAACAGTGTTCTGTCGGTGGTGATAGCTCTCATCCTGTCTCTCATCATACAGAGATGGATGGCGCAGTTATTTCCTCGAATATAAGCTCAGGTCTTGTTTCATTCGCGACCTGACGTAAAGCAGTTTCAGCCACAGTTTCCCGTGTGCTGAGCTGATGCTGTGGCTCGAGCCCTCAGCCAAAGCTCAATCGAACCTGCTTTATGTGTTTCAGTGTATTAGCTGAAGATTTTCAGTGGGTCGTGTTTACACTGAGTGACCCTATTCCCCTGATAATGGCTGTTCCACTAGTCTGATGTGCCTGGTGTGCAGACCACATGGACTGTGTGTAGTCTCTCCTTTGTGTTCAGAAAAAGCCGCCCATGTGCTTATTCAGTCTCATTTTACTTTCTTACTTTATTTTTTTAATAGGATATATTGGGTTTGAGCTTATGTGTGTCCTTGGGAGACTATTGCTTGAATAGTGAATGTAAGCTGTGTCCTTGTTGAAGGATGAATGGACACAGGCAGAAGCATGGAGGTGTGTTATTATCTGTGCATGTAGTAAGATGTTGGATGATGATGCTGCTGAAAATGATGCAGGAAAAAAAAATGGCTGCAGTCTGAATGTTGAGCCTGACAAGTTTTAATGGGTGGCATGATGAATTCAGTGTCTTGTTACATCCTGGTTAGGGACAGCCGGTCGTCCGGCAGTGCTCCATGGAGGTTGTAGTGATGCTGAGGGAATCCCTTCAGTGTTTTCAGTTCTGTACGTGCTTTCTGCACCTTCTTGCTTTTATTCTACATGCCATCAAAGCCAGTCCTCTTCACCGTCACTTCTTCACCATCTTTGCCCTGTGATTTACTTTGATCCTACAATAAGCCAGGTTGTCATGGTGTGTCTTGGGATCACAAAAGCTTGAGTATGTTGTGTCTACGCCTGGTTTCAAATGTCTCAGGTGTCTTGAGTTCAAAACTTAGCTGACTTTGATTTTGACTTTGAACATAGTTAATGTTTACAAATTATATTAATCAGCACAATCTTTGTACCATAACATACTATGTTTTCAGTCTGTGGCCATTCCTGGAACTGAAAAGAATTTAGACCTACAGATTTAATTATACCGAATTAAATGAAAACAAGTAGCACACACACTTTAGGTTCAGGAAAAGGCCATGATGTGTTTAGGCTGTCACGTTTATACACAGAGGCCAACAGCTGCCTTTTACATTTGTGCTAAGTGAAAGTTATCTGGAAAAGCAGTTAGCCCTTTAGACCTTTGAGGCAGACCTCAATTTGTGTATGTCACCATTGTTGTTGGAATTTCTGCAACTGAGGTTTTATCATAAATGTTGGTTATAAATATTTCAGAGGAGCGTCTTTCTGCGGATACGGAAGTAAGAACTTCACCATAGCTAACCCAAGCGCCAACGCCCTGCAAATAGAAAGTGGTCTGCTGCTAGCTAACACTTCCTTTTCCCTCCTGTTTGTGGTTCGACGATCTGTAGTTCGTCTGTTATACTTTGTGCCTCTTTATATTATATTATACAGTAGCAGTAAAGAGTGAAGGGTGCTGGAGTTGGGATACCTACTTTGGCTAATCTCAGCCCAGTGTACTGATTTCTCCTATAAAGGATGAGAAACAGTTCCTTGTTCAGAGTACAATGAAGAAAGTTTGTTTGGGGTAGAACTGAGAGGGTTCAACAGTGCAGGCACAAGGCAGTAAGACCCTGAAATTCAGCCAGTGTTGGAAGCCTGGATTGTGGTTTCAGAATCCTTCATGCACATGCCTTGTCGCATGACAGGAAGCTGTTAAGCTTGCGGGTATGCAGATGTTACAAAGTGAATATAAATTTGTGTAGTTGCTTTTGAGTGACATACAGCTCCTTTTGTATTATCATATGATTAACATAGAAAATCAGCATGCACTGGTATGATGTATCTGTGAAGTAGTTCTAAGGGATTCTTACAACACTTTTTATGAGCAGCAAATCCTGTTGAAACTCAGCTGCAGAAACAATGAGCAGATTGTAAAAGACTCGAGTTAAAATTGTGCTGAACTTGGTGCTTCTTATCATTTGTGCTCTACTTGAATACACCGATTGCTCAGTTTTGGGGCTAAAATTCCAGAGAAAGCAGAACATCACTTACAAACATCTTACTCCTTCCTTTCTCACTTCCTGCAAAATAAGGCTCTAAAAGAAGTGAGCACGTTTACATTTTAGGTATGAGGTTTAAGATTTACCATTCTTTCTAGGGTATAACATCTTTGTCAAGCTTTTTTTTTTTAAGTTTTCTAGTAATTTTCATGGAAGTACCCAGGTTGATATTAATCATACTTTCTGCTGCCAGACAACCTCCACTGATAAGTAAATCAAGAGGTCATGACAGTGTCATATTAAAAGGCTTTCTGAGTCCTAAGCAATACATAATTCTCATTGGTACCCTGATGCGCAATCACGTATCCACAGATAAAAGAAATTTATAAAAAATATATTTTTTTAAAGGATTTTTAAAACAAAAGTTAATTAACACTTTATTTTAAATATTCTTTTATAATGACAGAAAAAAATGGACATCGTCGGAGATACTTAAGATATTTTTACTTTTAATAATACGAATATGTTAAGTAGTGTATTTCAAATTATGGTGGTGGGAAATAGTATAAAATAGAAACTTTCAAACTTTCCATTTGGAGCAGTACATACTATTACAGCCAAACTTTAGACAGTTTGTGTGCTGTGTAATGAAAAAATAGAAAAGCGAAAGTAAAACTGCTGTGAAGGTTGAGCAGGTCAAGCAGGAATTCATATCGGCCAAGGACACATGGTATTGAGTTGTTCATCCTTGCATTAAGAAATTTATCCTTTATGTGGAATTGTCTGTGGCTGTTTTTATAAAGCATTTAACAATACTTTGGATAAAAGCGAGATCTACAAGATTTTACATTTTGCAATAAAAATATGTTTGCATCTGTTCTGATTGGCAGTGTTTGATTACATGTGATTATTTATAGGCCTGAATATAAAGGTTGCAGAACCAACAATCCTCTCTGATTAATGTGAATCTGGTGCAGGGCAATTAATAATGTGACAGACATATTAATAACTTTGTGTGACATTATGATTAGGGTTAGATGATGTAAATTTGTTCTTTAAGCAGCATCCTTAGATCTTTCAGTAGCACGTTATTTGAGGGTGGATTTCAGAAGGCTTCATGACACATAAATACGTCTTTAATGACAATTGATGTAAACCTACACAAACATTGCTTATTCCATTAATCTTTTGCAGATATAAAGAGTAGTTTCTTTGTTTATAATGACACCTGAGAGACGGTGTTCTGTGTTGGCATAGGTTGTGTGGCTGGTGCGTTGGTGTAGCGGCTAGCGTTGCCACCTAACAGCTCCAGGGTCCCCTGAGCTCAGGTTACTGTCTCTGTAGAGTTTGGCATGTTCTCTTCATGTTCTCATGAATCTCCTCCAGGTTCTCTGGTTTCCTCCCACCTCCCAAAAGCAAGCCTGTTGGTGGATTTGCTACCATGATCCACCATTACCCTGACCAGGATAAAGCAATTACTTAATGAATGAATAAGAATAAATGAAAGAATGATTGACTGAATGAATAAGCTTGTAGCTCAGTGATATATCAGTTATAGCTGTCCAAAAAAAGGGTAACTCATCAAACCATTCAGGGAGCCTTCGTGCACTGTCAATGTTTCATCATAGGATAAAAGTGATCAGTCTGAAAGATTTACCACTGGACCCGCTCACTGTAGGGGTCAAGCATTCAGACCTGCACCATTTTGGTGTACGCCCACTTGTCGAGAATACGGTGAAAAGTGAAAAAAGTGTCCATATCCCTTTTTTTCCATATCTATATTGACCAGTACCTGAAGTTTCTGCACCAGAACTGGAACTCTCAATGTGAATTCATAGTTGCAATTAAGGGTTTATGTACTACAACCATACTATAACATCCCTCTCTATGTAGTTTTTGCTGACAGTCTGGTCACGTCCTGCACTGACATTCTCAGTCACCTGAGTCACCTGTTTTTCCTTACACATCATGGTAATGCATAAGCATCACCAATATTGAATTTCCAGCCCCATTTACTGATGTCTTGCCCATAGTTCTAAATGCAGATGCCAGTTTAGTCACTGTTCCTATTGAAACACAGCCAGTTGAGCAGTCTTTGTTACTGAACCGCCTGCTCCAATAATAAACCAATAATTTAATACATGCTGCAGAGCATGATACAGTCACTTAATTGTATCATACAGTACACATGTCTGGAAGCATCTTCACTTGTTAGTTTATCTCCATCTCAGGTTTTCCCTTTCATTTGCTACATAGTTCTGTATGCTATGTATCTCACTGGTTTTCACTGGTCCTTAAGTGGGTTGGATTTGACTATTTATAGGGCAATTCTATCACACTGTAATAACAATGTTATGTCTATAGATCTTTTTGGCATCACTGAAAGGCATACCAGAAGTACATTGAGCTACAGTGTACAAGTCAGTTGTCATGATTTTGTAATGTAAGTCAGACCGGATAGTGTCATCACACAAACCTATGCCAATAAAATCTATCTCACTTGACCTGACTATCACAACCATGTGTGCTTTTTGAACATCCTATTCCAGATTTAGTCTCTGTTTGCTGTTATAATAACCTCCATGGTTCAGGGAAGGCCTTTCACTAGATTTTGGAGTGTGGATGAGGGGATTTGCCCATTCAGCCACCAGAGCATTAATGAGGTCGGGCAAAGATGTTCGATGAGGAGGGCCTGGGGTGCAGTCAACATTCCAGTTCATCCCAAAGGTGTTCGGTGGGGTTGAGGTCATGGAGTTCTTCCACTCCAACCTTGGCTAACAATATCTTCATGGATCTCTCTTTATGCACAGGGGCATTGTCATGCTGGAACATGTTTGGGCCCCGTAGTTCCAGTGAAGGGAAACTGTAACGCTAAAGCATGCAAAGACATTCTGTACAATTGTGTGCTTCCAACTTTGTGGCAACAGTTTGATGAAGAACCAAATATGGGTGTGATCATCATCCACAAACATTTAGGCCATATAGTGTAGCTTATGCAGATACCTTATGAAGAATACCCTTAAGTAAGTATTAACATGTGTTAAGTGTTAAAGGGTAAAATATAGAAGCAAAGGTGATCAAAACAGAGTTTTTTGTTGATTTTTATAGGTTGCAATCCCTTCACCCAAAGTAGTGTCACGTTTTTGAAGATACTATTGTTACAACATGCTATCATAGACCTAAAAGGGACCCATTATTTCAGATGATGCTGTACATATGCAGTTTTCTGTTTTCTGCTTTGAAGAAGCAGCCACATTTAAGACCTTGAAGGAATTGAACTTTGGTTTAATTTTGGTTGAGTAGACAGATTAATGGTAAGAAACCCCATAGATTGTGTAATTCAGTCATCTTATTAATATATATTCTTATTTCTGTTTCTTTCTCTCTCTCTCTCTCTCTCTCTCTCTCATGTGTGTGTCTCTGTGTGTGTGTGTGTGTCTGTGTTTGCAGGAACAAGCCAAGATCATCGAACCACTAGACTATGAAAATGTTGTGTTCCAAAGGAAAGCGCAGATCCACAGTGATCCTCAGAGAGACCTGCTTCTGTGGCCAGCTGATGACGTCTCAGTGAGTCCACCAAAAATAACTCTTATTATGATACAGTAGAGCTCAGTGCAGGCGGCTTTAAGAACACATTGCCAATGTGGAGTATATTTAACCCAACACCATGAGGAGTACATTTGACCCAAGATCTTACTCTAACATAAAGTAAATAAAGCAGCAGTAGGTTATGTAGTATAATGAAGCAAATTTGAAATTGATTATCAAATGGTTGAAGCTCTGTCAATAGATATCTATAATTTTATATCTGTAGCTTTGCTGTGTGATAGAGAAAAGTGCTTACTTTTATTTACAATAGTTTAGATCCATTTTTTTCTATATGTTTGTTGATTAGGATCTACAACAATACTGGATGTTTGATGCATAAGCTTCTGAATTTGGGGCAGTCATACAGGATGCTTTTTTAAACAGCCAGTCAGTGCATGCTGTACTCAATATTTCTTTAATACTGCTTTTTTCAGGAGTTACGAATCGAACGTCAGAGAAGAACGACTATTTCCTCTGTACCTCAGAATGCTGAACAAGAAGCTAAAAGTCTATTTGCAACAGAGGTACTTTGCAGAACGTCTGATTCTGATTAAAAAAAGCTTGACTAATACGTGTTCCTGGACTAAGCAGAGCGGTTTTGTCACACTTTCCTACCTTACTCATGTTTTTATGAGTACATCTGGTGCTGTGATGTAGTAACTGGTGAGTGTTCTTTTGGCAGTGCATCAAAATGTACAACACTGAGTGGCACATGATCAGTTACAATTATGAGGCTTACTCAGGATGTTTCCGCACTCTTCCCAGGTAAGATGTTCCAAGTTTATTATTATTATTATTATTATTATTATTATTATTATTAACTGATTGTTTTGTCTCAGTATATGAAATGTTGTGTCTTCAATGTTTGAAATGTTTGACATGTAAATAACTCACTGATTAACTTAAAACTAAGTGTTACTGTATTTGCTTAGAAACACTATTTCGAAAGCTTTTCCTGTAGCACAGTGAGTGTAAACTCAGCTTTGTCCCCAGCAGTTAAACTTTACTGATCTTATTTAAGAAATTTTAACCTTATTAACTGAGTGAAAATACACAGTGGTGCTAGATAGTTAGTGAATCCTTTATAAATTTCTGAATTTCTACATGAATCTGATCTAAATCTTACACACAAGATCCTAGTGTGTGTTCCAAGAAAACATTCCCCACACCATTACACTAGCAGTAGCCTCAAGTGTTGACACAAGGCAGATTGGGTCCATGCATTCATGTTGTAGGCACCAAATTCTAACTCAGCCATCTGCATGTTGCAACAAAAATCAAGATTCATCACACCAGGCAATGTTTTTCCTTTCTCGAACGGTCCAATTTCTTGATCCCAGTGTAGCCTCAAATTCCCGTTCTTAGCTGGCTGGAGTGGAACGCAGTGTGGTCTTCTGCTGTTGTAGCCCATCCTCCTCAAGGATTGACATGTTGGTCTTCAAGCATCTGAGGTGCTTTTCTGCTCACCACAGATATAAAGAGTAGTTATTTAATTTACTCTAGCCTTCCTGTCAGCTCAAACCAGTCTCACCATTCTCCTCCGACCTGTCTCATCAACAAGACATGTCTACTAACAGAACTGCTGTCCATTGGATGGTTCAGCGGTTTCTGATATACTCAAGTTTCAAGATTTCAGCATTTTTTTTTCTCAGATTTTCTCAGTTGGTTACTCAAACCAACCTGTCTGAAACCAATCACATTTTTGATGCATTCTGGTTTTGATGTGAACTTTAACTGAGGCTCTGTGGCTCTCTTTTATTAACCATTCTTTTATGCAGTGCCACATGATTGGCTAATTTATAATTGCATGATTGTGCAGATGTACAGGTATTCCTAATAATGTGGCCAGTGAGTGTATTTACTTTCCATTCCTTGTTGCAAAGAATTATCTGACATCTTTAGGAAAAACCTATGTGAACCTGTAATTCCAGTCATTGGTGTGAAAGCCTTGAGCAGAATGGACTTTAACCAGACAGCATACCCGCTGCACCACCACACCTCCAACAAAAACCACTCTGAATTTTGCAGTAGGTATTGTAGTCAGGAAGGCAGTATTGCTTTGTGGCTTTTTTAGTTATCATCAGAATATGTAGGATTAGTCTCTTTGACATGGGAATTTCACTAACACATAGATGCTGGACGCCATGCATGGCATGACATACAGACAGGTGACAAATCAAAGGATAAACTAACATAAATGTTTTAATAAGCTGTTGGGCCACCACGAGCCATCAGAACAGCTTGGCATAGATTCTGCAAGTCTCAGGAACTCTACCAGAGGGATGAAGACCATTCTTTTTACAGATCTTCCCTCAGTTTGTGTTAGACGATGGGGAGAAAGTTCTAAAACACTCCAAAATCACTCAAATCTCCCATATTTGTTCAACTAGGTTGAGATCTGGTGACTGCAAAGGCCATAGCACATGATTTACATCAGTTTCATACTCATCAAACCATTAAATGAGCCTCATACCCTCATACCAGATCCACTGTTTCTGCCTTTAATGTGTCGGTACACAATACTACTAATTTTCCAGTATAAATACACAAACGAAGAGACAGATTTCTTCATAGAATAGTGTTTGCTTAAACATATCCAGCTATCCAGATATTGCTACAGATTGACCAAAGCATTGACTATGTTCTGTGTGTGCGTTCTCCACATTGTGGAAATCGCAGAACCATATCTGGCCATTTTAAAACTCAAAATTCCTGAAGAACAGAAACTTTGAAGATCTGACTTGAGTGTTTAGGTTCATAGTCTTGCTACAAGACTTAACTTTAGTTAAAGCTTTAATTCATGGACAAATAGCCGACATGTTCCTGTAGAATTTCCTGGTAGGAATCTAGAATTGTGCGTAACTGAGACACACCACTTTTTGTGTGCAGCTCCTGCACAATTGTCTTAGTACTGGGTAAGTCTGTAGTTAAGTCTGAGGTCTGAATACCAATTTTGGTATTAACTCTCCATTATGTATGGTCAAGTCAGCAATGAATATATGGCCCTTAATGAATAAAAAAGTACATTTTGTGTGATATTAGTTTTATTGGGTTCTTTTAATCTATTTGTGATCAAATTTTAATTTATTCCAAAATTCAGAAATTCTTCAGAAGTTCACAGTCTTTCTAGCTCCACTATAAGTTCACAGTGTGTTCAGTCTAGTCAGTTGTTCCAGTGCTCTGCTCACAGTCTGGCTGCTCTGCTTTGTTTTCTGTTCCAGTAAAGGGACCAAGACTGAGAAACTCCCATACCACGTGTTTGAGACTGATGAGGGAGAGGAGGTAAGAGGACTTCAGTGTGTGTCTGTGATTCTGAATTCCTGAGCAGTGTGCTGAAATGTGCTGTCAGGCTGGAATCAGTGAAACTGCAGTGTTACTTTTGACAATAAATGTTACAATATCCGTGAGCGCTCATGATTTGTTGGCTCGGGGTGTACAGGAGCTGCAAAGCTACTAATCTAATAAATGTTTAAAGAATGATGGCCTCTTTTTTTTTTTTTAGTCATGAAGTATGATTTGATTGCTGAAAGGAAAATCACAGTCACATGGCTAGAGTCAGGACAGAGGCCTTTTCAGTGGCCTGAGGCTTTCACACTATAAATAGCCTCAAATGAAATGTCCGGTCGATCTGGATAATACAAGATGGAGAGAATGAGTGATTATTAAAGGAGAAAGTATTGCTTTCTCCATGTTTTGTGTGTCCATAATGCATCAGTGCCACTTAGGGGCTGTTCTAATTTTAAACAGCTTTGTACCATTCTCTGTGGGGTTGCTGAGAGTGTGATGTCATCATCATGATCCAGAGGTCTTATAACCCTGCAACTAATTTTCAATACTGTTTCCTTATGTTAGCCAGTTCCAGGACATTAGCGTGGCCCTGTACATGTGTATTGAAATTAATGAATGATGGAAAATAAAGGCTTTTAATCCATAGAGCGGTCGGGGAAGAGGGGAAGTGGAAGAGTGATTGATCCTTCAGTCTCAGAGGAGCAGTGAGAGAGAGGGAAAGAGAGAGAGACAACAAGAGAGAGGGGGGGGGAAGGAAGGAGAAATGAGGAAGGAGGAGGGAGTGCACTTGGACAATCACATTACAGTAGAGAGCTAGAGAAAAGCACATTGATATACGGCGCCAGGCCACTTCAATTACATTAGCGAGATATAAACAGGCACACACACACACACACACATATACACACACTGTTTATGACAGTGCAAAGCTCACTGCATGAATTGGGATTAATTATCATTAGTATCAAAACTATGGAAAACCAGAAATAACACATATGGCTTACTGATATTTTATTTTTCATGGGAACATGACAGTCCACATATTAAATAACATCTGTTTTTCATATTAAATTTAGTAGGTTATAGGACTACACTGTTGCTACAAAGATAATTTGAATGTAGTAACCATACAAAACATGATCTGAATGTGACCTGAAGAAGGTCATAAGAATGTTTGAGTCTGTTTAAATGACTGTAAGATGGAACAATAAGAAATTGTTTTTAACTTACACAGTAGCAGGGGTGGAAAAGTTACTGAGAATTCTACTTAAGTGAAAGTATACAGTAGATATAAGTGCCAAAATAACATTCAATTAAAAGTGGACATATCCAGCCAACTGTATTCAAGTGAAAGTAATAATGTCTTTACCCGATGAGTTTAAGTAATATCGTGTTTTCATGTGAAAAGTAGAATTATTATTCATCTAAAACTGCTAAGAGATGATTTTTGTTTTAAGTGACTGTGCTGTTTTGCCTGAAAATATTAAGTAAGTTCACTGGTCACATGCATGACTAATGTTCTGTGGTTTGCTAATGAATTAATCAGAAGTAAATAACTAATATTTACCCTTAGCTAGAATTTTTTATTATATTTTTATTGGACATGTGAGGCAGGAACATGCAAGTATTAGGCATAAACTTACAGTAGATGCCCCCGTTTTTAAGCATAATCAAGTTATACAAATAACCCTTAGCTAGACTCTGACTTGTTGCCTGGCCAATTATATTAGCTGCCGGAATCAATAGTTTAACCTGGCAAGAAAACGTGAACTTAGATAAATATAGCCGGTTCATGTTATCAAATTAGCAAACCTTACATCAGCATGCTTTTTCAAATTAGCTGGAGTTCATGGCTTCTAGAGAGGCAAAGGAAATGCCTCATTTTATACAAGTCTTTGCTTACTCCTGCATATTGAAACATTTTACTGAGCTAGGGCCACAGATAACTGTAGTGCTAACTACATTGTGCAGCATGAGTCACAGCAGATAATGAATTAGTCTGATTTTTTAAAATAGTTTTTTCTACACTGATGAACTTAGCTGGTTACCTGAAATGATTGAACTGAGCCCATTCGATTGATGTATAGCACCCATTCGTTGGGCAGATGAGAGAAGAAGAGACCTTTAAGATTTGTAAAAATGTGACGTAATCTAAATTGAAAAATGTAAGGAGTAAAAAGTATTTTTTGTAGAAATGTAATTACGGAAGAGTACATGTATTCACTTTCACTAATACTAAAGTATAAATACACCAAAATAATACTTAAGTATAGTAACAAAGTAAGCTACTCAAGTATTTTCCACCTCTGCAAGGTAGTATATTCACATAAATATGCATAATAATATGAAACATTTATTGACACCGGGTCTTGTGAATATACTGTACTGTGCAAAAGTACAGTCTTTGGCCTTTGGCTAGTAGGTTGTTTTTTTGTGTACCATGGAGAACCTGCCATAGTTCTTCTGTAGAATTTGACTGTCTCACTTGCTTCAGTTTCTGTAGAAAAAAAATCTCAGACATCCTGGATGATGTGGTGTATTATTACATATAGTATGTTACTGTCTTCT
The DNA here is from genome assembly GCF_027358585.1 of Pangasianodon hypophthalmus. NCBI lineage: Eukaryota > Metazoa > Chordata > Actinopteri > Siluriformes > Pangasiidae > Pangasianodon > Pangasianodon hypophthalmus. The sequence continues at coordinate 20,693,496 of NC_069713.1, forward strand.
AATGACATTTAAAAAACATTTTTTAAATTTATTTACTTATATACACACAAAAATCACATAAAATCAGCCTCAAAAATAAATATAAAAACTATAGAGTGCCTAAGGCTTTTGCACAGTACTAATGCATGTACATTTATTACATTTATAGTATGTCTATCTGTAATTTTACCACCTTCATTAATTTAATCCAGCTGTTTTATCAGTCTGCTTAAAATGCTTACGTTAGGTGTATGTGTGTGTGTCTGTGTGTATGTGTGTATGTGTGAGACAGTACTTTGATATGGAAGAATGGGGAAGTGTATCAGTGAGGGACAGCACTCCTGAGTCAGCATTAATTTGAATGAATGCAACTGAAATACAAAGAAGTTCTGAGTGCCATGGAAGGGCACCCGTTCCCAGCAGAACATGTCTGAGAAAAAAGCAGGTTCACAAGCAACGTTATTGACTGTGTGTGTGTGTGTGTGTGTGTGTGTGTGTGTGTAAATCAGGACTCCTCATCACTATGCTCTCAGAAAGGAGGTGTGATGAAACAGGGATGGCTCTATAAAGCCAATATCAGCAGCCTTTCTGTATCGATGAAGGTAACTGAAACCTGCAACAATAAACTGAAATCATGTGGTTTATATTTTGTCTTAACTTTGAGTCCTTTGTTTAAATGTCAACCTCATTTACTTAATCAGGGTTTTCTAATCCTAGGCATTCAAGCGGCGGTATTTCTACCTGTCTCAGCTCCCTGATGGTTCCTACATTCTCAACTCTTACAAAGATGAGAAGAACTGTAAAGAGACCAAGGGCTCCATTTACTTGGACTCTTGTATCGACGTGGTGACGGTACTCCTTATCAGAACACTTAACCAGGGAAAATCTTTACAAGCTGTTTAGTCAGAACTTTCATATCTCCTTGGCTCAGACTTGGGCTTAGCTTAGTGGCCAGGCTTGTGGGATGACATGGGGCTTTGGAGATCTTTTATTTGTAGTATTTTTAGGATTTGGAGTTCAAAGGCTTAGAAATAAAATGTAAATGCTGACTGAGGAATAATGGTGTAAATGATATCTGCCTGCTTCATAGTGTCCTAAGATGCGTCGGAATGGCTTTGAACTGAAGATGCAAGAGCGCTACAGTCACTATTTGGCAGCAGACAGTGAAGCTGAGATGGAGGACTGGGTGAACACACTGAAGCTCGCGCTTCAGAGTTCATCAGAAGACAGGAGAAACGGAACCGACTCCTCAGACTGTTCATTAGGTGTGTCTATCTCTCTTTTACTCCCTCTGTCTCTGTCTTAGAACTGGAGATGTTTTCCTAAACCCGATGGGAACTGGATATTCACACTGCTTTTCTGTTTCTCACATATTTGACAGGCTCTATATGGTTTAGATTTCACATTTAGGTTCTTCTTAATCTATACTATTTGGCCAAAAGTATGTGGACACCTGACTATCACATCCATATGTGGGCTTTCCCTGAACTGTTGCCACAAAGATGGAAGCACAGAATCATCTATGATGTCTTTGTATGGTGTAACAGTATGAATTCCTGTCACTGGAAAAGACCTAGGCAAAACATGTTCACGCATGACATTGCCCCTGTGCACAAAGCAAAGGCCATGAAGACATGGTGTGTCAATGTCGGTGTGGAAGAACTCGAGTGGCCTACACAGAGCCCTGACCTCAACCCCACTGAACACCTTTGGGATGAACTGGAACACTGGCTTCTTGTCCAATATCAGTGGCTGACCTCACTAATGCTCTTGTGGCTGAATGGGCAAATCCCCTCAGCCACGCTCTAAAGTTTTGTAGAACGACTTCTCTGAAGAGTGGAGGGTATTATCACAGCAAAAGCGGGGGACCAACTCTATATTAATGCCCATGGTTTTGAAAAGGGATGTTCAGCAACCCCATCTGGTTCTGACGGTCAGGCATCCACATACTTTTGACCATATAGTGTACTTGTCCCCTCACTGCCCTTATGCCTGGATTTCTCCTTTGCAGTTACCACTTTGTATCTTCTCTCTATTTTAGTTTCTGTCTCTAACTTTATTCCATTCTTCATTTATAACATGACAAGCTAGAGTCACTTGTGTTGCACTGAACGATGAATGCACTGAACAGTACATTACTAGGTTGTGTAAAGTGTATTGAGACTGAAAGTTATATACACCTCAGATCATACCTGCTGATGCTGCGATATTGAGGTATACTCTTTGCATATTACTTGTGTATTACTTTTGTATTTTAGAAATAAAACATGATGGGGCATGTCCCAATGTGCTTTCTTCCCGTTGTACCACAGCAGATTTTCAGTGCATTTTTTTATTTATTAAAGAATGGCAGTTCATACTTTTTATCCATTTACAGTTGCATTTACTGTTGTGGAACATCCATGAAACAGGTTTCTGTTATTATTTATGTTATAGCAGCTGTAAACAGCTGTTCACCCAGCTGCACTCTCTTGAAGTTAATAAAAGCAAAAAAAGCAGAATGTCATGTTACTGAGAAGATTTTCCCAAGTCGGAAAACTTAATGAAGCAGCCTTACCTTTGACTTTTATAAAGCGCCGACCTGGAGAGTCCTTCCAAAATTGCTAAATAAATGTCTCATTCACTGTATCAAAACTTCTCTGTATGTGAAACATCGACCATACAAATCCTTGCATTGTTGCTATGAAAACTAGAACATATCTGTGCAACAATAACAACAAGTGCATTAATATAAACCTGCAATTTGCCTTGCAGCCGAATGTCCTTCAGACCATTCCGAAATGAGAATTCAGCAGCACTGTGGTATAACTGCATTTAAGTCTCAGGGTGTACCTTGGCCTTTGCTAGAAATTCTACTGAACATTGACTGGCTCACCCACAATCTATAAATAATCATACATAGAAATAACAGCATCACGAATGTTTAGTAGGTAAAATTACACTTTGTTAACCCAGTTTTGTTTGGCTTGTTGGTCATCATTGTGTTACCTTTACTTCCCTTTCCAAGTTTCATACTTTATTTTCACTGAGGAAGTTGTTTAAGAGCATTATGCCTTCAGAGTTTCCTGTGTGCAGAAAAGGGGATCTTGGAGCAACTTTGCAACAAGTGCAGCCTGCTTGTGTATGCATGTGGATGTGCGCTTGAGTCTGGGTGATGCCTTTCATTAGAGCGGAGCGCATCCCACTCTTCTGCCCTGTGCGTAAATATTTTTCCTTGCGTTGGCAGACTGGGACTGAGCCATGACTGGATTCTGCTGTTCTGTGGGAGTTTTGTTGGACAGAGCACAAGCTAATACAGTTGACTTAGATCAGTTAGAAGCTCGGCATATGCCGGGAGATATGAAAAACTGTTTGTTTGGTATATATATATATAGTATATACACTCATCAACATCACCACGTCCTCTTTGCAATTTTTGCACATCTCCATATTCAATTTCTGCTGCTGCAAATATTTATTATATACTGTATAAAAATCATACATACTCTCTACCCGGCTGCTACTCCTTATGTTTACAAATTATATTGTTACTGGTTTGCACTACTGTCATCTGATTCACTTCCTACTAGAACTGTGTACTAGTCAGCGCTGCATTGTAACTTACTGAACCCATTGTCTTGTTTTGGTAGTTTTGTACTGTCCTGTGCTGTCTGCACATGTTTGCACTGTGCACTTCATGTAAAAAAAAAAAAAAAATATATATATATATATATATATATATATATATATATATATATATATATATATGTATGTATGTATGTTTGTGTGTGTGTGTGTGTGTGAGAACCATGGCAATTATGATAAACATGTTCAGATATTATTAGATTACCACAGCATAACCCGCAGCAGATTAAGGATGTTTCACATGTGGCTGTTTGTCATCTTTCTGTCCCTGTTCTGTTTCTTTTCCTGGTTGTGTGTTATCTGTAGTCTGTTGGCTAGAGCCACATTTTAGGTTATGAAATGTAATAAAGGCATTATTTCTTAAATATTATAAAAGCAAATATTTAAAAGCATTTTACTTATAACTAAACAATTCTGACTATATATAACATAACTTCTGGGACGCTTAATATGTCCTTTCATTAACTGCAACACCTGGCCACTGTAACCTCATAGTGTGAAAATTACTGCAGCAGTAAAAGTAGTTGTAATCTGTAGTGTAGGGAATTCCCGGAGAATGTTGACGTAGAGATAAGCAACATGTTGCTTTATAGAACATGTGGTTTATTTGCAATGATATGCCAGCCGTGAGAGTGACGTTGACGTGTTAGGCTCAAGTCTGGCCCATCTCTGCAAACTACTTCAAAGGCGAGAGATTATATATTGGGTACAGCTCTAAACATTTTGGTGTGAAGTAAACGGAAGGCTGAGAGATTTAGTGTTATATGCTGATTTGTTTCAAACTGTTGGGGAATGCCTTCACCAAAAGGGTGAATTGTAGCCAACAACAAATATAGGTTACACTTAGTCAGATAACATCCTGGCTATTAAAAATCCTGCTTCAAAACAGCACTAGAATAAAACAAGAATCTAACACAGTGAGTGAATTTACGGGTCCATTTATTATTTTGGTCGTTTTTACCCAAGTGAGGTCAAATACAGTCTGATGATTTGTTTAAATTTGATGAAACACTGGTGAAGAGTAATATATATTTAAGTGGTGTTTTTATGAACTGAACTGTTTTTCACTGTATTTTATCAAATCTGTGTTTTCATGTTTAACTGCTCATTATTACAGTAGCATATTACGGTACAATGGGACTGGGGTGAAACCAATAGAAACTCATCGTACATACGCACAGTGTGCTTCAGAAACTGCATCTCTCCACAGATAAAGCTTTCTAATGTGTTTATAGTTTGTGTTACTTTTGTATGTTATTTTTATTGCTTTAAGTAACAGCTGTCCCACACAGGTGACCGTCAGCTCCATGTTACTATATTACGCATATGTATTTACTCATGTATTTACCTTTACTCAGATGAAGAAACCAGTAGCCAAGGGAAAACAGAGAGCATTACCGAGGGCTTTGGACGGAGTCTTCATCCAGAGCTTATGAAGGTAAAGCAAATTATAAATAACTCAATCCACTTATCATATTTTAATGTACTCTAATTTCTTATCAGACTGTCTACTACAAACTAAGTTGTTCAGAGAACTTTTTTGCACACTCTCTCTCTCTGCCCATCTCCCTCTCTCTATCATTTATACCCAACATCTATCTCCAGTATGCCAGAGAAACAGACCAGCTCAGTAAAATCAACAGGAATGAAAGTAGGCAGAAGATCCTTACCCTAGATCCAGAGACTCAGGTTGGTAGCCATTATGCTCTCCTAAAGTTTTATTGGTGTAGCTCTTTCTGTCTTATACTCTTCTGATGTCTGTAGTCTAATGACTGAGTCTAGTTGATATGGTGTTATTCTCTTCTCAGAGACTGGATTTCTCAGGCATCGAGCCAGATGTGAAGCCATTTGAAGAGCGCTTTGGTCGCCGTATTATGGTCAGCTGCCATGACCTGACTTTCGCCTTGCAGGGTTCTATCAGTGAGAAAAGCGATGGAGCGCTGACCAATGTAGGAGAAATTTAACGACTGTTTCACACACATACAACCGGGTGACAAATTAAAGGAAAAACCAGTATGTCTGAGTAGTATCTTAGTAGTGTAATGTAGTGTAGTTACTTGATGTTTTGATGATGTTGGAGAGTGCTAACACATCACTCCAAAATTATCAAACGTGTTCAGTTGCGTTGATTTATGGTGACTAAGGTCACAGCATATGATTTATGATTTATACTGATCAAACTCTAGTGAATGGGGACATTGTCGCCCTGGAAGCCACTCCCATCAGGATAAAAATGTTTCCTCATAGGACAAGGGTATTCAGTCAGTATTATTTAAGGGGACAAGTGAACACAAACTATGCCAGCAAAATGCCCACACAACAGAGCCACACTTTTCCCTTTAACTTGTCACTTGTCTGTATTTTATAATTGTCATTATTTGTCAGAATTTGTGTGCTGCATTTGACAGGTTTATAGTAAATATTATTGTCATATTTTCAACAAGGTAATATCACAATATACCATAGTGGCAGAAATGTCTCAATACAAAGACTAAAAGTGCATTCTGCCAGCGGTTTTATCTTAGTGTTGATCGAGGTGTGGTTCATGTATGCCAATAGGCGTATTGTGATGGTTTTGTTGGCTGAAATGGTTCATTAGCTTACAGCTGCATTTGACATGTTTATAGTAAATATCATTTTCATATAACAAGCTAGCAGCTGGAATAATGCACTGTTAGTCTTTCTATTCAGACGTTTCTGCATATGCATTAACTCACTCCACTGAAATCAGTAAGAAAAGACACCAGGCAAGTCAGCCTGAATGAGACTTGAATGAGGAAGGCTCTCATTTTGGCATAAGCACTGCTTTTGCCGAGACAGGGCTGTAAACCACAGTAATGAACATAATCCTCAGCAGAGCGCTCTGGATGGCATATGGGCAGGAATGCTGACAGACACTAGTGTGGTTGGAAAATCTGTGGCACTCCTCCCAATAGTAAGCATGAGAGTCTTAGAAATATTTATAAGTAATGGTGTAGACTTTCATCAGTCATGCAGGCTGTTTGTGTTTTAAACATAGGCAGCACCAGATGGAAATAATTTTTCTTTGGCTGTTGCTATCAGTAGGACATTTTATTTAAAATCATAAAAAGCACTATTCCTTGATGTAGCCTTATTGTATGTACATTTCTGTGTGCATCAGTATGATTAAACATCTTTGGTAATACTAAATTTGACCTTCGTAACACATTCATAAAGCAATTTATAAAGCAGTGTTGGAGGACTTATTTCAAAACTTGTGTACGGTGACTAGTATGATGTCTTTATATGAGAGTAAAAACCTCAGTCATGATCATCAAGGGTAGACATAGTTTTTCAAAGTTTTTTCTGTAATCTTTTTATTATTAGTTATTTGTTTGTTTTCACTAACACATTCATAACGCTTTGCAACATTTTCTATGAAGTATGCATTTTTCCTGTTATTCAGCTGAAATATGGGCTTTTTGAATAAGAGAAGCTATAGAATGTACACTGCAACAGTCTTATAAACACAAAATTGATTACCACTTTAGTTTAAGGGCATAAAACCATTCATTCAGTTGATGTATAGGTTTCTTGATTAAATTAAGCTGGAACTGGAATGGTGCTTCATAATAGTTTTCAAGGCAAATGGACCACCATAAGAGTGCTCTTAGTGAAGAAAACCTACTAACTTGCAACATAGTAATGACAAGTAAAAATTCAAGATCCAACAGTCTTGAACAGTTTACTCTTCTCTTTCATGTAAGGATTTATATAAGTATTACATGAATCCTCCAGTATTGCTATACAACATTTATGAATGTGTTATGAAGGCCCAATGTAGGCACGCTTCAAATATGTGTACCACATTGTCGTAATAGAACAGGCCAAATAATGCACAGTTTTGTCAGATTAGATTCTTAAACTCTGCTAGGTACCAATCGTTGTCATTGTTTGCTTCATTTTTGTTCATTCTCCTACTTCTTACTCCAGCCGGAGCCGTTCTTCATCAGTTTAGCCTTATTTGATGTAGCCAAAGGCTGCAAGATCTCAGAAGATTTCCATGTGGATCTGAACCCACCATGTGTGAGAGAGATGCTGTCTGAGGCCCCTCACACACCCGCTGAGACAGAAGGAAGAGAAGTGGCAGATGCAGTCAGAGTCAATGGCTTACCTGTTATTCAGAGAGTGTCAGAGACTCTTCTACACTTTCCAACTCAGGTAAGAGATGAACTTTTTTTAGATTTTAAGCATGTATGAATGGGTTTAATTAGGATTGAGTATTTTTTTTTTTTTTATGAGATTTTACAATTTAATTGTAAATTGGCCCAAAGTTGAATATTTTCTCATAACAGCACCTCCTAAAGTGTTTAATTCATCTAATACCACAGCAATTTGTCAGTGAAAATGCTGAAAGTCTTAGGCTGTAAGTAAGGCTGCAGGGAATACAGAGACTTTACATGTTTTGAAAATGCTCATGTTGCTGTGTTACCATGTGATGGGAAAAGGAGAAGTTGGGCTTAATTCATGAGCCCAGTAAGTCTATTAATACATATCATGAAAAGCACAAACTTTATGCATGAGGTGGGTGATATATAAAAGGGTCTATAAAAGAGGTGAAATGACTTATTATATATTGATGTTGTTCAACTAGCGTAGGTGAGTTTAATTACATTATCGTGGTGCAGAATGTGGCATGCAGAGCATTGGCATGATAGTTTGATACATTGCTATGCACATGCAGTACAACATTGACATTTCATTGAATTGAAGGTGCTGCAAATAAGTTGCATGCAAAAAAATTTTTCTGTTTGACTGGATTGATTTTAACAGCTATAAACAACTGTTCCCTGACAACCTCGCTCTTTTGCTCTGTTGAAATTAAGACAAAAAAAATACAGCTGAGAAACCTGCAGACTCTCCTGTGGTGTAACACCTGACTGTTACAAAGAGCTCTAGCCTAAGTTTCCTTCTATAAATATTTCCTTATATAAATATACATCTCCTTACAGAAACCTTCAACAGATCAATGATTATATGTCTTCCTTTGTTAAATAACAGCTCATTTTTTAATCTGTTTATTATTAGTGTATCATCAGGGACTCAGACACAGTGAGGATCCAAGTTTTAATAAAAGTTGTAAGCACAGTTATAATCACAATAGCACAGTCAAAAAAATCAAAGTCAATATAACAAGCAAAGAAACAGAATCAGAAAGTAATCCAAGAGACAAAATCCAAAAACAAGGCAGAGGTCAAACACATCAAGGCAAACAGGAACTTAGACAATAGTAAATATCAGCAAGGCTTCGCAATAAACGAATGTCCATCTGCTTATAAAGTGGTAACCCAGGAAGTGACGTGGAATTAAGAAATGGCAGAGGTCGCACTAGAATTCTGGAGAGCATGACCTCTGCTGGCTGGGGCGGGGAAATATCACTTACAAATAGTCTTAGATTGCATGGAGTGGTAGCCGTTCAAGTTCATGTAAATTAGCTATTACTATAGAAACAATAATGTATTTACACATTAATACGAATACATATAATACATTAATATAAATTTGCCTTGCAGCTGGCATTACTATCAGAGCCGTGTTGTTACAGAAGGTGAATCAACACCTCCTGACCAATCAGGTGTAAAGTATTTTAATAACTATGACTGAACTGTAAACACTGGGGACACTGTTCACTCTCCTAGAAAAGGAAGCTGCCCTTCGCTAAATCTTACAGAATGGATTGCAGGAATAACAGAAGTGGTAGTTTATGTAGGTTTAGAATACCTCTAAAATGGGCTCATTTTCCAGTTTTGGTGGATTTTCTCATAAGTATTTGTACTTATTTCATTGTGTCCATTTAATGGGAATACAATCCAGAAGTAGAAGCAGAAGTGAAGTAGAATTTGTCATTCCTCTCATTACGTACGGATATGGAACAAAATATAGTTCCCTAGAATCACAGTGCTACGCTCAGAAAACAGTGCCAAGTCAGGCAGACAGTGCAAAGTCAAAAATTACAGTAAATACTGCCAATATAATATACAATAAATTGTGCCATAAACAATACACTAAACTCTAGTATTATTATTTGTATTTTTGTTAACATTATTAGTATTATTAGTGACTATAGTAGTATTTTGATAATGTAAACTCTGTTAATAGTCCTGAACAGCAGTATGAATGTGTAAAGGTATATCTGTGTGGATTTGGTAAATATCATGTCTCTCTTGTAAATATCATGTCTCTCTTGATCTGGTGAGAGCTGTTGATGAAAATGATAGATTTGTCCTGCTTGTGTGGTAGCCTTCTTGTCCACACTATACCTTAATTATTCAATTATTCATTAGTAAACAAGTTTTTAAATAAAAATCCAATTAAGACAGAAGCCTTCACTTATTTGCTCCTGAAGTTTGTCTATGATCAGAAAGGTGTTTATTGTATTTGAGTCCCTGCTGGGGCAATTTGCATTCTTAACACTCAGTAATACTGTCTCTGATCCATTAGAGGCATTTCCTCAGCAGCGCCAGTGCTGCAGAGTAAATCATAGCCTGAGCCCAGACTGCCCTGTGCTTTCACTGCCAGGGTGGGAACTATGACGTGGCTTACTGGAACTGACACAAGCCAGAGGCTAACTCAGCAGAACAGAGAGTAACATCTGTGACATGAAAGGGACTCCGCTTGTTAGATCTGATTTTTGATGGAGGGAGAGGGAGATGGAAGATGAATCTAATACCAGATGATGAAAAAATGTCTGTGCAAACAAACAAAAAACCAAGCTGTAAAATAATAATTTAAAAAAAGTCTTGTAAATGAATCCCATTTTATTTTGACCAGTCTTGATAATCTTACAGATAGGAATATCATAACACTTTATAGTCAGTCCACTGACATGCCTAAGATTTCACAAAACACACATACTTTCGTATGCACAAACCCCTAATACCTAAAGTCTGAATAAAAATTTGGCTTGTTGGAAACAACAAGAACAAATTTCCTCATAAACAGAGACACATCCAAGTACAAGTGGAATAGAGTATCTGATGTCTGCAGCACTATTTCAATTTTACAGAGATAGTTGTTCTAGCAGTGTAAAAATCTCTTTAGAATAGATAAGCTGCTTTTCAAATATAATCATTGCATCTGACATTTTATCTGATCTGGAATATATAGTTGAACTGTAGCTTCTTCATCCATGACGTGGTCTTTATCAGTACACTCTTCCCTCTTACGTTTCCTTTGTTTCTGCTTTTGGCCATCACTCAGTTTCTGATCAGATGCACTAGTTTCTACCAGAGTCAGCATGGCTTTCCATTGATGCATTATTAATGTGCATTATTAACCATAAGGCATACTCATACATGAGATTCCTGATATTTATTTATTTATTATTGATAGCACTCTCATTCACTATCAGTAATAGGCAGAAATACTGGCTCGTTCAGAATAAAAAAGACCTATTGCTATTAAACATCTTGGATTTCTATATCCGGAGTTACACATAATACTTTTATATACTCTAGATTTTATTCACAGTCTAAACTAGCTAGCAAAATTCTTTCAATCCTGGTAATTCTGGTTTCTGTGTCTAGTGAACTATGTGAGGTGTTCTACTAGTGTTAATTTCAGTCCTCCACAGGCAAAAAAACATGCAGCATCATCTATTTTAGTCTGAAATGTGTAGATTTTACACATAGAAATGTATTTCAAAAGGAACCATATGGCATGATAAATGTCTTTGTGTTCTACAGGGCATCTTCTCTGTGACCAACCCCCACGCAGATGTCTTCCTGGTGGCTCGGGTGGAGAAGGTCCTGCAGAATGGGATCACTCACTGTGCTGAACCCTACATTAAGACTTCTGATATGTGCAAGGTACGAATGCCCCACTTGTAATAAATAAATAAATAACCACTTAAAAATGCACACGCAATGATGAGGGATAATGGAAGGATAAATGCTTTGTGGTGATGCTAAAGCATGTGGTTTCATTTCATTAGAATGGGACTTCTATTATCTGTCCTTTTTGGAAAATCTTTCAGAATATAAAGTTATTTGTTTTTATGAGTTGTGTCATGATCTGTAAAAAATGTTTAATACATATTTTAAGGCTTTGTTTCATTATGTAGATGTAGTTTTATCGTTATCTTGCTTTTCTTGCTTTTTTTTGTGCGTGATCTACAGACGGTTCAGAAAGTGCTGAAGACAGCTAAGCAGACGTGCCAGCGGCTTGGGCAATACAGGATGCCCTTTGCCTGGGCTGCCAAGTAAGTCATCTATTAAATATTATATAAATGAATGAACTGAGGCGGCAAACGAAGTTTGATGTCTCATGTAAAGAAAAAAAGGAGAGAAGGTTTAATTCCTAGTTGTAAGGTTTATATTTTGACATTTAGTAAATACATTTCAATGCTTGCATCATATATGTTTCGATTAAGACTCTAAGTAAAAATTATTGAAAGAGTTTCATAACTCTTGAAGAATGGTTGTTCCACAGAATCTTGAGTTATGTGTTTTATAGCAGTATATGATTACCTACTTCTTCATTGCCTGCTCTTGTTTTTTTTTTTTTTTTTTTTTTTTTTGCCTTCGAAACCTCTGCAATTCAGTCAAACTACACAATAATGTGATGCTGTTCCAGGCAGGTATTTAAAGATGCCCAGGGTAGTTTGGACATGGAAGGAAAGTTCTCACCCCTGTATCGCCAGGACAGCAGTAAGATCTCTACAGAAGACCTTATCAAACTACTGATCGACATCAGGAAGTGAGTGTGTATGCAGTATATGTGGTTTTTTTTTTTTGCACTAGATATGTGTCCCTCCTGTGTTTGTTTAATAATATGAACAGTGTTTTGAGAATTTTTTTTTCTTGTAGACCAGAAAAAAGTAAGCTGCAAATCATCCCAGGACAATTGAATGTCACCATTGAATGTGTGTCTCCGGACTTGCCAAGTAAGTGTCTAGATCACACCTTCTAAAGTTTCATAGGCAATATCTCTGTGATTGTAAATGCAGTTCTTGCAACCTGCTTCTGTTTGTTTTTTTCTGTTCGTTTTTTCACATCAGTTTGTCAGACCTTTGGGTTCAGTGATATTATTTGTATTAAAAAATTTTGAATACATGTGAATTTGGGATTCGGCTTTTGTCTATGGCAGATATAGTATTTTAGCTCGTATTGTACATTACTGAAGTGACAGAACTGTGGTATAACAACTGCTTACAACAATGATAATGGCCAAACTCCATCTACAGAAGTGTAATTTTCTCTCTCGCTATGGTTTGGTTACTGTGCTGACCGTTTAGTAAATCTCAGCTTTTTAAAACATGTATGTCTGCCTTTCTGAGCTTTCTGTTTTATTGTGTAATTATAGTGTCTTCTCAAATTGACAGTTCTAGGCCTCACCCGAAGGGCGTTTTATGGGCTTTGGTGTTTCTGTAACGAGTACACAAATACTCGTTCTCAAAACCATCATTAAATATTATAATATTTAGGTTTCATAATTAACCATAATTTGAAATGTGTTCATTACTGCAGTGCAAATGAACTGAAATCAACCACATTATTTTTTGCAACTATTTTTTTTTATTATTATTCTGCACAAACACAATGTCAGTAACATATGAATCTAAACAAATAATAAGCCAAGATATTGTGTTCAATAGTGCAATATATAAGTTGTGGTTAAAATAATAATTATGTTAATAATTAATAATGAATAGTTAGATATGTGTGCGTGTATGTGTGTGTGTGTGTGTGTGTGTGTGTGTGTGTGTGTGTGTGTATATATATATATATATATATATATATATATATATATATATATATATATACACACACACACATACACGCACACATATCTAATTAAGTAAGAGTAAGATATTCCTTTATTTGTCCCGCAGTGGGGAAATTGCATTTAGCAACAGCAGGGGTACAGTACAGAAAGAGTATGCACACAAGAACAAGGTAGATTAAAAACTATTCTGTACATAAATGGCTTAAATAGTGCTAAAAGCAAAAATCCTAACACAAAACAAAAAAAGGAGAGGGGTATATACACATAAGTACAGGTTGGTTAAGAAATAGTGTAGCTTGCCAGTAGTGTGACGGTATTGCACATTAAAATATTGCACACTGATATTGCACATAAATGTGAGTGTAAATACTGCACTGAGAGTTTATAAATAAATAAATCAGCAGTGTTCATTATAAAGTCTTACAGCAGCAGCAGTCTGTCACTGAAGCTGCTCTCCAGAGCTGACAAGACGTCCCGCAGGGGGTGGGACTCATGGTCCAGCATAGATGTCAGTTTTGTCAGGACCCGTCTGTCACCAACCTCCCGCACTGAGTCCAGAGGACAGCCCAGGACAGAGCTGGACCTCTTGATGACCTTGCCAGCTTTTTCCTCTCCCTCTCAGTGATGCTGCTGCTCCAACAGACCACACCGTACAGGATGGCTGATGCCACCACAGAGTCATAAAAAGTCTTTAGGAGCGCCCCCTGCACACCAAAGGACCGCAGTCTCCTCAGGAGGTAGAGCCTGCTCTGACCCTTCCTGTACAGTGCGTCTGTGTTGTGAGTCCAGTCCAGTTTGTGGTTTAGATGACCACCCAGGTACTTATAAGAGTCCACTCTCTCAATGTCCATTCCCTGGATGTTCACCAGTGAGGGGGCAGACCGGTGTCTGCGGAAATCCACCACCATCTCCTTGGTCTTTCCCACGTTGATGAGGAGGTGATTTGGCCGACACCAGTCCACGAAGTCCTGCATCAGTCTTCTGTACTCTGCGTCATCGTCGTCACTGATCAGGCCAACGATGGCTGAGTCGTCAGAGAACTTGAGCAGGACACAGCTGTCCGTGTTGTATGTGAAGTCTGCAGTGTAGAGGGTGAAAAGGAAGGGTGCAAGCACCGTAATTATACATTAATTATGTAATTATACATTAATTATACCATTAATTATGTAATTATACATAATCAATATTTTAACCACAACTTATATATAACTTATATATATCAACAATATATATACCTGACAGGAGTAAAATAAGGTAAAAATAAGAGCTATACATGTTGACCATGTATATCCAAATTCAGTCCTAAATTATACCTTTGTGTTTTCCGTGCAGCCTGTCAGTGGCTTTTTTAAGCAATAATAGATTTGATTTGGTTTTAAAAAATATTTTTTTACAACATTTTGTATTTATTATGATTCAGGCATGCATAGCAACAGACTCTTGTCTGACATTATCTTTGATCAATAGTTGTCGCTGTAACACAGCATACGATTTAGGTCACATGATTAGGTCTTCCTGGAAGTTATCTGCATCTGGCTGAATCCCAAATGGCTTGCAATAGTGCACTACATAGGGTTGAGAAACAATTAAGAAACAATTGTCTACATAGTGCACTTATAAGGAGTAGGAAAGTAAAGCTCAAGTTAAATAAAGAAATGATTACCAGCATAACAAACAAATATTCTCATAATTTTTTGCTGTCTTAGATTCAGTGACCTCTTCCTACATCCCAGTGAAGCCATTCGATGAGCAGTGTGAGAAAGTGTGTGTGGAACTAGACGAGTTTGTCTCTGAAGAAGCCAAGTACAATCACCCTTTCACCATCTATAAGAATCACCTCTATATCTATCCCCAGCAGCTCAAATATGAAAGCCAAAAGACCTTTGCCAAGGTAAAAAGCTGTAGTCCCAGGTTTAGGAGTTTGTTGCTGATGCAGTGACTTGAGGTTGATTTATTGAAAATAAGTAATGGAGGAAACCGGATGAAATTTTGGTGCAAATGTTATTTGTGACTGTTTTATGTGTCTGTCCTGTAGGCGAGGAACATTGCAGTGTCCATTCAGTTCAAAGATTCAGATGAAGAGGGGGCAGGCCCACTTAAGGTAATGTCCACATCTCATTTTTGTGATGCATAATATCATTGTGTAATGTTTATACAGTTTTGCTCTTGGTTAAATTAAAGATTACATTTGGGTTAGGAGAGCTGGTCAGTGTAAAAGGGCGCATTTTGATGCCCAGGCTATAACAATAATGACTGAAAAGCACATTTCTTAATCAGCGAATGACATTCAGTAATAGAAGAGTTATTGACTGTTCTGAGGATTATGAGGCATTGAATAAACTAGCTATCTAGTATTGACTCAATTTGCCTGGATATGCAAACATGTCCTCGTCATGCAAAAATCCAGCTGTGTGTCAAGTTTAATGAAACCAGTCACATTATTAGTAATCTTCTACAGAGAGAAGATGATTCAAAATCTCAATGAAGTATTAAACAGGAGCATTACTATTCTTGCTTAATAGAAATCTCTTTGGCTGGACAGAGTAAGGAAGGAGTTAATGTTGAACCATGTAGTTTAATGTTCAGTATTTTTATCCATTATCCATTCCAGTGTATCTACGGCAAGCCAGGGGAGCCATTGTTCACCACTAGTGCATTTGCTGCTGTGCTGCATCACAACCAAAGCCCTGACTTTTACAACGAGGTAATCTTCATTATTTTATGAATATTGTCAAAGCATCCATGTAGAGCATAACCATGAAAACTATGCACTGAAGCTTAAAGAATCATTGGTTTTTGTCTGTGTAGTTTGATTGCTTGTGGAATAGGTGAAATGATGTCAGACTTTCCCTTTATTCTTCCTTTTTTCTTCCTTTTTTTCTTAAAACAAGTTCCTCTTAGCATTCCAAACAAGGCTGAATTGCGGCAGTAAAAAACAAGGCTGAACTTAACACAAACTCGTCGTAAGGAAATTGACAAGCACATAAAAAATTTTTTCAGCATATAAAATCAGATGTCTTCAAATTTAATGAACAGTGAATAAATAACAAGGTCATTTTTGTTTATTCTGGTTACAAGTCACAAGACTTCCATTCTCAAAAAAGGCATGATTTTTAGATACAGAACTACTATTACTGATGGCATCAGGAAGTGAAATGCATCACACCCCATTCACATGCACTTGTCTTTAAAGACTGTATGTTCTGTGGCTGCCACCTTGTGGCAAGCAGGAGATTTGTATCCCCTGAGTTATTATCTATTAAGAAACAGAATGGGACTTTACCCATTGGTTTAAGGACAAAGGTAGCTAGATACTGTATGGTCAGCACTGTAATATGGTTTATATAAGAAATGAAAATGAGAATGGGTTATTAGAATATTTGTTCTTTTCCTGATTACCTTGGTAATGTAAATCTCTTGTGACATTAACTTCTTTTATTGTAGATTAAAATTGAGCTGCCAATCCATGTTCATGAGAAGCATCACATTCTCTTCACCTTCTACCACATCAGCTGTGAGCTCAGTAACAAAGCCAGCTCCAAGAAGAGAGAGGGAGTAGAGACACTGGGTAAGAGTGCACATGTTATTGTGTGTGCACATATCAACCTTCATTATTAAAGTAGTCCATCAAACTCCTAATATTGCATTACAGTGGGATATGCCTGGGCACCACTGCTAAAGGATGGGAGGATACAGTCTTCAGAGCTGCAGCTTCCTGTATCTGCTAATTTACCTGCTGGTTACCTTTGTGATAAGAGCCAAGACTCCAAGAAGGTAGGTTCATCTCCTCTAGCTAAGGATTTTTTTTATTGATCCTATGCTTCCAGAACTAAAAATTACAAATTGCTCTTTAAATCAATATTTAATGGCTTCCTTCTTCTAATTAGACCTTCACTGTACTGTGTAAAATCACGAGAAGAGCTCCCCTGCTTTTTTTTTTTCCAATGAATTTGATCAGTTGGTAATCCATTCTTTTCATTTCTGCCACAAGTCACCAGACATCAAATGGGTGGAGAATGCTAAGCCGCTGTTTAAAGTGAAGACCTATGCAGCATCAACAATTTACACTCAGGTCAGCTTTATTCACTGTAGTGAGTGAAAAACATCTGTTTCAATCCTGCTTGTTAAAGCTCATTATTTATACCTTTTTAAAACATTCTGTGGCACTGAGCCCATATTTGTGTTTGGCCCCATCTAGGATTTGCATCTCCATAATTTCTTCCAGTATTGTCAGCTGCGGAAGTCTGCGTCAGAGGGGAACCTGACAGAGCTCATCAAATACTTAAAGGTGAGAGCATTCACTAGACCAAGAGCAAAGTAGAGATATATTTGGATACGAATACATGATTTGGGTTAAACAGGTAATGTATTCTAAACGGATACAAATGCAGATACAAATAGGAGATAAGCTCAAATAAAGACCATAAATAAAGACTCAGGGATACTAGTTTGTTTATTTGTATAAACCTTTCAGTTTAGGCCACGCACACTACAGGTTTAAATCCAAAAACAGATATGAATATTTGGAGCACTAAACAGATACAGATACAGATAGTGTCATTGCATTCCACTCCTAGACCAAAGTGAATAAAGCTATTAAAGTTATTAAAAATATATGGGGTATATCACATTTATAGTACAGTGTTGTTAAAATCTTCTTTTGGTCAGAAGGTTTTGATTAATTTTCTATAACACCAATGCTCAGACAACAGGTCTGGCTGCAGTTCAGCTTGGATTTATAACAATGCGCTCACTGTAATGTGTTATCATTTCTATAGTAAATTCTGCAGGGACTTTGTATGACACACACTCCACATATTACATAAGGGTAATAATAAATAAAAGGGATAGAATAACTTCTTGTTATTTTCAAAAGAATAAACATATAATTGTTAAAAATTTGTGTGTAAGATTCAGATTCACTCACACACACACACACACACACACACATATGTATGTATATGGTACACATTCATTCTTTCTATAGTCTCAGATAAAGAACTTATCTTGTAAGGCTTGTATTTTATATCACTTATATCACAAGGGAGGTGCAAGGCGCAGTTATTACTGTGATAATAAACTTCTGTGAAACACAACACCTTAAACGTCTCATTATTACAAATTAAATTTCTTTGTCTTTCAAATGTCTTTATCTGGTCCCAAGCCCGGATAAAATGGGAGGGTTGCGTCAAGAAAGGCATCTGGCATAAAACCTGTGCCAAAACATGTGGACCAATAATCATCTGTGGCGACCCCTAATGGGAGCAGCCAAAAGAACAACAGCAGCGAATTTCTTTGTCTTTAGGGTGTACAAACTTTTGCTTCAACTGTAGGTTAGCATAAATGAAGCAAGTGGTATATCCATGAGGTTGTGTCCAACATGTAAAACAATATTGATCTTAAAAAAAATCTTCTCCTTCTTCTCGTCCTGTGCCAGTGCCTGCACGCTGTGGAGACTCAGGTCATCATTAAATTCTTGCCCACCGTGCTAGTGCAGCTCTTCCAGGTCCTCATTACGACAAGCAAAGAGCCTCAGGAGATTGCTGTCAACGCCACACGGTAAATCGGGTGCTCTTTGGATTGGGCTGAAGCAGATCCAATAAGTGTTAAAGCTGCTTTTTCTCCAAAACTGACAACCTTTCTTTAATTCAAATGTTTCATTTGTACATGGTATAAAGACTGAAAAAAAGACAGCAGTCGTAATAAACTGTAATGTTCCCCACAGTGTGATCATTCACATTGTGTCCCAGTGTCATGAAGAAGGGCTGGAGCACTACCTGCGCTCTTTCATTAAGGTAGATATATTTATTACTGTCACTGTGTTAATGATTCTCTTGTCCTACATCTCATGTTGTTCCACTTTTTTATTCAGTTTGTAGGCTATTTTACTGGTTATTGAAAGGTTTAATATATTTAAGTGTTCATATATTTGGCGTTACTTTAAGTAACTTTTTAATCTAAATAGATTTATTTGAATAGGTTTTACCTAAAATGTCTCTTCTGTCCATAGTATGTATTTCTCACAAACAGCGCAGCATCAGGAAACTCAGTGACCACGCATGAAGTTTTAGCCACAACAGTGACCGCAATTCTCAAGCAGACTGCAGACTTCAACACCTGCAACAAGCTACTGAAGGTATTATTATTATTATTATTATTATTATTATTATTATTATTATGTTTATCCCGTTTTTGGTCTGTGCATGTGGGTTTTCTCTGGGTTCTCCGGTTTCCTCCCACCCCCCGAAAACATGTCAGTAGATGGCTTCACTATAAATAGGTATGAATGAGTGTGTGTGTGTGTGTGTGTGTGTGTGTGTGTGCATGGTGCCCTGCAAAGGACTGGTGTGCCGTTTAAGGCCTTGCACCCAGTGCTCCCAGGATAGGCTCCAGATCCACCAACCCTGACCAGATTACTGAAGATGCATGAATGAGCAAATTAAACTTGCAATACTTTCTCTGAACAGCAGGGTGTACTGTGGTCTTTTTTTCCCCACAGCATTTCAGTTTTCTTCACAAGCCAGCCAGCCTCAAAACTAAATTTTATGTCATTTTTTTTTTTTTTTTTTTTTTAAGCTCTGGCTAACACCAAACAAGCAGAGACAGCATCAGTCACAACTTCTTGTGAAGAATTTAGCCCATTTACTTAAGCTTTTGTACCCAATGATTAATTTGCTTTCTTTACCAAAAGTAGTGAACATGTGTTTGTCTTACATTTCAGTACTCATGGTTCTTCTTTGAAGCAATGGCCAAGTCAATGGCACATTACCTTTTAGAAGGCAACAGAATGAAGGTTGGTGCTTTTCATGTCATTTACAGCTTACACTCTCTTATAAACCTATCATAGAATTTTTACAGCAAGAGAAAGGATGGAAATATAATGTGTCATTGTTTTAAAAAAAAGTTACTGATCATGGTGTGTAGTATCTCATCCTTAACACTAGAAGTTTTTACATACATACATATATATATGTGTGTGTGTGTGTGTGTGTGTATATATATTTTTTTGGGCCACACGCTCCATAATCATTAAGGTTGCAATCTGATTGGCGTTCAACACTTCTGTCTCATGATTACTTCCCTGCATTGTTTTCCAGGAGGAAAACAAACTTCTGAGCACTGTGTGCTTTTTGGAGCAATGTATACTGCATTTACTATATTTTAAAAAGTTAATGTAATACTATCTTTTAAAATTAATTAAAACATTTTGTTTAAAACGGTTATGAACAATTGAGATGATCTCTCCTGTTTGTTCAGTCAGATAGCTATTACAGATGGCAGGAAAACATGGAAGTGTTTTCAAATTGCATACTCAAAGATCCTGGCATTTTTAAATAAGTGTAGCGATGTTCCTCAGCCATTTGATATTTTCTTTGGCTATACTGTATGAATGGATACGCATGGCATATTTTTTGGTAACTTAAAAAGTACATGAATCATTGATGCAAATCAAGAGTTGCCATGTCTTTGCTTTTATTTTCCATAGCATGACTTCATGATCTCCCATTAAAGTTTGGAATTAAAGAGCTTAGTATTGAACTAACAAAAGAGAAGAATAATAAGCAAATGCATAAAAAGCCACTCAGAACATTTCTCAGAGTACAAGTGAAATCTAATTGAAAGCTCTGTATTCCTCTTATAGATGCCTAGAGCTCAGAGGTTCCCGGATTCGTTCCAGCAGGTGCTGCAATCTCTGCTGCTCTCCATCATGCCTCACATCACCATACGCTATGTAGAGATCCCGGAAGAGGCTCGCTGCGTCAACATCAGCCTGGCCAACTTCATTAAGGTATGTGTATCTACTTACTCAGGCATCTAACCCGCATGTACACACAGTCACGCAGAGAGGGTGTTAGCAGTAGATAGCAAATAAACCACTCTCTTGGTAGAAGAAAAAAAAAATCAGAGGCATTACTGTAGGACATTTGTCTTGCAGCTCAGTATGGGGTATGTGTCTTGAGCTAGACACATACATAACTATAATTCATTAAAAGCCCTTGGGCATTAAAACTCTTTTTTTTTTAAACTAACTTTTAAAACAAATATTTATGATTTTAGTATTATAAGGATCTGGGGGAAGAGGTGTTTGTGATATGGAGCATTAAACCTTTGACATTAAAAGCACAACTACAGTTACACTTTAATCTTTTTTCAAATTTACATTTTCAAAATTTTGAGATAGCTAGAAGGTGGAAGTCTCATCACTGACCAAACACAGAATAATAAAACTTTATTAAGTTTTGTAAGCTCAGATAAGGCCCAGTTTAAGCTCTATCTGTCTGTTTCTTAGCAAGCAAATTCATAGTGTGACCTTTACACCTATTAACACTACATTATGATTGTATATGCTTTCCAGTAGGGGTGGAAACATCAGGCTCCTACACAATATGATACAATTTCGATTCTTAAGGCAATGATTCGATGATTTTGATACCACTGAATCTGCTCCAATACAATATGATATGATTTGATTTAGTATCCTTCAGTCGTTATGTGACAAAGAATCTGGGGTACTCCTACCATTAATTTGTGAAGGATGATGACTTATAGAAGGACAAATTAAAGTATCAGAGTTACAAGCAAATAACTTCGCTAGCGTATTAAATTATTTACACATCACTGTGAAATTATGTTTACACAGCAGTTGTCTGTCCTTTTTCAGTAGTAATCAATTTATAATCAATTATAAGCAATACTATTCAATAATAAACAATTTATTATTGGTTCCTCGATTCATTTAAATCATTATTTTTTAAGTCAACGCATCAATCCAAATCGTCCGATTATTACACCCCTTCTTTCCAGTAAGCTGTTTTTCTGAATATATCTTTAGAACTAACATTACAGTTATCTTACTTTAGAAAATTTGACACTGTTCCTAAACAAGATATTTTTACTTCAAAATTTTATTTAGAAACATATAACAATGTAGTTACATTAAAATACATTAAAAACTACACACACACACAATCACTGTCTGATTGCTGACATTATGTTCTTGTTACACTGGAAAGTTCTGTTTTTTAAGCATATAAGTTTTGAGTATGTTCTTTTCTGTCAACACAAATAGAATGTGGGTATCGAATGACCACGGCTGCATATGCTGTGTGTTTCTCCTGGATGATGATTGGCTAACATAATTTCATAAAGCCAAGTTTATATATGTGTTTGGTGATAGAGCTTATTATTGCTTCAACTATTAAACCAAAAACTTAAAAAAAAAAAAAACACCAGATGAGAATAAAGTATCCCCCAGTGATGAAGTTTATGTGGTTATTTTTTGTTATTTACTCTTTTTTAACCACAATGCCAGACAGATCCTTATATTACTGAGGTCATGTGTTTTCTAGTAGCTCTCAGCTATTCAGTGTTATATACCTTAGTATACAGTGTAGTTGTGCCTCAAAATAACAAAACATTTACTTGATTTGAACTGTTCTCCTAATGTTATAGATACATGTGAAAATGCTTCTACCTCTCCTTACAGCGCTGCCTGACCTTCATGAACAGAGGATTTGCATTTAGTCTTGTGAATGACTACATGTGTGGATTCAGCCAGAAAGATCCCAAGGTAAGAAGTACCATTTTTTATTGGGTTTAAGGTAAGAGCAATACTTTCCAGGAAAAGTTGGTGGTAGGTCATTTTAGGGTTATTTATTGTAGCACTGCTTTCCACAGATAGGCCAGCTCATATACCCTTTAAAGCTACATGATGTCATCGGGGTAGTATCAGCATGCAGGCCATGGCTATGAAGAGTCATTAGATTTATGGTGGGAGGTTTTGATGAGAAAGTGATGCATTTCTCTAATTTAAGCTGAAACAGCAAATACCTATGGCAGGGGTCATCAACTGGCGGATCACGGTCCAGATGCAGACCCGGCAAAGTATATCAGAGGATCGACCAGAGTACTAGAAAAAATACTGTAGCAGAGATGATCAGTGTATGGCTCCAATTTTCTAAACATTAATCATGTTGATTTCTGTAGCAGATCCTCTGTTGTGACATTTATGTATTTTGTTATGTGAAGGCAGCTCATTGCAAAAGGAAAGAGTTTTCACAGATTTTCATAGATCTTTTTATTTTATTCACAATCTTTTGTTTAATTAGGGAAATGGCAATGGCTTTGGGGAAAAAAAGTCGACAATGAAGACAGAATATTTAAAGGTGATTGGGCAGAGAAGGATGCATTTATTCTCTGCTTCAGTGTCTCGTCTTGTTCAGAATTTGTAGTATTAGTCAAAAGTCTTAACACGAAGCAAAACATAACAGATTGTCCTGTTTTATATATAGGCATGGTTAAGCTTTAAAGGTCATTGTCATCACAATTCACTCATGTTAGCTGCTTATCCAGACCTTTGTAAACAATTATTTTATGAATATTTTATGAATGAACAAGAATTTTTGTAGCTGGACCTTCACGTTTTTTATTGAACACCTCTGACCTTTGGTATATAAATATTATTATATAATTATTATTATAATTAGTATATAAATATTATTGATTTCAGGTATTTGAAACTTATGCCTCTCAGCTTGTTAATCACATCCAATATCTCTCAAGAAATGAGCCCAAAGCACTTCTGCACACTTTTATCTCCATTTATATCACCAATACACAGACTAACATTGTGTAAAAAAAAAAAAAACATATGTTGATGCTTATCAGATAGAGTATATTTACCATAAAATGTTTTTACAACTTATCTTAAGCTCAACAATATAGTTATTACAGTTGAATGGACTCTTGTTGAATGGAGCATGTATCATATTGGATTGTATCATATTGTTGAATGGAGCATGTATCATATTGGATTAGAGAAGCTGACACAGCCAAGTGATAATGCAAGATTCTTCTCATCCTTTGACTGTATAAGGAACTTCACTCTGTCTTAGTGTTTTGCCTGGCTATCTTTGAATATAATAACATTCATAAGCATGCTATTATCTGACTAACTACCATTTCCAGTAGTAGGATGGTACTGTCACTACTTTTTAAACTCAGCTAGATGATTACTTTTTAAACTCAGCTAGATAATTATGTATAGTAAACTATAAGACAAATTTTATACAAAATCAGCATGAGGTACCAAAATTAGCTTAAAACTAATACTTTCTCTTTCAAGCTTCTGATCATTTCACAGCACCTTAATGTATTGTTCATTATAGAACACAGATAAAAGAGTAACCATGCTTGATGGCATCTGAATGTATTTGACTTGCAAATACAAGTACATCCTCATTCCAGTGTGGTCTCTGAAAAACAATGCATACAGTATACACTCACATGCTAACAGGCATACTTGACATACTTGCTAACTTGCTACTTGTGCCAGCAGCTTAGAAAGTTCAGCAAGGGACATTTCAGAGGCTTTGATTCCTGCTTTCTAGAGATTTTTAAAAAATAGATAGTAACTTTTTGATGTTGATTTATTTTGATTCTTGTATAATGTTACTTTTTTCCCCTTAGTCAGCTTCCAGGACTCTGTGACATTGTTATGGGGCCCTAAAATGTCTTTGCTAGGATGTGGCCTGTTGTCTCAGTGTGTACTGAAACAAAACTGAATTTGTTTCTTAAACTTGGGGAATATTTTATTAAAGCTGAGGTTTATTATTACCAGCCAAAATCAAGTCAGGGTTTCTCTAGTACTGGATATTCTTGATTTTGTACATATTGAGTTTTTACATTTTCATGCAGGAAGCACTACCACTGAAACTTTATTAGAAACCGAATTACCTAGGCCAAACCCCCCTTATTCCTCCTAACCATATTGATATTGTTTCATTGACAAACCAGTCATTAATTATAACAATATTTTAATAGACTTGACAAAGAAGGGGAGTATGTAGACTACCATCCAACATTTTGGACACATCTGTTTATAGTGTAGGAATGTAGAGATTTTATACATTTTTAATATGATTATAGAATAATAATGACATTAACAGACATTAAAGCTATAAATTAACAATATAACAATATAAAATTGTTATAAAATTGTTTGATATAACAATATAAATTTGTTTGATATAACAATATAAAATTGTTATATCAAAGCTATTTTATATTGCGTTCTTAACAGTATTCCTGATGAAGCTCTTGAAGTCTTCTCAGCCAGCTTTTCTTCCAAAATAATCTGAGCTCCTGAGCTGCTCACTGCTAAGTTCTAAAACAAAACAACTTGTAGAGAGAACCAATAAAATTTTGACTAGTAAAGACTACTTATTTTATTAAAAGTAAATTCTGATATAAATTCTGATTAAATGGGCATACATGGGTATTCACGTCACTATTTCTCAAATAGAAACGTATTTCAAATTTGATACAACTTTATCAATAAGCCTTTAAAACAATGAAAAATACAAATTCACGTGTCCAAAAAATATTGTAGAAATAATACGTACCACAACAAAGATTTGTTTAATTATCTGATATTCCCAAGTCCCAAGTGTTATAGGATTCCCATCCAAAGATTGCATTTACTGTAACTCGCGTGTCAGTTATGTTGAAGTTAAGTTTTTTTGGGGTAATGTATGTCCTCATATTGCACAGGATGTAATGAATGTGCTAATGAGTATGTCCTCATAATGTGGTTGTGGCATATGAGAAAATATGGTCTGAGTAAGCGTCATCTATTGTGTCATAAGGTTGTAATGAAAAACATGTGCTAGGCAACCTAATACTGGTATGCATTTCCCTGAATGACATCTTTATCTATACACCCAAAAAAGTGCAGTTTATTTAAAAAAACAGATTTTCCCATTGGCAACAAATGAAATGCCCCCATTTGATCTCAATACCAGAACTGTCAGATATTTCTTGGTTCCACCATGATGATTAAAAAAAAAAACATATGCCCACACAGATACACACATGCACACACACATACACACACACCTGGCCATCTGCCATCTGACTTTCAGCTTTATTTTAAGAGGTTCCACAAAAATATGGCATTTACCATTTAGGAATTACAGCCATTTTCAACAAAGTACCTCCATTTTCAGGGGCTCAAAAGTATTTGGACAAAGTGACATAATTGTAAGTATAACCATTATTTTAATACTTGGATGAAAATTCTTTGCAGTTAATGACTGCCTGAAGTCTGGAGCCCATGTTCTCAAAACTCAAATTCTGAGTTTCCTCCCTGCTTTGCCAGGCCTTCACTGCAGCCACCTTCAGTTGCTGCTTGTTTGTGGGTCTTTCTGCCTTCAGTCTTGTCTTCAGTAAGTGAAAAGCATGTTCTATTGGGTTGAGATCAGGCGACTGACTTGGCCTTTGCCTTCAAAAAGTCTTGAGTTGCTTTCACAGTATGTTTAGGGTCACTATCCACCTGCACTGCGAAGCGGGGTCCTATCAGTTTTGTAGCATTTGGCTGAATGTGAGCAGAGAGTAGTCCTGTACACCTCAGAATTCATGTTGCTACTTCTGTCGGCAGTCACATCATCAATAAACACCAGTGAGCCCGTTCCATTGGCCGCCATACATGCCCATGCCATAACACTTCCTCCACCATGTTTTACACAATATACAATGTGTATACAGTCAGATAATATACAGAAATATAAAGATAACCTACTATATATACTATGAATCTAAAATTATATAAAGATAATAAAGAATATACAGTATAGAATGGAGCTGCAGGATGATTAGGCAGTAAAACATCAGTGGCCTAACGGTGTAGTGTGGACTTCAGCAGGGTAATGGTTGCAGGGAAGAAGCTGGCCCTGAGCCTGCTGGTTCTGGTGCGAATGTTACTGTATCTCCTCCTAGATGGAAGGAGGTTGAGCAATTTTGGGATTGGGATGAGAGGAATCCCTGATGATGTTGCGTGTTCTACAGAGACATCTACTGTGGTGAAAATGTTCAATAGCTGGTAAATGGGCACCGATAATGTGTTGGGCGGCTTTCACCACCTTTTGCAGGGCTTTTCTTTCAGACACCATGGAGCTGCCATACCACACTATGACGGAGTTGGTTAGTTGGTCAATAACACCTTATTTAAAACTTTCTTATGCATTTCAATAATGTAGTTATAAAATAGTTAGATAAATTAATAACATTAGCAAACATTATTGGTATTCACATTTTAACCCTATGCATTATAAATTTCTATGACAAGAATTGAAAGTATTCAGACAGATTTGTTAGTCGAGTAAGCTCAATATGTAAGGTTTATGCAGTGGGAGGAGCTGTCACATGACGTATCGAAATACTTTTTGCATTTACAGGTATTGACAGAAATGAAGTTCTACTTCCTCATGGCAGTGTGCAATCATGAGCACTACATTCCACTGAACCTGCCCATGGCATTTGGCCGTACCAAGTTACAGAGAGTCCAGGGTATGTTTAGCAATTTTCAACGCTTCTCTTAGGTGTATTTTTACTATATTTCACTCCTCCATTCTCCCTGTCCCCCTCCTCTACCCTCCCCTACCCTACCCTACTTTACCTGCACTTGGTCTTGCACATTGAGATCACTCTAACTACAAGCACTCACCTCTGGAGCTTTATACCCACATATAAAAATTTACATAACTAACTGTAATATTTGTGTAGATTTTGTATAATGTCTGTTAAATTTTGACTTTATTTTGGTACATTGATATTATGTCCCTTTTCATTGTGGTCATGGTAATAATATCTATATTCCACATTTTCACTTTTACTAGTACCACTTTTACTAGAATTCCTGCACTGCACCTGCACTTTCTAATAAAGGCATATGGTTGTAACTGTCAGATGTTTCATAGATGCACAGATACATTTGAAAATCTTTTCATAGATGGAGAGGTACAGATCAGAGCAAGTGATATTCTCTGCAGTACCTTAGATGATCTTATCAAACAATATTTTTACATATCCAAGCTGAATTTGCATTCCCAGCTAGTGAAGCACCAAATTAATGTTGCTTTCGACCACTTTGAACACACACGGTCACCTCCCTCCCTGCATAATGCCCTCTTTTTTTCATTCTCTCTTTTCTGTTTGTTTTTACTCATGATCAGATTTTATTTCATACGCGGCGGAGTGTTTTGGCGTCATAGGTAGGTGGTGCCGGCAAATGTCAATGCGAAACAAGTCCAGGCTGCCATTTATAACCACACTAACTAGCTAGCCACTTTCTTGCAACAGCCATGATCATGCTTGAACATCTAACTGTCATCGCATCTGACATTTCAGGCCTGGGCCTGTGCTTTTTCTGTCTGCTTTACTATGCTGAAATCCAATAGTGCATTATGTCATTTTTTTTGAATGAACAGTTTTTAAATGGATGTATTTAAGTCCTTTTGTGTTTGTTATTTCCACAAATAAAAGCACTTCCTCACAGGTAGGCGCCACTTGTCTTCGTCACACTCTTATCTCGCTCGTGCCCTCTGCACTGTTTGACTAATTTTCAGTGCACAGAAGGATCTTGTGTGAATAATATTAGCATATAGAAAAACAGCACACAGCTGTTCCCAGAAAGACTGCTGTGCGCTCAGGGAGATCTTACTGCATAAAACACAAGTTCTTTCTGAAACTCATGGGTTGGGGAATGCAATATGGTGACCATCTTCCAACGATACACAATTTATTTTTTGTTTGAAACTGTGTTATTATATAAGAAACACCATGTTTTCATTAAGACACATTTCACAGTCACGATCAAATGGTCTGTGTCTTGATGGCTGAGGGAAGATCTGTAGTTTGATGTACTTCTCATCTACTTTTCATGTAGACGAACAAAGCTTGAAATGCTTATTGCCTGTCCAACAAATTGTTTTTAATAAGACATGAAGTTGCTTGTTAATACTGTTTATAACACTGATGATAATATAAGTAACACTAATAACACTTTGCAGACCAGAGTCTGGAGTACAGCCTTACTGAGGACTACTGCAGGAACCATTTCCTGGTGGGTCTGCTACTGCGAGAGGTAGCCGAGGGCTTGCAGGGAAATCCAGAGATCAGGCAACTGGCTGTAGCTGTTCTGAAGAACTTGATCATTAAACATGCCATGGATGACAGATACACAGCTTATAAGGCAAGTAATAGCTGTTAGTGTTGATCGTTTCCTTCTGGAAATAAGGACTGCTGGGACTGTATTCAGAGTTGGTCTCTAAATTCGGTAGTTTAAATACAAAAATTTAAGAAAGTTCTGATTATGCAAATCACCTGTGTGTAGTTCATGCCTATGTCTTTGGCTATGATGCTGTCTCTCCTGAATGCCTCTTGGTTAAAAAAAAAAAGAAAACAACTTTTTGTGTACTTTAAAATGACTAATGACTAATAATAATAATATTTACAGCCCAAAATATGAATTTTAGATTGAACTTTAGTGTTAAACATCTAACTGTCAACACTAGACTTAACACTGCTCCTTGCTCGAGCCAGTATCATGAGAAATGGGCTGAAGTCTGAACAGTGATATGTGCAATTTTAGTATTAAAGCCTCACTACGCATGCGTATCTCAACTCTGAATAAAGCCCTTGGTGTTGTTTTTTTTTGTTTTTTTTTTACGTGACAAGGTAACAGACATCTGCCACCAGTGTTCTGCATTCAGAAAACTGTCTCATTGCTGTCGCCTTTCATATTTGCATACATAGCTCATTGTAACGTGCAATTGTTGGAGAGATATACAGGATGCAAGGGCGTAGGCTGAAAACGTTTATTAGGGGAAATCCAATAATCTTTATTCAAGGTCTATGGAGTCAGAACAGGCAGAAGAAAACAGAACAGCATAATCAACAATAAAAACAAACTGACCAATGTAAAAAATCAGAGGAATAACATGATACAGGCGACAGAAACTTAGACCATATAATGTCAAAGGACTGCCAGAAAAGACAAAGCAGGACAGAATGCAAAAAATAAAAACTGGAATATAAACAGGGACAGAGACAGGGCTGATATGACACTCACATCCTGCTTTATTTGACACAGAATTATAGGTGCCCCTCCTGTAGTACTAAACAGAGTTATGACTTTTGCAAAATGAGTAAAAGTCATAACTCCGACTTAATATTAAGAATTAAAGAGACTTTACAGACTTTACTTTTCATAAAGTACCCAGTCCCTTTATAACTCTTTTTGGCTCATGTTTTTCCTTAACTGATGGTGGCAGGCTGTCAACATATTTTACTTATTTTACAGAAACCATTTCAGAAGCCAAAAACACATTGGCAGAACTTGTCAAAAAAAAAAAATGTATAAATAAAAAGAGAGAGTGCGATAAGGATTTACATGTATATCTCTAAATGGTGTATGATATTGTACCACAGACAAGGAAACCTCAAACCCTGCTTACGCCATTGTGCAGATGACTGTCGAACAAAATCTTAACCAGGACACTGATAAGCAACTGTCTGTTATGCAAATATTTCATTCGGCCTATTGTACATAAGCTTCTAAAGCTCTGGAACTGGAGACAAAACATGAGCTGTTTGTTAGAGTAATTGTGTTTGTGCATTTTATAGTTCAGATGATCTGAACAATATGCTTAATTCACCTGTTGTAGATGTCAGCTTTAAATTAGTCTGCGCAAAAGTAAACTGCCAGTTATGAACTTGTAAATTATATATCAGAGAATGCAAACAGCTTTCATAGTCAGAGCCAGATGGCCTTAGACAATAAAATTTCATTCCACCATTGAGTCCATGTTTGTTAGTCTCCTAAAATAAAGAATTGACCCACTGTTGATGCATTCTGGGATAAAAGAAGTGTGTTGTTGAGAACAGAAAAGCATCTGTAAATGACAGAATATCCTCTGTGTACATGACTGACCGTTGATCCATGGAAGGGACTGTGTGGAACATAACAGTCAAAATTGTGCAAATGTTTAGTTATAATGTTTTGTTTATTTGCATGTGAGTGGCACAGTACCGCATCAGTTAGTGCTGGTGCTTTAAAGCTCAAGTCCTAGAATTCGATTCTGAGCTCCAGTTACTCTCTGTGCAGACTTTCTCATGTTATCCCTGAGTCTGTGGGTTTCCTCTGTGTTCTCTAGTCTCTCAGAGGGCTTCATGAGTAGGCTGTCCAACGTTCTGCATTTTATCATCAGTGTTTTTATTATTATTATTATTATTGTTGTTGTTGTTGTTATTGTTATTATTATTATTATGGGTGTTGCTGTTGTTGTTTATGATTATTTGTTTGTTTGTTTGTTTGTTTTGCTTGAACTCTAAACAGAATCACCAGGCCCGTATTTGTGTGCTCTACCTGCCACTCTTCGAGCTACTCTACCAAAACCTGAATCAGCTGAATGCCAAAAGGCAACCTTCAAGATCTGGCTTTGGCATCATGGTAAACTTCTGTTGTTCATCCAAGGGTATAGATAGTCATGGAAAATGTCAAAAAAAAAAAAACTTCACTGACATTTATTGATGAAACCTCTAGCAGTCATTCAGAACAGTAGAGGGTTTGCTCTGACAGAGATGTGAGGAATCACTTAACCTTGATTAGAACCATTCCAAATTGACAAAAAAGAGGTTTTTGAAAGTAATATGCAGTCGGTGATCTTAAATTAAAAACAGGCAAGCCAACATGATCCCAAATTAACTGTAAAGAATGCATCAGTATATACACTGGGTGGCTCATTCAGATTATGGAAATTACCTGTGAGCAGTTCACACTTGTTTTTCTTGTGCAATGCTTTTGGGGCATGAGTCAAGGCCACATCCTTAAATAAAAACAAACAAACAAAAAAAAAAACAGAGGTGCTTTTAATTAGTTTTAAAATGAAAACTAATGAGTCAATTTGTATATCAGAATTTTGCTGTCAATTGCAATACATAATAGCACAGATATAGTCAAGTCCATAAATATTTGGACATAGACAAAGTTAGTGTTATTTTTGCTATCTGTTAAAATATATTGGAGTTGAAATTAAGTAATGAATTGTGCAGACAATGTACAGGCTTTCAGTTTTAATTTGAGGATATATACATCAAAATCAGGTGAACATTGTAGGGATTTCAAGCAGTTTTTCTATGTGCTTCTCCCTCCTTTTTAAGGGACCAAAAATAATTGGACAATTGGTTGCTCAGATGTACAAGTAAATCAATAAAATATCTACATTAAATTTCAAGTGTGGCATTTGCACATGGAATCTGTTGATGTTAACTCCGAAGAGTTGTCACTGCCACTGAAGCAATCCGTCATTTGGCTGAAAAATCAAAAGAAATACATCAGTGAAATAGCAAAAACCTTAGGTGTGACGAAGCCTAATAGTAGATAACGGGTATATGGATTGGAATGTCAGGAGAACTCCACCCAGTGTGTAATTGTCTGAGTAGCAGTTTCGTTTATAGCTAACTCTGAGGTCTGAATATAGATGTGCACAATTTCTGTATTAACTCTTCAACATGTTCATATAAATGTATGATTATGGCAACCAAATTATGGCAAGTTATGGCAACCGGAGGTATTAAATGAGCAGAGAAACTGAGAAATCAGCGAGGACTATTAATATCTGTCCGAAAAAGAACATAGTCAGTCATTAAATGTGTAACCCTTAGTATTGTTTTTGGAGGTGTTTCCTCACTGTCTGAATCAGTCTGTGCATTTAATCAGAATTTCATGTTTTGCTTGACTTCACATACTGTTGATATGTTACTTCACCTGGAAAAGGTACATGTTTGCTGTTTTGCATGCTTAGAGCAGATTTCAAACTGCATATTTTATTTACTCAAATTAAAAGGATTCTTTTCTGAAATGCCTCCTCAGTGCAGAGATGATGTGTCCATGACTAGCTTAGACCCTCGGCGTGCCAGTACAGCCACTGAAAAGGAACCAGGTGAGCAGAAGTATAAGTGCAAAAATAGGTAGAGAGATTTCAAAATACAACATTTATTTATATTTTTATTTGTAATAATAATAAATGCTTAATTTATATAGCATACTTCTCAAACCTAATGAAGACATTAGTGATGTGTTTGTCTCATAGCTGGGCTGGTCACAATGAATGGACATTTAAGGAAAGAAGACTCGCGAAGCTCAATGTACGGAGACCCTGGAACACCAGATATTAATGAGGTTAGACTTCTAGAGTTCTAGAGTGGCTTGGGATGGGTCGCCTTGACAGAGCAAAAAGAAGTATTGAAAACTAAAGATTTTTGCCTGTCATCAAGGGAGATAATGAATTCAAGTCCTGATGATCCCACGGCCATCTGGGAGTTCAAGAGGGCCTAATTGTTCCAGAAAGACAACTACTTATCAACCGACTAAAATCTAGCACAAACAGCCCAGTAGCAATTGTGAATTATATTGATATACTGTATGCAGATCAACCACAGTGAAGCTGATTAAATTCACCACCATAATGCAGTCAGTGGAGCAGAACAGAGCAGAAACTTCTCATTAACACCATTCAAGAAGGCTAAAATCTTGGTTAAAAGTTCAGTTCAGAAATCAGTCTTCCTCATTTCATTAAAGCCTTGAAGCAACATTCTGAAACTCCTTCCCATCAGAACTGTCAAACTACAGTGTAACTACTCTACAAAGTCTTGGAAGAACCATGTTGCATATACATATTCTGATTATCGACAGTGCCATGTTTAAGACAATGTTTATAAATAAAATCAGTTAAACACGTTCATTCAAATTCATACTACTTTATCTACATACCTGTCATGGCTACTGTTACAGTGTTATGCGGTGGGCCCTCTGTGGATTGTGGCCCTGGAATGAAGCCCTGATAGCCCTTTGGCTTAACTCAGAGGCCGTGGGTAGGAAAAGTATGTGACTAAATTAGGGGAGAAATCCAAAAAGTGTGTCCTACTAAACCTATTGTAGCTTATCCAGATTTAATGAATCATCAGTCCTTTCCAAGTAAGCACAAACAAATCATGAAATATCTCCAACCTGTTTTCACTCCATGTATAATACAGTGTTTTTGTTTCAGTTACAGAGACGTGAGTCCACAATGAGCACCCTTCCGTCCATAGGGCGCCTTGGACGTTACGAGGTCAGAGGACTGCTGCTGTGTTTCCTGCACATTGTAAAGACTGTATCAGAGGGTCAGTACCAACTACGCTATTTGCTTGTATAATGCCAAATATTTGTCATGCACTTCTGATACATTTTATATACAATCTATGTTTATTAAACATGTTTTGTTTAACTGTGTTTTGTGTGTAATAATCCTATTAATGGAAAACAGGGACAAATATAGTTGGTTCTGAGAAACTATTTAACAGATGTCAACAAACCTTAAACTTTAACTTAACCTTTAACTTCTTATGCATTTGTTCTTTTCTCTCAGATACCCTGCTGACCTACTGGAACAAAGTGAATCCACAGGACATCATGAACTTCCTCAGTCTCCTAGAGTGAGTGTGTAAACAGAAAAGTATTTTTAAAGCGTTCAGTCAGTCACAGGTACGCGGATTCCTTGTTTAAACTGCCACACCTTGCAGGTGGTATGATTGTGGGGGAAAACTCACGCAGTATTATGTGTCACACTTTTATTTTTTGGTGCCATGTAATAAACTCACATGCTTGAATGGTGATAAAAGGAGATAGTTTCAAAGAATGAGTTTGTGGAGTATAAGAGTTCTGGAATATAAGCAGAGTTTATTCTTGAGGAATAATTAAACTTCACCTTTTTGCCCAAGGCATCAAAGCCTTTTAAACCTATTGAAATGTTTGTTTAATATGGGCAGGGTTTATCTCATTCCACCCTAACAATGACTCTTTTTTTACGATATACACTTACGGGGAAAAAAAAAAGTAATTCAGCCCTGTGGAGCTGTCTGGATTAACATGGTAAAATATATTCAATTGTAAGCTAGTCATTTAGTTTATAAAATCGATCTTATTTAAAGGTGCAATAATCCTTCAGTAGTATTTATTACTAGTCCAAATGTACGTAGAACATGATAAAAAAATAGTTTAATACCTGGCATCAGCACAAGTGTGTTATGTGGCTGCTGAGTGTATTATGTGGTTTACCATAAGTGGTCGTAATCGCCTCATTTTTTGTGTTTACATGGGGCTCTTTTGTTAGAGACCCCCACAGCACCCTTTCATTCTGCACCTATGTCTGTCTGTTCGGGAAAAAAAACCATAGCTAAAACGGGTAGCTATGCCCAGTGCAGCCATATGCTTTTACAGTGCAAAAATATATACTTAAAAATATATATACTAAAACCAGATTAAACACTGGTAGTACTTTTTCACGATGGAGTGAAATTTATTTTAAATAAAGTTAACTTATCAGAATTGATTGCTGATGAAGCATATAAAGCTGGATGCAGAATTAGTGACTTTGCTCCTAGACAAATATGTAATTTGTAGTAATATGTAAATGCAATCTGTATAAAGCTTTGAATTGTCTGAGTGGAGCTTCATTTAATGAATCAATTAGATACATTTTCATCACTTAGAGAGCCAGGTAAAGCAATGCTTTGGATAAACCACCTTCATAGAAATGTTTGGAACGCTAGCTAACTCTTGTGCAGCTGACAATGCGAAGGATCCTAATACCCGCTAGTATAACAAGAAGAGTACTTATGTAATTAGATTGGTTGATGAGTCACCCTGGATAAGAGAAATGTAATGTCAGCTTGTGAAATTTTAGCTATTAAAGAGGACTGCAGCTATTAAAGGGGACTTACTACAAAAAGACAATTATTGCCACATGATCAGGCGTTTTTTTTTGTTTGTTTGTTTTTATTTGGGTCTCTTATCAGTTAATGTTAGCATCATGCTAACTAGGTATTTATCTCTTTGTGAGGTAATATCTTCCCTAATGCGGTACAACAATGCGGTTCTGTACTTCTTTCACCTATCTAAATAACAAAGTAAGCAAATACTCTTTATTTATTAATAATTTAAAGCAGTAACATTAATAAATAGACAGCCTGCCTCATCACTTGAAAGTGATGCCATGACAGTCTTTGCTAATGCTAATGGTAGTTAGCAAGCTAACTCTATTTGAACCCTACGGGCCACATAGATCCTGAGGACGGAGCTTAGTGTTCACTGGTGGAAATGAGAGGCAGGCTCATGGAGTAAAAGGGAAAAAAATAATTCAGATCTTGTTGAACTCCACCTGCTTAACTGCTAGTGACATGATCTTGACTAATTTTGACTAATCTTGCCTATTTGCTACTTTAAACTAACAACACTTTTATTGAAATATTGTGTGTGTCATTGTGTAAATCTGTAGAATAAGAACTGCTTGAAGAGGAAGCAGTCGAATGTGGTATTACAGTGAGGTATTACAATGAATGCAGTGCTGGTGTTTACCTGGGCCCGTATTCACAAAGCTTCCTAAGCCTAAAAGTTGCTCCTAGTGACAAAATCTAAGAAAACTCTTAGAATTATGATGTTTTCTTAGAATTTCCCCTTAAATTTAGGACTAAATCTTAGTAAAGATAAAAATGATTCACGAAACATCTTAGCCCTAAAAACAGCTCCTAAGGTAAAAAAATTGTTAAGAGTAGAGAGGAGGACTTTTAAGAGGCTTAAGAGTTTCTATAGCAGAGGACAAAATGGCGGAAAGAAGAAATATTCTCCAAACACTGAACGATCGTGAGTTAATTAAACGCTACAGATTGGATCGCGATGGGATAATGTTTGTGGTCGAACTTATTAGAGATGCGCTCACATCTCCCACCCAGCGTAGTAATGCCATAATGCCAGAAATGAAAGTGATTATAACACTGAGGTATTTGGCAACTGGAAAAATGCAACAGTGCAGTAGTGATGACTTGTTCAATTTGGTTTTCTTGTTCTTTCACTTCCTTCCATCTCTCTTGGATTGTTGGCTACATACCATCCAAAAGTGCAACTTAAATAGACTGTCCTGCAATCATGTAAATTGGTAAAAGGTGAGCCATTTTGCTCCCATCAGTCTGAAATGGATTACAAATAATAAAATCAGTATGGTAAATAAATGTAAGAACTTAAATATAGTAACTACTGCGTGGAAATTGGTTGCTTCAAAAGTAGACACATTTTCAACATTTGGCTGTTTTAATTAACTTTAAAATATTGAAACTTGGCATAAAGTAGCCTGTATTCATGATTATACAATTTCTTAATACAAATACTTTATGATTTCACTGTCCATTCTTTTATCATATTTTATTTATTTTCACAAAGAGCGCATTTTAAGACCTTTACAGAGTTTTTTATCAACCAATCACAGTCCTTGAATTGCTGCGTCATCCCTAGCAACGGGGTCAACCACACCTCCTCACTAAGATTTTTGTACTTTCCTTACTCAGAGTTGCTCTGAGAAGTTTCCTAAATCACTTTTAGTCTAGGACTCCCAGCTAGGACTTTTTCAGCTAACATAGGAGCTCTCTGAGAGAATTCTAAGAAGCTTTATGAATACGGGCCCTGGTCTGCTATATAAAAGTTTTGTCTACCAGCTCTTCACAACAGAATGCTGTTGCGGTATGTGCGGTATGGTGGAGTATAGTCTGATAACAGGCCTGTTACTGGGCAAAGTCCTGTCATATCTTTTGACTGATTGGTGTGACTCATCATTAGTTCATACTGTGATTTAATAAAAGTCTGCTGGGCTACTCAAAACCAATTGCTAGACTGTGTAGGATGACTGTATATTGTCAACTCTTAACTGCCTATTACGGCATCTAAGTATTCACTAGACAGTAGCCTATAGCATAAGTCAGCTGTCATAGACTTCATTTTGTTTGAGGCTATGTCTGTATTAATGTTGTCCTGCCCCACCAAAATCTATGGTCATGGGCTGCTGCTGGTGCATAATATACTAAATCGCAACTGAGAATGACTCTAGAGTTAATACTGCTTCATACTGAGAAAGAGAATCCCTCAAGGTACTGATATTGGTCAATAGGCTGTTGAACATGAAAATCACTCATTCACTGATACATTTTTAATGAGTATAAGAACCACCTAAAATTTTGATGGTGAGGATTACTTGAACTCACCATAAAGCACATAGATTTCAACAAAGACTGTAAAATCTGTTGAGGGTAGATGGTGAACCCAATGGTGCCACTGTCCACAACTGACATTTGTCACCTCCTTTAACCAATTGGCTAACCTGTCTTTAGACAGCAGAGTACCTTTATGATGTTCCCCAAAACACATAAATAGCTGATCTGCAAACACAATTAGGTAGATATCCTGCGCCATAAACATCTTTGGTAGGAATTCCGGGCTTGAACCCTGCTCCCCAATGCAGACAATATGGGCTGACCAATAACACCTGCAATTCATTAACCTGCCTGGTCCTAGTGATGAACAGTAAAAATGCTTTCATTGTCAATGTCAAAAGCCATTTTATGTCTGCATTTTTCATTAGTTCAGATGTCAAGATGCACTAGCTGCTTGGTAACAATTTTAGATGCCAGTGTGGGATCACTGTTTTGCATGAGGGTCAGAGATATTCTGCATCTTTAAGAAAAGGTTTGATTAGTTTATCTGTCCTTTGTGCGCAGCCAGTGTGGCCACATGCACTTTTAGAGTAGACCCAAAAAGAAACACTTCTAGTCAACTCTGCAAAAATTCTAAAACATGATGCACACATGGTTTATCTTTTCATATGTATTTAAAAAAAAAAAAAAAAACTTTCACTTGCCTGCATACAACCTGACCCCTTGTGAGCATCCCAGTATGCCGAGGTCACTCCTAGGGACCTTACACATAATTTCAGGGTGTGTATGGTGTGTATCTGCTTTATCTTTATCTAGTACAGGTCTGTATGATGAGTAGTGGATACAGAGGTCAAATCAGTAACATCAGCAGCAGGAGGAACCATGGTCTGTTATCAGCAACAGTGGTTGAAAGAAAATGAAGTGTCATAGATAATATTGACAGTGGTGGGTAGGCATATGGCAGTTGATTTGGCCAATTGTGTGCCAACGCATCCTGTTTCTGTCTCTGCCCTGGCTGTGAACCCTGTTTGCAAACAGATCAGTTTTCTGTAGGTGTTCCAAATTAACTGAAACACCATCTCACGGAATTGCCAATCTCCGGTTATGGACTTGCTGCGAGGCAGCACATTTGCTGTGTGGTTGTATCAACGCAGTAGGTGCACAGATCTCAGAAACAGGATGTCCCTGATGACCCGCCCACTTGCAGAGTTTGTTTGTCCACCTCAGCATTGTTTGTGTTTTTGTGCCTTCCATTTGATGATCCGAAAATGTTGCAGTAATGGCCACACAGCTTTTGAGGACACTGATATGCTGACATCAAACCCTGTTTCTTTAAAAAGGCTTATATAGGCTGCAAGGAGCTTCATTTCTGTGAACTGCATCGTCTGGACAGGTGTCAAATGTCTTGTCTCATATGTTACGTTCAATCCTAGAACTTCCACATGTGAGATCAGGAGCTGCCTGACATGTCACTTGCTTTTAGTGTTATCCATACAGCCGCTAGTCGTCCCGATAGGGGAATACATGAAGACCTGGCTTGCAGGAGCTTAGCGCAACTCATACATTTTGTAAACACCCTGGGTGCTAAAGCTAACACAAAATGAAGGACCCTGAACTGGTATGTCACTCCACTTATGTCCAAGCGGAGGAGTTGGCTGTGCTCCATAGCAATTGTAACGTTGAAATATTTTCTTACAATAAAAATTTACTTCATTTTATTTCTGTGTGAGATTTAGCCAATTAACCACAAAGACATTTTTTCATAACCTTTATTTATCTCTAGCAAAATGCCAATGATTCAGCAAGTCTGTTGCATAACTTTCTTTTTTTAAAATTCTGATGAAGTGCCTATTATGTTTTGGGCAGGATTTCTCTGGTTCAATTTCGTTATGCTGGTAAAAGGAACATAAATAGGTAAGAACAGTAATATCTTGTTGGATTTTGTCACTTAATAATGAATGATAATGATGATTTTCAAAAATACAAGCTATACCATCTCATGTTATGTAATAAGAGCATAGATCATGTCATCGGGTTTTATCATTTTTTCATCGCATTTTGCAAGTTGGTAAGTTGATATAATTGCTTTCTGTACACCTGTGTGTGTATGTGCGTGTTTGTACGCATGTGTGCACTTTTGATGTCTGTAGGTGTCAGGAATCTTGGGTGTCAAGGGCCTTCTCCTCAGACAGGAAGTCTCAGACGATGCCTGTGATGCGTGGACGCTCCAGCCTCATGCAGGCCAGCCTGCAGCAGTTTAACACGCTGGAGGCCTCTCATACACTCAACACAGGTACTGAGCATCATTCCCAAAAGAACAGGGAAGGAAATATGCATGGCACTGTGACAAAGCTCTGTACAATATAAAGCACATGTATAATGTAGCTCTTACCAAAATATTGTTCTAGGCAAAATTCATTCATTTTCCACCTTTTTCCTTTGTTACATTTAAAAAAAAAAAAAACTGCAGCACATGACAAATACAATGCATATACACCTGAATGATATTTAGGTGGCGGCTCCACAGAAGCAGAAATGAACCATCAGGCCCTGTTAGAGGGTAACATCTCTACAGAGGCTTGCCTTATTGTGCTGGACACACTCTCTCTCTTCACTCAGAGCTTTAAGGTAACACAAATAATCGCTAATTTATCAGAATTTGTTTTTTCTGGTTGTTGGGCAGTGTGATTAATTGTTTATTGAACCGGTGCCTACAGAACCAGCTTCTAGAGAATGATGGCCACAACACTCTGATGAAGAAGGTATTCGATATTTATCTAACTTTCCTAAGAGTTGGACAATCAGAAGTGGCAATCAGACACGTCTTTGCATCTCTAAGAGCCTTTATGTCCAAGGTGAACGCACACACAGTGATGTCTCTTGTGTATGAATGTAGTGTAGTGAATTACACATATTTTGTCTATATTTATAGGTAAATGTCTTTACACTGTTTATTCTGCATGCATTTTACATTTATTTATTTATTTATTTTTACCAAAGGTAATGATTATGGTATTCCTTATGAAAATGGAGAATTAATATTTTTTGGATGGTCGCATGCCTCAGTTTCAGGTGACTCTCTTTAAGGGCCGTGTGACCTTGTGTGGCTCATTGTGTTACGAGGTACTAAAGTGCTGCATGTCCAAACTGGGGAATATACGTGGGGAAGCAGCAGGCCTGCTGTACCTCCTCATGAAAAACAACTTTGAGTACACCAAGAGGAAGAGCTTTTTGCGCATGCACTTACAGGTACAGTAGGGATTGTTTTTTTGTGTGTCAAGTATCTCCACAATCCAACAACAAGATACTTTTTAGGTTGTCAGTTCTAAGTGAGTAATACTAAATGCATTTTTGCATTATTTAAGGCATGTAATCAGCATTTGTTTTTTTTTTGTCAGCCTTCTAAAGAAAAACAATTTTAAAATATATCATAGCGCTGTATGTGATAGGAAAATAGCATAGTGCTAGCCAAAATAACACAGTGATGTACATGATAAAATAAAAATAGGATAGTGCCTTATGCTGTACATATTCCTCTCACCAAGGCTTTGTATTCACTATGTTCATTCTAGGCCCCCTCCACATGTTATACACTAAATGGCCAAAAGTATGTAGACACCTGACACTCATAGCCCTATATATATATATATATATATATATATATATATATATATATATATATATATATATATATATATATATATATATATATTTATTTATTTATTTATATATATATTTATGCCTCAAACTGTTGCCACTAAGCTGAAACCACAAAAATATCTAGAATGTCTTTATATGCTATAGCATTATGATTTCCTTTCACTGGGGCTAAAGGAGACTAGCCCAAATATGTTTCAGCATGACAGTGCCCCTGTGCACAAAGTGAGATCCATGAGGACATGGTTTGCCAAGGTTTAATATGGAAGAACTCAAGTGGCCTGCACAAAATCCTGATCTCTACTGCACTGAACACCTGTGGGATGAATTCGAATAACGGCTTCCTCTTTGCCCAACATCAATGCCCAGCCTCTTGCGGTGGCTGGATGGGCACAAATCCACACAGCCATGTTCCAAAATATAGCTAGAAAGCCTTCTTAGAAGAGTGTAGGCTGTTATAGCAGCAAAGGGGGAACAAATTAATATTAATGCCCATGGTCTTTGAGTGGGATGTGCAAAGATCAGGGTTTCCACATACTTTGGGCCATATATTGTACATTATATTGAAAATATCTCCATCCACATGAAAACGGAAAAACATTTTTGAAAACACTCATTTTGGCACGTCAGCCAATTAGGTGACAGTAGTATTTCATCAAGGGATTTAAAAAAAAGTTCAAGTGTACCCTGCCTGAATAAAGTTCATCAGGACACACCCCTGCAGCCAGGCCTGGGGGTGGTTTCCACAGGCAAGGGTATGGTGACCGGGCCACCCTTGTAACACTGTCAGGTTCAGCCCGAAA
This sequence comes from Pangasianodon hypophthalmus, assembly GCF_027358585.1. Lineage (NCBI taxonomy): Eukaryota > Metazoa > Chordata > Actinopteri > Siluriformes > Pangasiidae > Pangasianodon > Pangasianodon hypophthalmus. The sequence continues at coordinate 20,736,164 of NC_069713.1, forward strand.
TGGCAACATGGAGTCATCTTGAGGGTTCACTGCCTGCAGCATGAAGGGTGGGTGTCACCAGTGGTGAGGGAAATTGTCAAGTTGAAGAAGGAGGCCTTCTGAGTTATGCTCATGGAGGGCTCTCCTGCTTCAATTGAAATAAAGGGGAACCAGAAGGACTGTGGCAAATGCAGTTGCAGAAGCGAAAGCTCAGGCATGGGAGGAGTTTGGAGAGGCCATGGAAAAAGACTTCCAGTTGTTCCCAAAGATGTTCTGTTAAACAGATCATTGTCTCAGGAGGGGAAGGCAAGAGGCATATGCTCTGCTAAGCAAGTGTGGGGGAGTGTTGACATTTACTGGAGATATTGTTGAGCACTTTGAAGAACTCTGCACTCTCTCTTACATACCCTCTCTTCAGGAGGCAGTGCCAGAGACCTCTCTGTAGCTGGGGTTACTATGATAATTAGAAACCTTCATAGTGGCAAGGCTGCATGGGTGGATGAGATTCGGACAGAGTTATTGAAGATACTGGATATGGTTGAGGATGTGTGGGTAGGATGTTGTATGGAGATGTGGGGCAGTGCTCTTGGACTGGCAAAATGGGGTAGTGGTCCCTGTTTTTAAAAAGATGTTCCATAAAGGGGAATCACTCTCTTAGCCTTCCAGGAAAAGTCTATGCCAGGGTTCTGAAAATGAGATTCCATCCATTCGTGGAACCTAGAGTTCAGGAGAAACATCCAGGGTGCCATCCAGGATGTGGAAAATTGGATTTGGAAAAGCTATGATTGTGTGTGTTGAAGTTTGCTGTGGAAAGTACTGCAGGAATATGGGGTATCTGGGCTGCTACTATGTGTGGTCAGGTCTCTGTATGAATACAGTGAGACTTGTGTTTGCAATCTTGTCAAAACCAGTTATGGTGGGTGTTGGACTTTGTCAAGGGTGTGTCTTCTCACTACTCCAGTTTGTGGATTTAATTAATAGGACATTAAGAGCTATCCAAGGTTGAAGAGGTGTCAGGTATGCAGGGCTTAAAGTAACATCCCTGTTATTTGCCAATGATGTTCTTTTGGCACCATCCAAACCAGACCTCTGACATGCACTTGAATGTTTCACTGCTGAGAGTGAAGAGGCTGGGATGAAAATCAACACCTCCAAGTCCGAGGGCCATAACTCTCTCCTGGAAAAGAGTCGGAAATGAGGCTTATCTACAGGGCTGATTGCCAATCTTGACAGTCTTCAGAGCCTCTGCGTCGAACTGCTGCTCTGCTGAATTGGGACAAGCCAGTTAATGTGGCTTGGGCACCTTACAAGGGTGCCCCCTGGTCAACTCTCCTTAGAGTTGGTGAGGTGGAACTACTGCTTAAGATAACACATGAGTCTTATCAATATCAATCTCCCTTTGCACAGTGGTTTTTATTGTGTGAGTAGTGGCCATTAGTTGGTTAGTTATGTAAGCATATTTACATTTTTTTTGTTGTTGTTTGTTTTGGTTCTTCTTCCCCTGAAGATCATCATTGCTGTGAGTCAGCTAATTGCAGATGTGGCCCTGACAGGAAGTTCACGCTTCCAGGAGTCATTATCCATCATCAACAACTTTGCCAACAGTGACAAGGCCATGAAGGTATATCACAGCATTTTCAGGCTAGATCATGTGTTGACCTAGTTCTAATTCATTACAGTGACATTTTTGTGTTAGGTTAATATTCACATGGGCAGGGGCTAATCAGGAATTTCAGAGCAATTCATAACATCTTACATGTAAAGCCAAGCGTTTGTTAGAAATTGCTGAATTCCCTGAATAATGAAACAGAGCTCCCAAGTCATTAATGCACTTTAATTGGATCTTGCACCACAGCACTGTTGAATTTTCTAATCTGTTTGGTCAGAAGATGTTGACTGATCAAAAGTTGTTGATTTTCTATAGCAGCATGGCACAGAGAGTATTGCCAGCTGTAATTCAAATCACAGTTTATATTAATGCACTTGTTCTAATACATTTTTGTTTCTATAGTAACAACTAATGTACAAAGTCTTGTACAGCAAACAAATTAAAATGTACAGTACCGTGCAAATGTCTTAAGCACAATGCAAGAAATGCTGTAGAGCAAAGATGCCTTCAGAAATAATGAAATTGAATGATTCTACATTAAAAAAAAATACTGTAAAGTGCAGTAAACAAGAATAAATGAAAGAAAGTCAATATTTGGTGTGATGGCCCTTTGCTTTACAAAAAATTAGTCTCATCTACAATTTGTGCAGTTTTATAAGTAGATTAGCTTGTAAGTTTTGCTGAGCATCTTGCAGAACCAGACACAGTTCTTCTGGAGACTTTGACTATTGCACTTGCGTCTTATTTTTGCAGCAAAACCCAGCAGCCTTCATTATGTTTTTTTGTCTGAAAAGTGGTCTCTTATGTAATATGCTGCTTTCTTTACTCATTTCATCTATAACATTTAATTTTGTGCTGGAAAACTAATGTTAGAAAATCTGAAATGTTTTACTCGATAATGTAGAAGTCATAAAATAAAATTCTATGACAAAGTTTGTACTAAAAAAAACAGGGTGCCTAAGACTTTTGCACACTACTGTATATTAGTTGATATGGTTAAGTTGACTGTAAGGGAATGTTTATTTAACATTTATGGAAGGAGGATCCAGTGTCAGCACTTTGTATCAGTCAGCAAATTTTCTGGCATGGGAGAGAAATCAGGACAAAGGTCTTTCCGGTTTCTCTGTAACATGACAAGCTGTGTTTTTTAAGCCTTATTAACTTCAAGAGGGAGAAAAGAGGCTGATGAGTGAACGACTATTTATACCTGACATTAGCTAACATTAGATATAACTATAAATTGTTTAAAAGTATGATGTGTCATTAATTAATTAATTAAAACATTTTAATTGCAGTGGTAACTGCAGTGGTACAAGAGGAATAAAACACTTTGTATGTGCTGTTATTGGAAAATAATTGAGAATCAATATTTTCTTATAACAGCAGGAAACACGTGCCATCGTGTTTTAGTCCTTATGTAATGTGACCCTACAATCATGTTTGTGAGAATGCACTTGTGCGTGTTTTTCATATCTAACATTTTTTTAAAAATCTGTTTGTGTGTTTAGTCTTCATCATTTCCAACAGAAGTGAAGGGCCTCACAATGCGCATCCGTACGGTGCTGATGGCCACAGCTCAAATGCGTGAGCATGAGAAGGACCCAGAAATGCTGCTGGATCTGCAGTACAGTCTGGCCCGCTCCTACGCCAGCACACCTGAACTCAGACGCACCTGGTTGGACAGCATGGCACGAGCTCACCTCAAAAACGGAGACACCTCAGAGGTATGTATATATACAGTGTGACTATATAAATAGTATACTGTAGTAGCACTGAAAGAAATAATTGGATTTACTTAGTTAAATTGTGGACATTGGTTCAGTGTGAATTGCTTGCTTTAACAGAGTCATATAAATTTGCAAAAATATTAAGTTAATTTTATTTGAATGTTATTGTATTTCTCTTTCACTACATGTTTTGATCATGTTGGTGATACAGAACCATGTTATTTTTTATTAGTGATATCCAGTATAATTTGCTTATTTTACATATGTAAAATTATTTCACTAGCCTACGTGTTTTTTTTTGATCATGTTGATAGTATAAAATCATTTTAGGTCTGCATCACTTTTCTCCAAAACTTTAAACATTTTTGATTTAAAACCTGTATTCTTGTTATTAAGTCAGGAAGAAGCAATTATCCATTAACAAAAAAAAAAAAAAAAAAAAAAAAACAGTTGTCCAATAATTGTAGAACTAGAATATAAAAATAGTAGAATATAGAAATAATTGTGTGGAAAAAGTTGTACACCCCTGGTGAGATAGGTGTGTTGTTGATTTTTTTAAATGAGTACTGGGGTGTATTTTGACAGATAATAAAATCATTGCAAGGTTACAGTTTATTTGCTGAATTCAACAGATAAAAGAAAAAACTACATGAGACCGTACATACATGCCAACGTGCTAATCTTTAAAGATGTATCTGAACCTGAACTGAACTTAATTTCCCCAAACCTTCTTGACAATGCTTGCTTATGACCTAAATAACTGGCATTCTTTTTTAGCAGCTTATGAGATAATTAAATGTCAGAGCATGCCCAAGGTGAATATTAACAACCAAAACAGATTAATCTAGGCTGCCTTAATATAATAAATTGGTTTTAACTGCTAAAGTTGGTCCCACATAAGAAATCTCTTGAATTGTTAGAAATGCATTGTTTCTTGTTAGCAGTCCCAGGCCCAGACCACAACCAGGGAACAAGATGGTTCTGTCAAACTTAAAAATTAGCCAAACTTTCTAGCTTGTCCGCTTTGATACTAAAAAAAAAAAAAAAAAAAAAAAAAAAAAGATTTGCAAAATAATAGGCACTAGGTTCATCCTTTTTATTCCTATTCTCATTTTTACAATGCTCTCATTGCAAAGCATTTGCACAACAAAGATGAGCTAATTACAGTGCTCCAGTCCTATAATAATCTGGTTTTATATATCAGTAAGGCATTCTATCTCCTCTGCTGGCCATAACAACTGTTTCTCCTCCATCATGAAACTTTAGTTGAATGAGTAACATTACTCAGTTTACAGCACTGAGAGTGGATAGCTTGGTTCGGCTAAAGTGAGCTCCATATCACCATTTTCAACACAACCAATGATCGGTTCTCTGGACCACATTTGGACACGAAAACACCTTTTACATGTTACAAATCGTATTTAAAAAAAAAAAACAAAAAAAAAACGCAAATGTCAAAATCATTTCCAGAGAAATAGAATATTCAAAAAAAAAAAAAAAAGTCAGTTAGCTATGCAAGCAAACGTTATATGTCAGGTTTCTCTGGAAAATCAACTACACTGAAAATGTTGCAATTTGTTTATCTTGCATAGAATCTGTGCAAAGGTCAGAGACCACCCTTTTTTTCTATCAAATGGTCATTCAGTATTGTTAATTATTTGGTGACAAACAATAATAATGAGAAAATGTACAGTACAGTTTTAATCTTTTCAGTCAAACAGTCATGCAGTACTTATGCAGATATTTGTAATATAGCAGTATAAATACGTGTTAATATACCAATGTCCAAAATACCAATGTCCTGATCACCAAAGCAAAATTTGAGGGGATTAATAGCCATTGTCTATTCTTTTGAGGCGTAACCAAATAGAAAATAACACTTACTATCCAGGAACAAAAATCGTGTTACATAGTGTAATTACCAATAAGGACTGAATGACCATTTAATTAAATAAAGTGCACTCTGACTTTTGCACAGTACTGTATGTTATACACATAGTTTGGAGTTTGTTGTTCTACCCCTCTAGGTTTTTTTTTTCTCTTTTGTGTTATTATAAATATGTTGTAATGTATATATTTTATATATTTATATATGCACACATGGGGGCATGGTGGCTTAGTGGTTAGCACTGTTGCCTCATACGTTGGGGGTTTGATTCTCGCCTGTGTGCACAGAGTTTTCATGTTCTCCTTGTGCTTCGGGGGTTTCCTCCGGGTACGCAGGTTTCTTCCCCCAGTCCAAATACATGCATTGTAGGCTGATTGGCATTTTAAAATTGTCCGTAATGGGCGAATGGGTGTGTGAGTGTGTGGGTGTAATTAGACCCAGCGATGGGTTGGCACCCCGTCCAGGGTGTCCCCTGCCTTGTGCCCCAAGTTCCTTGGGATAGCCTGCAGGTTACCCTGCGATCCTGTGTAGGATAAGCGGTACAGAGAATGGATGGATGGATGAATATGCACACATATACATATTTTTGTACAGTCATGGGAAAAAGAATGTACACTCTCCTTCAGTTCTATGTTTTTAGTTATCAGGGCCTAAATAACAGTTATGTGGTCGTAACCAACTTCTATAAACAAACAACCTCAGGTAACAACAAAAAACACAACAGGTTTCAATATGTAGTAATTTTTTCCCAATAACTAAACCAACATTCAGAAACCAGGTGGGGAAAAAATAAGTACACCCTATAATTTAGTAACATAGAACCACCTTTAGCAACAATAACTTGAATAAATGTTTTCTGTAGGAGTTTATCAGTCTCTCACATTGTTTTGGAGAAATTTGGGCCCACTCTTCTTTACAGCATTGCTTCAGTTCATTGATGCTTGAGTGCATTAGTTTTTACACAGCATTCTTAAGATCCCACTATAACATATCAATGGGGTTGGACTTGGCCATTCTAACACCCTGAGTTTTTTTTTCTTTAGCCATTCAGATGTCAATGTCCTAGTGTTCTTGGGGTTATTGTCCTGTTGTATGACCCAATTTCGCCCCGGCTTAAGCTGCTGGCCACATGGCCTCACATTTGTCTCAAGAATATTCTGGTATAAAGTGGAATTCATCACTGTCTCAATGACTGCAAGTTTCCAGGTCTTGTAGCTGCAAAACTATCCCAAATCATCCACACCATGCTTGAGAGTTGGTATGAGATGTACACAGTGTTTGGTTTTCGTCAAACCAAACACTTTTTTGTGCATGATGACCAAACAGCTCCACCTTGGTCTCATCAGTTGAAAGGATATTGTTCCAGAACTTTTGTGGTTTGTTCAGATGCGATTTTGCAAATTTAAGTTGTTCTGCCATATTCTTTGTGGAGAGAAGGGGGTTTTTCCTAGTGACCCTTCCATGAAAGCCATAGTTGTTCAGTCTTTTTCTGACTGTGCTGTCATGAACATAAACATTTAATGTGCTTACAGAGGCCTGTAGGTTACATGATGTAGCTCTTGGGTTTTTCTTTATATCTCTGAGTATTAAATGGTCTGATCTTGGACTGAATTTGCTGGGATGCCCACTCCTGGGAAGATTGGCAACTGTCTTGAAGGCTCTCCATTTGTAAACAATCCTTCTCACTGTAGAATAAATAAAAATATAGAAAAAAATAGCCTGTGTGTACTTATTGTAAAGACAGGCACAAAAAGCTTTTGCATTTCCTTTTCCATGGTAACTTTTGGAAATTTGAGCATGAACTCACCGGAAAGTCTTAATTATAGTGTAATCTTAGGATTATCTGCTGAAGAATTCTCCTCGCCTTTTGCATGCAATCAAATATGCTGCGCTTAAGGTAGCTTATGTTGGCTACCTTTATCTATGTAACACAAAAGTATATGGTGAACGGCATGATGTTTCAGTTAATGCAGTTAGTTTCAAGTGGAATCCAATATTAATAAAGGAACACAACAACCAGTTTAGATAGACAGATCTTTTCTAGATAGAGGGAAAGTTACTTTCTCTCCCTTCTTGCAAGTCTTTCTGTCTTTCACTGCTAACACACATATGCTTAGGTATGAGCTCATTTTGTCATTCAGTAAGCCTCAAATGTTTGCTTTGAACAGACACCATCCGTTAGATTATTCTTTTGTGTCCACAGGCAGCTATGTGCTATGTCCACATTGCAGCTTTAGTGGCAGAGTATTTGTTCAGGAAAAGTAAGTAGTCTCTTCTTCCTTTCATTAAAAGAAATCTATAACTGCTTTTACATTAATAGTGCCTAAGACAAATGTGAACAAATATTTACACACAACTGTTGGAATTTAGGGGTTGACAGTTAAATATCATTGCACAAAATTTGCTATATTAGCACGTCCCTACACATTGGTGTGTCCACTAGCATAATTAAAGTCTTTTCATCAACATACTGTACAGCTGTTAACTGGATTTGCGCAAAGTGGTGATGGAAAAAGCAAAACGTGAATAAGACATTCAGATTAATTGGTTAACACTATTTCCTGCAAGCAAGTTTGCATGTCCTTTCCAAACAGTGTGTTTGGATGACAGTATGAATGCAAATTCTTACGCAAAGGCTTGCAACACTGGACATTTGTTGTGAAAAAAATCACTATACCTAGTCATTTGGCTAAATTATTTTTTAAATATGTAAAATGTAATAATGTAATGATCTGTCCTGTGGTTTATAAGTACAATATACAGTATATGCTATATTTATACTTATTTAAATATACCTATATTTAGGTTTGCAATCAAAAATGATACTGCCACAGGATTTGCAGAGCTAGGAAACAGATCATGCTCACTTAGCAGAACACAAAAGGCCTTTTGCTGTATGCATGACGCACATACAGGCACCCAGTGTATTTTTAGCTGGAGACATTTTTATTCAAACATACACAGGGCACTACTCAGACTATAATGTGCAAAAGTCAGCTGTCCAATTTCTTGTACAATTGCTTGCTATAGTATATTGTTGTTGTCTGGTCTTAGAACTGTTCCCAAGTGGACTGGCAGCTTTTAAGAAGATCACGTTTAACATAGAGGAGGAGGCTGCCATGAAAGAAGACTCAGGCATGCAAGATGTCTACTACAGTGAGGTAAAACATATTAAATGTTAATAGAAAACCAAAGTGATACACTGAATTGGAGCTAGATTATAGACAGGTATGTTTCTGAAGACAGAAAAAGTTATATTAGAACAAGTTGAACAAGTTGATTGTTTTATTCTTTGCTATCGAGACATTTTCAAAAGATAAAAGTGCAATTAATCTTGTGTTTGTGTGTGTGTGTTTGTGTGTGTGTGACAGGATGTTCTGGTAGAGCAGCTGGAGGTATGTGTGGAAGGCCTCTGGAAAGCTGAACGGTTTGAGCTTATCACATACATTGCCCGGCTCATTATTCCAGTCTATGAAAAGCGCCATGAGTTTGAGGTAAGAAAAAGTACAAGTAGTTTACTTATGGTATAAATGTGGTTACAGCTTAGACCTTCATGTGATAGTGTCTAAAAGAGAAGATTATTACTGTCTCTTTGGTTTGTTGAGGTTAGTTATAACACACCATTAGTGCGGAACCGGGTTATGGCATCATGTCATAAAATAATTTCTATTACAAAAGAATGCCCAAAATAGCTAGTGAAAGTCTGTTGGGTCATCATTCTGTAAGAGCTTTTGTTCTTTAAACACATTGGAGGGACATTTGGAAGAATTTGTAGCTTTATCTCTCAGATTTAACAGCAGCCTTCTGTATGCACACTTTAACGTGAACCATAGATTAACCTGAGCTAACGGCATATACAGTTTTTTGCAGCTGCATAAAAACATTTCTCAGGACTATACACCCATATTGCAAAATTGTCAACACTATTGCCATTACAACATACTGCTTCTGCAGAATATTACACACAGGAACAAATGGGTGAGAAGCACTCTTTATTTCCTCAGAAACAAAGAGTGGTTGAACAAGCTTGAGAAATTCTCAGGACATTTTTAGCAAACTGGGAAATCCGTCAGCAGATTTAAGTCATTTACAAATCTGTAAATAAATATTGTAATTTAATTGCCACAAAAAAACAAACTGTAGTGTATGATGAGTTATAAATGATGACACAATAAATGATGATAAAAAAGGCTGTAATAAAGTTTATATAATAAAGATTATATAGTGTACATTGGGTATGGAAATTCTTCAGGCCCCTTTAGATTTTGCACACTTTATTCTGTTATAGATTTAGTTAAAAATTGATTAAATTTATAGTTGTCACATAGAGTGTATGCTCATGTCATACATGGTTGTATAGGTTACTCAGCCTAACATTTTATATGGCTGTAATCAGAGTGAATATGACTTAAATCCAGAAGTTACACACAGCATTTACACCAGGAAAGTTATGATATTTAGACAAGGGTTATACAGCTGCTTAAGTCGAATTTCTGAGTTCCCCATTCAAATTATGCAAATCACGTGCATGTAGTTCATGCCTCCAAGGTTGCCAGATTTTTTCAGAACATAGGTCCAAAACAAGGTTTTCTAATAGCATCTGCCTTTAACATTTGTGTTCCTCAATTCCTGTATATTCTTGTCTACCATTGGCAGTGGTCTCCTTCGACTGTCCACCATGTGAGTGTGCCTAAGCTTTGGAAAACTCTTACCTCACTCTCTATAGATTAGAGTTCATGTCTTGTTTCAAAGCACAACTGTTTTACAATATAAAGGCATTGGTCCAGGGAGGGTGAAGGTATATTACTGTGTAAATAACAGCATTTGAATAATAAATAGACCTAGACTAACCTGATCTAATAAAAATAATAATAATAAAACTCTTAATTTGTGGTTGTGTGGAAATAAATGTCAAAGACATTCCAAGTAGAATATTTTGTGTTTTCCTTTCAATTTTAAGAATCTTGGTAGCCAAGGTTTTTTTTAAATAGAAATCTGAGCCTGTTAAAAAACAAAAGTAACACACATTTTCTCATGATTCCTGTTGTACATCTAACCAGCACTGCCTCTTAACATGTTTATAGAAAGTGGTCATAAACAAGGCCTGGGTTTCCATGGATATGGATACTTTCAAGAGTGTCATAAACATAGTTGTAGCAAGTTTATATCAACATGACCTGTGTCCATATAATTCATTTTAGTCACTCATTGTAGTAAATTAGACTTAATGCTACAGCTGTTAAATAGCGCATGTGAAAGAGTGCTTTTAAGCCCAGTGATACTGTTGTAAGTATAATATTAATTTGGTGAACAAAAGGAACAAAATATTGTTACGTCATAGTCTATAAATACAGACAGTGAGGGAGCTTACCCTGGACCTTACACATAACAATCTTGGCGAACAAAGTAATTTTCAGGGTATTATCATTGCAACTGTCCATTCATCCTTAATTAATTCATATTCAGTAACCACTTTATCCTGGTCAGGTTCGTGGTGGATCCAGAACCTATCCTGGGACCACCAGCTGTGGAATACTCCCTGGATGAATAGCAGGGCACCATGCACACATGCATTATCACATAGGGGAGATTTAGTGCAAGCAGTTGACTTACGGGCATGTTTTTGGGAGGTGGGAGGAAACCAGAGAACCCAGAGGAAACCCTCACCGACACGGGAGAACATGCAAAACTCTGCACAGACAGTAACTTGAACTCACAATCAAACCAGGGACTCTGGAGCTGTGAGACAGCAACGCTAATCACTGCGCCAGTGCGCACCATGTCCAGGCGCACTAAAACTGAGGCTGTAAAGACAGGAATGGGGAATGATAACAATGTGACTACCAGCACCATGCCTAAAGCTTACAGAGGATATTACAATTGGAAGGGAGTGAGATGGAATGAGATAGAAAAGGTTTCAAGGGTATAGTGTTTTGCATTGCAAAAAATTATTTGTTGGAGCATTTTCCAAATAAGAGCGATAGAAATGGTTTCAAGTGTATAGTGTTTTGCATTGCAAAAAATTACTTGTTGGAGCATTTGCCAGATAAGTGTGAAAGAAAAGGTTTCAAGTGTATAGTGTTTTGCATTGCAAAAAATTACTTGTTGGAGCATTTGCCAATAAGTAATTTCTTTTTTGTATACACTTGCAGACACCCATAAATTATTTCACTGTATTTTCTGTTCTGTAGAAGCTGAGACGTTTGTATGACACCCTGCAGAGAGCATATTCTAAGATCTTAGAGGTTATGCAGACGGGTCGCCGCCTGCTGGGTACCTACTTCAGAGTGGCCTTCTATGGGCAGGTGGGTAAAGTGGACATATGCATATTGAATATGCCCACTTTATATGTTTATATAGGAAACAATTCTGTATTATTATCTTCCATTCAATCCTCCTTTCCACAGTTATCCACAATTCTAACAACAAAAGTAGTTAGTAGTAGCTATACATACAAAGCCTTGCCACCAGGGTTCACAGAGTTAATGAGTTCAGAATGAATGAATACAAATGAGTACACAATGACTTGTAATGTACACTGTAGATTTCTTTTAGAACCACAGCACTGGTACAAGTGTGTTTTCTGCACTTATCTTTGCATCATATCTTTGAAGGTTTCATATTACAACGTCTAACTCTGCAGCTGTACTTTTTAATGTCTGGGGAACTAACTGCAGTATGTTCTCCAGTTGCAAGTTTGGTTAATCCTCTACTATTTACATTTTGTTAAAAAAAAAGGCACTTTTGACAGCACTGGCACAGTGTGTATTACAAATCCAGAGGTCAGCTCTACCTATATGTAATATATATAATTCCTATAATTCCAATAACTTTGTTTTTTGTGCTCATGTAAGAGATACCTACTGTATTTATATACTGTTTATGCAGTAATAAGGTAGTTTGAAGATTCATTTTAATAGCCTGTCACACTACCATGTAAAAGCAGTAGGAAATTTTGTAATGCTCTGTTTTGTTTCATTACAAATATTTAAAACTACAATTACATATCTTTTAGACTTATCATTGGTCAAAAACAGCAGCCACGATGTCTCATACCATGGATGTTTATTTGTCTCATACCACAGATGTTTTCTTCCCTACCCCCCACTGTAAAACGATTGCATGCCACTGCAGTTTACATGTGCATCTGTCTGCACGACATTTCTGTCTAGCATACAGTACCAAAACCGGACCCTACTACATAATATGCACCTATGACACATACACTCAATGGCCATTTTACTTTCATAAGTGAGCGGGTGTACTGGTGTTCCTAATAAAGTGGTCAGTGAGTGTATATTATTAATAAACATGTTCATTTCTAAACTGTAAATGACTGATCTTCGTGGAAGAACATCCATAATATAATTAATCCCAGTATGTGTCACTTTTGCACGACATTCCCAATTCTCTCCTGCCCATAAATATTGAATGGACTCTATTATTTTAACCCCTTTGGCTTTATGTTTTGCCACTGATATATGCCACTGTCATGTACCATTAAATATATATATATATGTCTGTGTTCTATAATATGATTTAAGTTATGTTTCACATGCAACTGTTTTTTTTTTTCCCTGTTAGGGCTTTTTTGAAGAGGAAGATGGAAAAGAATACATCTACAAAGAGCCAAAGCTCACAGGCCTGTCAGAAATTTCTCATCGGTTGCTCAGCCTATATGGGGACAAATTTGGAGCAGAGAATGTCAAGATCATCCAGGACTCCAATAAGGTATTCTTAGGCTTGAGTAGGCCAATGCAGAAAACATTTGTGTGTTCAACAGTGTTATTGTGCAAGACCATAAAAAACATTTTATTTTGTGCTGAAGTATTTTGCAATACTCTCCATGCTTCAATTGTAACACTTCACCAGGACCAGGTATATTTTTTTAACCCATAAATACCTAGAACCCCCGGTTGGTCCAGACTTGCATTCATCTCTCTCATAACTACATAGACTTCTTTATTATTTTCACTGTAATTACTGATCCATTGTAATTACTGAATAATATGCTTTCAGATGGATACACAGAATAATAATCCAAGAATTTAAAGGGTAAATTTTCTCACAGTGGCTTAGGTTAACACTGTTGCCTCGCACCTCCAGCGTTGGGGGTTCAATTCCTGCCTCCGCCCCGAGTGTGTGGAGTTTGCATGTTCTCCCCGTGCTTCAGGGGTTTCCTCTGGGTACTCTGGTTTCCTCCCTCAGTCCAAAGACATGCACTGTAGGCTGATTGGCACCTCTAAATTGTCTGTAGTGTGTGAATGGGTGAGTGAGTGTGTGCGATTGTGCCCTGTGATGGGTTGGCACCCTGTCCAGGGTGTCCCCGGCCCTGTGCCCTGAGTCCCCTGGGATAGGCTCCAGGCTCCCCATGATCCTGTGTAGGATAAGCAGTATGGGAAATGGATGGATGGATGGATTTTCTCTGTGTGTGGTTTTATCTAACATACAATTATTTAACAAATCCTTTAACATACAGTATGTAATTCTTTTTTGTTAACCTATGCTTGTTGTACAATGTTCATATTGTACATTTTATACAATTGATCCACTTTGCCTTTACTCGACAGGTAAATCAGAAAGACCTGGACCCAAAGTTTGCTTATATACAGGTCACATTTGTCAAGCCTTACTTTGATGAGAGAGAGCTGGCTGAGAGAACAACAGACTTTGAGAAGTGTCACAACATCAACCGCTTTGTTTTCGAAACGCCTTACACACTTACAGGGAAGAAACACGGAGGAGTTGAAGAGCAGTGCAAAAGACGAACAGTTCTTACGAGTGAGTACAGCAGGTCTATCAGCTGTGTCAGCGTGGTATTCATGTCATCCATGCCAGAGACTGTAAAAACAAACCATCTTTCATAAACCAGCCTATCAACTGATTCTAAACAGCATGTTAGCAGTTTAAATTCACTCATGTTTAGCAGATAAACTGTAAACCTATTATATCCTAAAAGTGATATTAGGCTACTTGTAATTACTTAATTTTACACACAATTGCCAAAGACATGCATTTCTGTGCCTAAATATCAAATATTGAAATATTGCACTACAACACCATTATTTGATATTGTATCTAGTGTAACCATTATATAGAAACCCATTTGCGATATAATCTAAATGTGTAGGTTAGAGATTGGGGATGTTTACCTGGAACCTCTATCTCAAGAAAGGAAAATCAAGCTAAATATCAGCTCAGGAAGACAATATTGTAGGTAAATAGATTAAAAGTAAAATGACATTTACCTTGTGATGTTCTTTGCTTTTATGTAATATGACTACATAGTGTGTAGCTATGTCATAGCTATGCCTGTGGCAGTATGAACATTTTAACTTTGGCCAGTTAATATCTAAATGTGTTCAAATAGTAAATCTATGTAATTAAAATTCAAACATAATTTTACAGGAATTTGAGTCCTATGTATGGTGTTTATTCTTTTATCAGAAATATTCACTACTATTGCGTTTTTTTCTGATAAAAAAAAAAACAACATTTGTGTAGATTGTGAAACATGATAGACCCATTAATTTATGTAAACTTATTTCTTCTCTTTAACTCCAATTGTCATGGCAGGTTTTGAATATTGAACTCAAATTTATAAGTTTTCAGAAATTAAACTTAAAGTAATTTAAGTTACAAGATAAACATTAAAGTAATTTAAGTTACAAGATAAACATTATCTTGACTTGAAGTCATTGTTTTGACTTGACTTTGAGTTGTAACAAAGGTTATCTTCAAGTTGAGTTTACTCACCTTTTTAAGGTAGCACGTGAACTTTCGTTTCTAAGTTCAACCAACTTGAAATGTCTTACAGTGTATGTATAAGCCTGTGTAAAAGTCTGATGATGTCATTTTACATCTTTTTTGTCTTTCAACAGAGATCAAGACAAATCTTTCTTTTATCATCCCTAGTATTTGTATGCTTTACTCTTTGTACTACTTATAAGCTGTGAGTTCTAGTCATCTATAATGTTAAAAAATAAATATTTAAAATAAAAATAAATCAAATATTACATCTATAGGTGATTGTACTGTTACATTAATTTAAAATATTTATTTAGGTTTTTAGTGACTCCTAAACACTCTTAGACTGAAACTGTCACTGTTGTATTTTATATCATGCCATTTATTTACAGTGACAAGTCATTTAGAATGTAGCTTTTGTTCAGACCTTTTGGTTACGGCTGAGTGGCGTTGTCACAACTGTAATTATAACAACAGGTGCGCAGCATGTTTTGATGTATAGAGAAGATGAACTTTTTTATAACGGACTCCTCTGTGTTGATGTGTTGTTTGGTCTGTGTTTGCCTGCTGTCTCTCAGGTTTATTACAGTTTGTTAATTAGATGACAAAATACAGGATTAATTGAGGTGTTATAAGCTCAACCTGGGGCGTAGCCTTGTTTAAAAAATTTTTATTCCCACTAATAGCCTGTGTCTGACTTGTATCAATTGTGCGCACACATCCACAGCGTCAAACACTTTCCCCTATGTGAAGAAGAGGATAGAGGTGGTTGGGGAGAAGCACTTGGAGCTGAAGCCCATTGATGTAGCCATAGATGAGATGCGGGATCGCAGCACTGAGCTCAACAAACTATGCTCCAACCAGGAAGTGGACATGATTCAGCTGCAGCTCAAACTCCAGGGCTGCGTCAGTGTGCAGGTCCTGAAGCCCCACAATGAAATATTGTGTAATTTAATCATCATTCATTAATCATAATGTGTGAACTTGTAGCCATGTACTGTTTGGCAAGAACTTTTGAGTGATGGTGAGGTGGACTACAGCTGCCTGAAAGGCAGTGCGATATTGCACAAATTGATTTGTGGTTGGTTCATTTTTTGGATTTAGGTCAATGCTGGTCCTATGGCATATGCTAGAGCCTTCCTCGATGATTCCAAGTCTGGCCAGTCCAATAAGAAAGTCAAGGAGCTCAAAGATATATTCAGGTGTGTAATCTGTTGATTACTTAAGCTGCTTCTTATTGTGTCTTGTAGTACTATAAATAAATAATAAATAAGTTGTGCATTAACGAGAAGAAAACTAGTTCGGCTCTTGCCCATTATATACATCTCTATCTGTTATCATTATAACTTTATTACCTTGCATGATCATTCTAACTTCATAATCTCACAACTGACTGATATTTTTGTGTGGCTGGATATTTTGCATTAGATAACATTTCGATATTCACATAAGTCTTGTAATTATAGACAAACAACATTTGCCACAGTGCTACTCCTCAGTCATCTTGTGTATGTTACTTGTTAATACTTCACATGTTTGTTATTGTGCTTCGTACAGGAGCTTTGTTCAGGCATGCAGTATGGCTTTAGATATTAATGAGCGGCTCATTAAAGAGGACCAGTACGAATATCACGAGGGACTGAAGGGCAACTTTAAAAGCATGGTCAAGGAGCTGTCTGATATTATTCATGAACAGGTAGGACACAGACAAAACCATATATTAGCCAATATCAATAGTATTAACATCATGTAAATTTTAAATTCACTAGTAGTTGTTTGCTCATTGGCAACTCTCAATACTATTTAAAACAAAATTTATAAAATTGTTTGTTCTGTGTGTGATTGGGCTCAACGTTTTGGCTTAAAAACCACTGAATCCTGTGGCCTGTTATTTGTCTGAGTGGAGTGAAGAAAATAATAAACAATCTACATCATTTAGTTCACCAGTATTTTATGTTTTGTTTTGTACATCTTTCTAAACTGAGCACAACAAACACATTTAAAATAATATAATATCTGCATTGAAGACAGCTAGGAAAATTAAGGATTACACATGGCATTTTCTGTAAGAGAAGGAAAAGCATTCATTGAAGAAATCATCCCTTATTTCATGGCCATTCAAAATTGCACAACGTCATTTACAGCAATTTAATAATAGGGTAAACTAGTGTTTCCAAATCTAGTCCACAGGGACACCAAAATAGTCCACAGGTTTGCTCACCAGCTTCCAACACTCATGAACCTAGCGCTCAAGAACACCTAGTAGAGTTGTGTTAGAAGCTGAGGCAGAGCCGAACAGTAAACGTTTTAGGACTCTATGAGAAATGGACAAGGAAACACTGGGATAAACATCACAGTTATTGATAATGATCTTTTCTCCTCATGTTTTCTCAGGTCTTGTTATTTATTGTTGATAACATTTCGAACAGATTTGCATGCACCATCATATATGTTTCATAAAGAACAAGTCCTTACAAACACTTAATGAATAAACCCTTATCTGTTGTTCAGGCTTTGTCGGCATGTCTCAGAGTATAAATTTTATGACCTGTACGATGCCTGTGAGTTAAGGAGAGGCTAGTTCAGATTTACAGTATAATGTATGCAGTTTGTTAACATGATGTTGATATGTTTTATCTGGAATTTGAAAGGTAGTAATGATCATTTTCAGTTAGAAAGTGCTAGGAAAAGCTGTAGCCTTTTTAAAAAACAAATGCATCTATTATCTGTTGTGAAACTCATTGGTGACTCAGACACTTGGCAGTTAGTTTTCTCGAGAATTAAGAAATCACCTGACTTTAGGGGAGATATCAAGTATAGACATGTCACCACTAAACAGAAAAGATAGGAAATGGCAATGAGGCCGCACTAATGCCATGTAAGAAAATGCTTTTGGTATGCGATACAAGCCATTTCCACGACTGATCTGCTTTGCACATCTGCATTTTTGCACATTCTTCTTGGTAAAATTGCCCAAGCTCTGTCAGACCCTGGGTGAACAGCAGTTTTCAAATCTTATCACAGATTCTCAGTTGGATTGGGTCGTTGTAACATATTCAGGTTCTTGCTTTTGACTTTACTTCTGTGTAGATTTCGCAGTATGATTAGGGTTGTTGTCCTGTTGGAACGTGAACCTGAGTCTTTTGGCAAACTCATATTGCATTTTTCTTTTCTCGACACTCTTCTATAAAGCCCAGCTATAAGTAGTGTCAAGGCTACAGTCGTCCTGTGAACTGCTTCTCCTATCTGAGCTGTCGATCTCTTCAGCTCCTTCAGAGTTACCCTTGGGCTCTCGGTTGCTTCTCTGGCTGATGATTGATACTTTTCCAGAACGTTGTCCCAGGCTTGTTTTCATAGCACACTTTGTCTTCGTAATGTATGATCTCTAACAAAATCTGGGAGTGTGTGTATTTTAATCAAGATCATGTGAGCCTGTAATTGCACATGTGGTCTCCATTCAGCCCTATTATGTGACTTTTGATGGCAACCGGTTGTACCAGCTCTAATTGGGGCTTTCACAGTAACATAGGTGAATATTTATGCAGTGATAAATGTGCACATTTTTTTATTTGTTTAAGATCTGTGCAAGCTGCTATATTCCACACCCACCCACAGTATTATGGACTATTTTGTGTAGATTCGTGATATATTATCCCAATGAAGTCCCTTTCACTTCACACTACAAAATGACGAAAAGTTCAGTGGAGATGAATTCTCATGTAAGGCAATGTAGCTACTATAAAAAGACACAAAAATTCAGTACAGCTAGTCTGGCTCTAATAAAAACATAGTCAATTGTTACACAAGAGAAAATGGGTTACCGGTCCGTACAGTGGGAAATCAGTTGTTCCTATCCTTCCAGCTTTGTGTGCTACAAAGTGTGAGGGACGGGATCTTGCCAAAACATATTCCAAGGGCATAAACATACCAGTATGTTGTAGCGCTGCAGTCTAAATGTTCCAGCAAAGAAAGCTATCTGATTATCTTCACAATTCTGTGGTTGTTTGTGTTTGTGCATGTTTGTGGTGCATTTATCTGTTGCCCTGAAAAATGCAAAAATGTTTTCTCTTCACATGCTGTTTTCTAACATGTCTCTGCTCTCCCTCTCTGTGCTGCCATGCTCTGTAGATTGAGTGCTAGGTAACCTTTGTTTCAAATACAAACATAATTTGATACTTTGAAGCATGCACACAGATTTGTACATTATACAGCACATCCGAGTACATTTACACATCCTGTAGTGAATGGATTCTTTGTTTTGTGTATACTTTGCACTGTATTAAAGTTATAGTTTCTAAAGCTATAGTATCTATAGCTTGTTAATTCTTTAAATGCTTATTACTTTATCCTGTCTTTCAATCTGTAGATCTTTGAGGAGGATGAGATGCGTTCCCTCTTGCAGAACTCACTCCATGTTTTCCGTGCCATCAGTGGAACGTCCACTGGCTTCAGCTAGAATCTGATGAAGATCCCTTAAATTTAAGACTAATCAAATCTCTGCACACCTAAACTTTCAGCGTCCTGCTCCACGCTCTTCTGGATTAAAACATTGCTTAAATGTCAGCCTCTAAGAAAGTGCCATGTTAGTACAAGTGCTTAAAGCTCTTTCATTTTGCACCAGCTGTCCATCATGTTTTCCC
The DNA here is from genome assembly GCF_027358585.1 of Pangasianodon hypophthalmus. Lineage (NCBI taxonomy): Eukaryota > Metazoa > Chordata > Actinopteri > Siluriformes > Pangasiidae > Pangasianodon > Pangasianodon hypophthalmus. The sequence goes on from NC_069713.1 coordinate 20,755,754, forward strand.
CAAAATAAATAGATATTCAGCAACATCACATGTAGCAGCAGCCAAAATCTGACAGTCCCAGTGTATTTCATATTTCATATATAACTACTGAAAATGGTCAGTAGTTTTTTTTTTTTTTTTTTGTGAGCTATAGTATTATTATTATTACTATTATTATTATTTTTATTAAACACAGTGGATAGATGAATTTAGACAGGCGAAGGGGAAGAAATTTTAAACTATATTGAAGAACGTAATAAAACACCTTCATTTTAATAAGCTACATTTGTGGCCTTGATGTTCCTTTTAACGCATCACTCCTTTTAAAAATATGTATTATTATTATTATGATGCATTAATAAGTCAATAATGCCTGGTGCCTGTTAGCTCAGAATCTCTACCATCTTGACAATCCTTACTGAGGTTTTGAGATTTAACACCTTCAAGTCCTCACTATCTTTCTGATATTTTCCTCTTTGCATTGAAGTCTTAATTATTAGAGCACCACTGTCGCTGTGTTTACTGACAGTGGTGACAAACAACACAGTAAATGTACTATGAACACCTGCTTTATTCAGAGTGTGTTATTCCAAAGCTTGTGTTGGAGCAATGAACAGTTTCTAATTTTCTGAGTTTTAAATATAAGTGCTTACATGTGAGCAAATGGACCTGCACGGATGATTACATGCTAATAATTTGACTACTGTGTCTGAATTCTCAAACTCACAGCCAGGAGAAGCATTAATATGGATAGTTTCAAGATATTCAATTCGACTCAATTTTATTTGTATAACACGTTTAACAATGGACATTGTCACAAAGCAGCTTTACAGAAATCAGGATTTTAATTTAAATTTAAATTAAGATTTCTTTTTCATGTTTAACAAAATGTATGGTCCAAGAAAAAAATCTTGGATGCATTGCCTGTTGGTAATCAGTACAAGTCATGTTAAATTGGCAATCAAATAGGCTGATTGTTTCCACTGATTTTATCATTGTGGGAAATAATTCTTGAGATGAGTCCACAGCAGCGTGACGCCTTTGCCAGTGCTACACTGTGTAGCAGTTTGCATTGAGCAGGATTTACTAGTCTATTCAGGAACAACATCCTCTCATAGACTGGATTATTTATCTAAGTGCTGCTGTTATATAACTCATGGGACTGTATCTGAACGTGACTCCTGTTCAATGAGAACAAAATAACAGCTGCAAACAGTTGTTTTGTTTTGTTTTGTTTTTTTTACTCAATTTTGTTGTGGTTTTTGGTATTTGCAGAAGAATAAAAAAAGTACTTTAAATGAATAATTATTGTCTATGTGTTATTTGCTATCAAAAGAATAAAATGTGTTTTAAGAAACAATGGGAAAGGTTGTACTGTGTTGTTGGCATGTATGAATGAAAGGAAATCTTGAGAGGAAACCTTTAACCTGTACAACAAACGATGAATTCCCCTTGATGTCTTTCTGTTTAACCTTTTTTAAATATGTGATTTTTTTTTTTTTTTTTTTTTTTTTTAAGCTGGTTCATTAGTTGGCTCTTTAAGTTGAAGTCTCAAGTTTCAAGTTTATTTGTTATGTGCACAAATCAGGGTCAGGGACAGTTGGGTATTGAAATGCTTCTTATGAGGCATTCTCTACAGCTGTTCAATACAAAATATGTACATAAGAAGTACAATAATACAATTTTGGGGGGAGGAATACAATATACATACATATATACATACACATACACACACACACACAAACACACACACACTATATATATGTATATATAGTGTGTGTGTATATATACACACACCATATATACAAACTATGCAGAATTTGTTAGTCATAGGTATAAATATGTAGGGAAAGTGCAGATCCTAACTGTAGACACTGGCAAATGTGCAGTCACAGTAGCTTCTGTGTGAGAAAGACTCAGTAGCTGCGTTTACATGGCCACTAATAATCCGATCGTAATTGGACTAGAAGCACAATCAGATCTAAAAAGTCACATGTAAACACGTCAATCGGAATGAATTGGCCAAAACCGATTAAAATTTCTTTCGGATCGTAAGGGGTGGTTTAAATCTTTTCTAATCCGATGGAGAGGACATGTAAACACTTCATCGGATTGAAAATGAAACCAGTTCTGCGCATGTGCAATGACGTACAAATCACATAATGACGTATGACGCACGGCTGTCAGCGGTATTGGGGCTCTGATCGTAGCCTCACCAGGTGCCATGTACCACTTCACCACCACTCCTCGTCTGTGAAGTGGTGCAAGACGACGTTGTCCCACCGGTCCTTGCTTCAGACCCTCATCCACAGACGCCTTGTTCTGGGCTCGGGAAAGGGCGTTTTAATTGCTTAAATACACGCAGTGAATACACGTTTTAATTGCTTAAATACACGCACAAAACATCACGCGCTCGTCGTCTTCTAATTAGCAGCTGAAATAGGCAAATGTTAAGTCTGCTTTTTAAAACGAAAAAACAAGCAATGGTAAGAGAGTAGCTGCTAGTATCTGCATGTTGGAACGGTGGGAAACGTGTATTCGTGCACTGTGCGCATGTCAGAAGATCAAATCCGATTCTGTCATGTAAACGCGCATATCAACCCGATTACTTTATTCTTGTAAACACTGCGATCGGATTAATCAATCTGATTGATTTCATTCCGATTGAAACAAACACTAGTCATGTAAACGTGACTAGTGCTGTGGAACACTGTGGTAAAGAGTATCTGTCACACATGGCTGGAGTGGTAGAGCCTTTCCATTCCCACTTCCCTTTATCAGTACTGTTTCATAAGCCACAAAATGCCCACTGAAAGACATGTAAGCATGTTTATAAAGATTTAAGTGGGAAGTATTCCGTGTGCTGCCCTATTCATGTGATAATGGCGATATGAGACGCCAGGAGAGCTGTAAAGACGCCTGAGATAGGCTAATGTTCTGTAATAAACGTCTAACTTCCCGTAATCCTGTGTGGTTAACGTACGATACGAATGTGTGACATCATCCGTGTCCAAAAAAAGCAAACCATTGCGCACTCTTCGATGTAGATCAGCAACGTGTCACGTAAAACGTGAATTAAGAAACCTTCCTAACGAAGTGGACCTGGTGGGAAGTGCGAGGGGGAGGGGTTTGTTATTGCGCCATGGTCCTCTGGAGTACAGTGTTTAACAGTAGCAGGATGCCACGCCCACTTTTCCTGACAAGCCAAGAGACGCAGATTAGAGCTGCTTTCAGTTACAAGCACAGCACACTGGCTGAATATCGCAGTCTCATCAGGCTGCTTTAATCAGTGATCTCGAATTGTTTTGGAGCAGTTTATAACGGATTTAGCGTCTCTCTGAGTTCACATCCTCTCCTCGGATTTTTTTTAAATATATATACACCACACATGAAGAGCTTTTGAGGAAACTCTCCTCCTATCTGTGGATTTCCCTCAGTGATCCGGTATGAAGCTCCTAGGCTGGGATGGCTCTGTGGTGCTGATGTGCTTGTCCTTCACTCTGGTTGGAGTTGACAGCTTATCAGGTAATTGCTTTAGCTGGTTTAATCTCTATTAGTAGAGAGGTTTGGTTTTCCGCGAAACAGGGAAAGGGAGGAGGGCAGTCCAGCTGTGTGTGGAAATCTGCATATCCTGTAGACTTCCCGAAAATCAGGCACGAGCAAAAGGGACACCCGTTAATTCAGCATCCGGCCTCTCAGACATTCAGCACAGCTCCTGTTTACTCCAAAAAGAGAAATAAAAGTCGCCTAGATTCTATCTCTTGGCTACTTTATCTGAGATTTATTTGCATTCACTAATCTAAGTCAATGAGCAAAATAATTCACCTTTAATAAACTCATCTCATTGGATGATCTGTCTAATTTAATGATCTAACTAGTATATGCAAATACACTCTTAAAAGATTACATGTGTAACCCTAATGATCCTCTGGGAGAACCCTTAAAGAACCAAAGAACCTTTTTTTTCTAAGGGCGTAGGCCTGGATGGAATAAATCTCACCAAAGTCTTAAAGAATCTGAAATATCAACTTCACTCCAGCTTCGGGGAAAATGGAGAGCTTGAAAAAAAATGCTAGGATAAGATTTCGATGTAGAATATGAATAAAAGGTATTTACTGAAATAGGACAGGAGATAGAAATAATAAGAGATAATAAGAGAATTTGATCTACCTCAACTTGAGTTGCATGACTTTCTATTTTGTTTAATTCAGTTTAGTCTGTAGTTCAGCAGGCTTTTCTTGTTCTTGGGAAGTGTTTTTCATTTCAATCTTACAAAACATTGCATATGTAATGTAATCATTAATTACAAGCAGGAACAAGGTGTATTTCTCTGCCAATAAACACAATAGTAAAACCACCTGACCTGATAATACAATCGGTTACAAAGTTCAGGCCATTATATTAAACCCTTGTACTGCACGCATGATGTGCAACTACCAATAAAACCTTTATAAAACCTTTATTAAAAGCTACATATGCTTCATTTAACTTTTTTTTTCTCCGTATTGAAGGCAGTTTGCCTCCTCCAGAAAATCTCAGCCTGTCATGGGACCCACGCAATTTGTCTGTGCATATACACTGGAGAGAACCAGCTGGCTTGGACACAAAATGTAAAGTGAACTATACTTTAGCAATATATTATGAGGTGAGCCATTACTCCACTGTCTTATTGTCACCACAGAGCAAATACGAATGCCCTCCCTTGTTGAGCCATTCCGATAGGAATTTAAAGCTAACTTGTAAGAACACGTTTTACATGAATGTTTTCAGTGCATCTTCCACTTCCGTTGTTTCCTTAATCCCAAACCTATTTTTTTTTCCTCAACAGAAATGTCCTCCCAGACAAAATACTCCAAATATACATCGAACAAGCGATTTGAGCTTTAATCATCCCTTTTCTAAAGAGGATGAAATATGTGTTGGCCTAACAACAAACCCTATGGTCTGTGAAAACAAACCTGCCAGCAAAGAAGTATACAAAGGCCTATCTCCACCCCTAGGTAACCAACAAACAGAATGTACAATGCATAGTGTTTAATGCTCATATATCATGTATTTTTTATATCTTATGTATTAATATCTATTAATAGTGCATTCTGCTACTTGTATACTTGTTGACTTAATAATTTATTTATTTATTTATTATTTCACCTTTCCTAAAGCCTATAATTCTAAATGTTCCAAATGTTTAATTATGAGTCATTAAAGATTTATGAACATCATTAAACCTATTGAGGCCTTACAAATAATTACATAATTCGGTTACAGAATTGTCATTTCTTGTGTGCAAAGACACCGTATTGACTGCCCTCTCGTATTGCAGCCTTAGTGAAGAATTTCAGTTGTGTTTATTATGCTGAAAAAAAGATGAACTGCACATGGACTATAGTCAAAAATACCCCCGACCTTCAGCTCTTTTACAGGTGAGATCTTTATTTTAGTTTTTATTCTAAAGTCTTTATTTGAGCTTTTTTTGTATTTGGTTTCTTGTTTTTTGCCTGAACATTAATGTACTAATGCATGTATTGTCCCATCCCATAGGGAAGTGAATAAAAACAAAGACAGCCTAAAGCATTGTTTGTCATATCTCACCTATGGAACCATGAAGACAGGCTGTCACCTTCATGATGAAAACCTTACGACTTCTGCAAAGGTTTACTTTGTCATCAATGGAACTGGAGACAATCACCTGATTAACAACAGATTTATGATAGAAATACGTGTCGCAGGTTGGTTATGCATTTTTTTTTTTTTAGTTTTGTGAAAATTTCTCTAAACCTAAAAGATTAAGGACTAAAACTATGGTAAAACTCTACTTGACATTTTTTTTTACTTTTTTTTTTTGTATCTTGTATGTGCATGAACCAGTGCTAAGTGAGTTGTGTGTTTTTAAATAATGCTTTTTGTCACCTATTAAAATGATCACATTAAATTTTCCATTGGCTATTCTCTCTCTCTTTTATTTAACAGTGAAACCGCCTAAGCCCAAGGTCAGCATCACGCAGGAAGGCGAACGCCTCCATTTTCAAGCAAGCACTCCCAATTTTGTAGCACCACAATGTTTGAAGTACAAGTATATGTACAGCAAATGCAATGAAAAGGTGAGACACTGGTGTTGTATGTGCTTTGCTGCTTATTAATGTGAAATATAATTAGCCCATGTAAAACCAACAACATATTAACTACTACATACATAAAACACACTGCCTTATTGGTCACACACTTGACATCCTGTATTTTGGTGGCCTTTTACTGGGTTTTCATTGAAATTGTCTTACACTAAATGCTTTTGAGATTTATAAATTTATGTATGTTTAATTCAACAGCATGCAATGGATATACTCTCACCAGTCACTTTTAAAGGAACACCTGTACACATGCTCATTTATGCCATTCAAGTAGCAGCAGCACAATGCATAAAATCATGCAGATACAGGTCAAGCCCTTCAGTTAATGTTCACATTAAACATCATAATGGAGGAAAATGTGATCTCTGTGACTTTAACCGTGGCATGGCTGTTGGTGCCAGATGGGCTGGTTCGAGTATTTCAGAAACTGCTGATCTCCTGTGATTTTCATACACAACAGTCTCTACTGTTTACACAGAATAGTGCGAAAAACAAAAAACATCCCGCGTGCATAGGGTCTGCAGACTATGAGAGAAATCAGAGGAGAATGACCAGACTGGTTTGAACTGACAGGAAGTCTACAGTAACTCACATAAGCACCCTTTAAACCGTGTTGAGCAGAAAAGCATCTCAGAACGCACATCAAACCTTGAAGTGGATGAGCTACATCAGCAGAAGACCATATCAGGTTCCACTCCTGTCAGCCAAGAACAAGAATCTGAGGCTATCATGGAACTGGACAGCAGAAGACCGGAAAAAGACCAGATGATTTTTTTTTCTAATCTTTAGACTGTATTTGGGTGAGTCTGAGTTACTATCTCCTTCCTGGAAGCTTGAACCAATCTGGCCATTTGCCTTTGACTTCTATTTCTTTGACATCTCAACAAGGCAATTCCATCCACAGAATTATTGCTCACTCAGTGTTTTTTATTTTTTGCACCATTCTGTGTAAACTCTAGGGACTGTTATGTGTGAAAATCCCAGCAGTTTCTGAAATACTCAACCCAGTCCCTCTGGTATTAGTATCCATGCCATGATCAAGGTCACAGAGATGACACTTTCTCTTCATTCTGATGTTTATTGTAAACATTATCTGAAGCTCTTGATCTGTATCTGTATGATTGTTTGCATTGCACTGCTGCCACATGATTGACTGATCGGATAACTACATGAATGTGCATGTGTGCAGGTATTCCTAATAAAGTGGGCAGTGAGTGTACTTTAATGCTTATGTAACCTCATACCTTTTTTGTTCTACTGAATAATTCATAGTAGTTACTCAATAACATACTTTAAGATGAATAGCAGAATCATAGCTGTGACTTTTAGATATCAAAATTAGGTAACAAATTCTACAAACCACAAACAGTGTTTGTGTATTGATGTGTAGAGTGAAGTGGTCGAAACAGAAAAAAACTCAACACTTGTGGAATACGACACAGCCTGCAAGTACGCTGTTCGAGGACAGGTCATATACTCAAGCTACTGCGGGGGGGACGTAGACATTGAGAGTGACATGAGCGAACCTGTGTATTATGGTATTGTAACCCTTTCTAGACTCCTACACTTCCAAAAACACCAAATAACTACAATTTGGACTACAGTTAACATTCTAGTTAAGACTCTGCTTCTACATTCTAGTTAAGACTTATTGTTCATCAAAGCCAAAATCCAAATTGCCTACATGTCTATTTTTAGACTTGCTATGGTTTTGGCTGTACGTTAAGATTTCTGTACTGTATCTCTAATCAGATAAAATATTCTGATATATACTTTGACTAAGTAAATGACAAGCAAATCCCTTTCTTCTGTAGGTGAGGATGGTGACCCAAATTTGGCATTTAAAGTGGTTATGATCATCACCCCTTTAATAGTGTGCTGCTGTCTCATAGCAGCTATAGTGCTGTTTAGGAGGTAATTATCATTATTCCTGCTTCATCTGTTTACTTTGTGTGTTAAGTCAGCATTTTTAGTTAAAATGAGTGGCATTAAAAAAAAATAATATCAATATTTTTGTAGCATGGCTGTTACTTACGTGTCCTTTATTGTAAAATATTTAGATTGCATTTTCATTACTGATATGGTTCTTATTGTTTAATCCAACCATTTGTTATTGTATCAATGTTTCCACAGAAACAAGGATATCATTCTCCCAAAGATTCCTGAACCATCCCTGTTTTTCAAGGATATGCTTAACAGTACTTCTGATGGACTTTCAAAGGTAACCACCTCAGAGTGATACAGATAGACAGATAAGCACCTGACAGAGGTGAAACAAGACATGCTAACTTTCCTGTTGAAATACTAATATGCCTATGTCTCTCTTGCACCACAGAGCCTGGGTGGAGGAAAACTCTATGTGCCTGTTAAAGAGGTTGTGGTTAGCGGCGTGAGCCTGGAACCAAAGTCTATTCTTTTACACCCAAACCATGATACCTGCATCTAAACTACATAATGCTGTGCTCTGAAAATGGCCAGTAGTGGACTAACAGTGACAAAGTCTGGCTCTGATATCTAGCAGCTTAATCTTAAATCTATGCGCAACACTGTTGCCTTTTAAGAGCTACTTAGTTCTGTGCATTCCTTCATTCTTCAGGCTAGGTAAAGGACTGTCTTGCATTCACAATTGTATTAGATAGATTGTGATGTACTCAGTGGCCATCTGAGTTCATGTATGAATGAGGAAATCATGGTGACATCTCTTCACAAGCTCAGCAAAGCCAGACCACAGGCCCTGGGATCTGCTGAGTCCCGAAAATATTCAGTAAAGAAAGAGAACGATGATGTGCTTGCAAACAGCATTACTCAGGAGTATAGCTATATTTCCCCACTTGGGTAATAATGCAAATGGAAACGGGTAACCTTGTAAATAAAAGGACACTTAACATAGACATTTAGCCATCTTTTATCATCTGTACCTCTTCTGTACATCAGTGGCAATTTCAATCTAATATTATATGGCTGTATAGTGTTCATAGGAATATTTGTAAATATTGACATACAGAAAGGTTTTCTACATAGTTTGCTCTGTAAATAAAAAGAACATGGTTAACTATGGTGATGAGTTTGTGGTGTTTTTTTATCCATTACTGTTTTTTGACTAGGTATGGTCTGATTAACCCCACAAGCTCCTGGCTATTATTCAGTTACCCATCATAAAGCATATTACTCAGTAACTACCATTATTTATTCATTAACTACTATGAAAATAATAGCAAAAAGCATGTCGATAAAAGAGTGAACACTGTAATTCTGGACTTGCCACCAGGTCTTGGGATGAAGCCATGGGGAAGTAGACAATTTTGAAGTGGAATTTGAATGTATCATTTCCGCATCACCATAAACAATCTGTTTTGCACATAATATCCCATGGCGGTTAAGCAGTTCCATGAGATGGTGCTTAGTTTACAATAGGAACACTCCGTCTTGATTAGAAGGCAGAAATATTCTTGATCTCTTCAAAAAACCTACGGTACCAGGCTATTGGTAGATACAAGTCAGTATTTATTCACAAGCATTCAGCCATTGTGTACATTTATCTGGGTTACTCTATAAGACACTTTCTAAGACTCAGTGGTTAAGAATTTATGACAATTAGTCCCAAATAAACCTAATGGACAGTTTTACCAATGAGTCACAAATGAAGAACTTAACGTCAACTAATTATGGGAAGGTGAACTAGACTGTAGCACTGAACATACCTATTTAAGAGGTTATGCTATATATTATGTTTCTGTCATAGCCAGTCAAATATTATAGCTTATAGCTTTTCAATCAAAAATAGTTAAAAGGAACAACAGCTGATACAGATGAATCACAAATGTTACTGGTTTCAGTCTCATTCCTTCAGCCATGGCTGCTACTACAAACAGTGTTACTACCAAAGAGTATCAGGTTTTATGAAGTTTAAACTGTACAGAGTGCTAGTTAACTACACAGATGCAGTAGATACGGTATTAATAACAGATTCTGAATTTCATGTCATAATGTTCTGCAATATGACCTTATTTCTTGAATAGTAAAATATGGACTTGTTTAACGTTGAAAGGAAGGATAAATCTCAGTGTCCACTGTCTTGAGTCTGGAAGCTAAACCTAATTCTTCATCCAACAGGAAGTCCCATTTGCACTCAACGTTACAACTTCCTGCTTTATTCAGCTTCTACTCTGGCCTGGATCATAGGGAAAATATCTCCAAACTTATAATGAGCTGATAATGTGTGGCTTGTGCATTGCATGGGATAGATCCATTCTGTGGTCAAAGAAATGGATGTTTTCCATCCTGAATGAAGCTATTATGAGTGTAATCAGTCTCCAGAGTGGCTATTTCCTTAGTTTCCTTAATGGCTATGTTCTCATGATTTACTGAACCCCTCCTTTTTGTTGTGCATTTTGTAGATGCCAAAAATCTAAATCAACCATGAGTTTATTGTTCTGTTTTGTGTTATGTCTTCTGTGGTTTAAAAAAAAAAAAAAAATCAACATGAATGGTAAGTATGATTAGGGGTGAGGATGGTGGGACAGAAACCTAACCCTGAAGTGACTATGCTATGCCCTACTCACAGCTATCCGTGTCCAGACATTCAAGAGAGCATAAGTGAACCATCTCGGGAGAGAAACAAGAAGGGACTTTGTTTCCCTCTGCATGCCCAGCAGCCAGCACAGTGGCACAGCGAGTGGTGTTGCAGCCTCACAGCGATCCATCATACCCATCAACTCAGCAGGTGTGCACAGGGGATCATCAATTGTTGGTTTGAAATGAAATGATTTTAAATGACTACATGGTGTTTAAGTCTGAAATAGAGACTAAAATAAAATATCAGACATTGTAATACAACCTAGTAGTTATCCACAATGGGATGAAAAGGAATTTTACAAGAGGATGATCTTTGTCTGTTTGGTTTGTTTGTTTGTTTGTTTGATTGATTAGAGGGAGGCTGTTTCAACTGCCCGACTTTCAAATAAAGCTCTGAAACTGCAGTGTACAATGAGTTATTCAAGGCCTGTACTCCAGTATAGATGCTTTCAAGAAGTTTCAAATTCAGCCTCAAATCAAACTTTTGTTGAACAGTGTTTTAGTTTATGGACTGCTATTGCACAGACATGTATGGTGTCAATTTTGCAGCCACATCCCTTTAGAGAACCACAAGAGCACAGTTTTATCACAAAGAAGAAGTTTTAATGAAGCTCATATGAAACAGGAGGCTTAGTATTCGTTAAGAATGAAATATGATTTCAGCTCTATTTTACCAAACATTTTTAAATAAAGCTGAATGTGAGCTATCTCATATAAGTGTAAGTGTGATAGTAGAAAGGAGTATATCTGACCCCTGAACTTCAATACAGTCAATATGGTGTGTAAGATTGTCAGAGATTATTGGGAACTTGCTGCTGGTAAAATACTGAGCTTGCATAAGTCTTTTACCCATACCTTGCAATAAAAAAATAAACTATGTATTTTAACTTGCTCCCAAATAATAATTCAAGAAGGTTACAAGCCAAGTGTGTAGTCGTAGGTTTTACAGTTCCACTTCCTCTTATCATTACATGAAAATTAACCAATCGACTGTGTAACGAGCAAAGTTAGTGGTAATTCTGAGAATGTAAAGGGCAAAAGTAGGCCACTTTGCCCATATGTGAGATTGAGTCATGACAGGGTTCTCTAAACAGAGAAGGCAGATACAGTACTGTTCAAAAGTCTTAGGCACATGCAAAGAAATGCTTTAGAGCAAAGATGCCTTCAAAAATAATGAAATTAAATGTTTCTACATTTCAAAAAAATACTATAAAGAGCAGTAAACAGTAATGAAGCAAAGTCAATATTTGGTGTGACGATCCTTCGCTTTAAAAAAAATAGTAGTCTCAGGTACAATGTGTGCAGTTTTATAAGGAAATGAGCTGTAAGTGTTACTGAGTGTCTTGCAGAACCAGCCACAGTTCTTCTGGAGACTTTGACCTTGCTTCTTATTTTTGCAGCAAAACCCAGCAGCCTTCATTATGTTTTTTGTCTGAAAAGTGGTCTTTTATGTAATATGCTGCTTTCTTTACTGACATACAAACATTTTCTGTAATATTTAATTTTGTGCTGGAAAACTATTGTTTGGAAATCTGATATGTTTTTGTATTGAATCAATAATTTATACATCATAAAATAAAAATCTATAACAAAGTCTGTACTAAAAAAATAGGGTGCCTAAGACTTTTGCACAGTACTGTATATCACTGTTGGGAAAATGTTACTATATATAGAATGAAGAAAGACTTAAAACCAGTATGATTTAAAACCAGTATGATTTATGACTTAGACAAGACAATGGAACATGAGTCTAATAAGTAAGCTTTCCCAGGGCAATTTCTAGTCTTTTTAACATAACTTTAACATAGCCCCCAAATGTTTAACATAAACTTAAAACGGTGTCATATGAAACAGGGCCATTGTTGAACATTTGGGGGCCCAGCAACAACTTACTCAGCTGATCGGTGCATTTTATTTAATATGCAGGAATGAGCAGAGTTAATACATTACCTTGGATGAGGTAAAAACAGAAAACAGTTAAACAATAAATAAATATATTATAATATATTATTATATATTATATAATATAAATATATTATTTAACAATTAAACAATAAAAGAAAACCAACTGAACAAGTCCTATACTCACAAAAGGAATTAAATCTGTAAAGGAGGTAATTAATTAATTAAGTAGTTAATTTATTTATTAAGGTAAAGAAAAATAAACATTAGAAATAATATGCTTACTGTGGCACTAAAATATCTGCTATGTGTTAACCTTAGCTAACATAATTTTTTACATTTTTACATGACTGGGGGAAATTAGCTGGTTATCCACTAACAAACCTTGTAATGTTGGTTTCTTCGATGGTTGTGATAATCTGAGTTGCTATAGTTCTGAAAAGAACTGTAGGTGATTGACAATTCTACCACCTGGGTGGCGCCCTGGCAGCTCATACCACTTATAGCGAAGGAAACGGCCCTGGTCTCCAAATACACAGAAATCATTTGTATTGCAAGAAATGAAACAGTGACCTTTTTGTATGGAATACACAGGGGTATCACGCACATACACACATTCACACTTATAGGCCATTTAGAAGAAACTAATTAAATAATGGAATTATTATAGATTAAATGCATTTCAGATACAATATACAGTCAGGTCCGGAAGTATTTGAACAATGACAGAGTTTTTGTGATTTTGTCTTTATACACCACCACAATGGATTTGGAATAAAACAATCAAGATGTGATCGAAGTGTAGACTTGCTTTATTTTAAGAGGTTCCACAAAAATATGGCATTTACCATTTAGGAATTACAGCCATTTTCAACAAAGTACCTCCATTTTCAGGGGCTCAAAGGTATTTGGAAAATTGACTGACAAGAAGTTAATTGACCAGGTGCAATCCATGCCCTCGTTACTTCAAGACAAATGAAGCAGATAAAAGGTCCGGAGTTGATATCAGGTATTGAGTTGGCATTTGGCAGCTGTTTGACTGGAGCTACCAATATGAAGTCCAAGGAGTCCAAGGTGCAAGTGAAGGAGGCCATCATTAGGCTAAAAAAACAACATAAATCTATAAGAGAGATAGCAAAAACATTAGGTGTGGCCAAATCAACAGTTGGGTACATTCTTACTAGAACCAGAAGATATGACCACATCACCCCTATCTTATTCACACCGCTCCAAATCAAATTTCGTATTGATTATAAAATACTACCACAGTACCTGAGCGAACTTTTGGTCTTTTATGATCCGACATGCCTACTTAGATCAAAAGGTGCAGGCTATTGTTGGTACCTCGAATAGTGAGGGCTACAGCTGGGGATAGAGCTTTCTCTTACAAAGCCCCACAGTTATGGAACAGCCTCCCACTTAGTGTTCTGGGCTCAGACACAGTCTCAGTGTTTAAGTCTAGGCTGAAAACATATTTGTTTAGTCAAGCCTTTGTGAATAGTTTTTTTTTTAGGTAAAGGAGCAGGTCTGGAGGGTTCACAGGCATAGAGTGCTGTGGTGAACTGGGATGTTTGGATGTTGTCGCCCCCCAACTCTCACGTGTTCACTCAGGGTTGCCTTATGTCCCAGGGTGCCCTCATGTCTGTGTTAGCTTCTGGCTCTCCCTTTTAGTTATGCTATCATAGCTAGTCTTGCCGGAGTCCCTGCTTGCACTCTGCAGTCAAAGTACATTGTCCTTAACTATTAGAGGACAAAGTCATAAGTTCGAGTCTCAGGTCCGGCAGGGATTGTACCCTCAATACCACGACTGAGGTGAGACCCTTGAGCAAGGCACCGAACCCCCAACTGCTCCCCGGGCGCCGCAGCAAAACAGGCTGCCCGCTGCTCTGGGTGTGTGTTCACGGTGTGTGTGTGTTCACTACTGTGTGTATGCACTTGGATGGGTTAAATGCTGAGCACAAATTCCAAGTATGGGTCACTACACATGGCTACACATCACTTCACAAAAGCATACCTAACAATGTCTGCCTCTCTTTCCCTCTCTCTGTCGAGCTACACATGCTACTCCTGACATGCTACACATGATACTGCCTACTTCTGGTTGGAGTTCTCATCGGTTGAGATTGCTTGCTGCTGGGGGAGGCCCCATATGGACAGCCTGAAGAACTGTTTGGATTGCTGGGGCTGTGGAGATGGCTTGGGGATCTCATATGGGGAGCTGTACTGTGATGGCTTGGGACTGTGATTGCTGTGGTGGCTTTGGGGCTGCAGTTGCCATGCAACTTCGTACTCAGGACTCCATCAGTGGACAGTGGATAGATTTTAACCAACCGGACATCTTACAAAAACTGTGATGAATTTACTGGTTGCACATGTGTACTATTTGCTCATGTAGTACACAATAATAGAAGGGATTTATTTGTAATTGCACTATCCGTTGCACCCAGATGAGGATCGGTTCCCTTTTGAGTCTGGTTCCTCTCAAGGTTTCTTCCTCATACTTGCTCATTTGGCCGATGTAGGATACAAATGAGTTGAAGGTTACAGGTCTTGCCCAAAAATGACAGCTTGGCAGTAATGGGATTTGAACACACAAGCTTCTAAGCTGTGACTCAAAAAATCTTCACCACCGAGCCACCACAACTAGCTTGCATTGATTCAACTACATCTAGCACTGAATTAACACCACTAAAAGATTGCAATGAATCAATGAATAGCTGTGGTAGCTCAGTGTTATGGCTTTGAACTGCAGATAAAGCGGTCATGTGTTCAAATCCCGACGCCACCAACCATCCTTGAGCAAGACCCTTCAGCTCAGCTGTATCCTGCATCAACATGCTGGGTTATGTGTTATTTTATACTATGTATGATATTACAGTACTTTACTCTAAATATGATTTACAGGAGTTTACTGTAAATTTTACAATACTTTATTGGCAACCCAGTAAAGTGTTTTAAAATTTACAGTAAACAACTGTAAATATGTTTTATAGTTGTTTACTGTAAATTTTACAATACTTTATTGGCAACCCAGTAAAGTGTTTTAAAATTTACAGTAAACAACTGTAAATATGTTTTACAGTTGTTTACTGTAAATTTTACAATACCTTATTGGCAACCCAGTAAAGTACTGTAAAATTTACAGTAAACAACTGTAAATATGTTTTACAGGAGTTTACTGTCAATTTTACAAATTACTGCAGTACAGTACAATTCTACAGTACATTTTTTACAGTGTAGACAGACTTGTTTTAAAAAAAACACACACACACCAGACTTCCTTCTTACGAAACTAAACACCACATTGAAATGCTAGTCCAGTGAATAAGCTCCTTCACTCCTCCCATGCAGATGATTCACTTTGAGTAAGTCCTGCTAACGTGTCAGGCATTTTTTCCACTGTGGACTCGTCTGGTGATGATAGACAAGTTCGTTACTGAAAATAACCTTGGGAAAGTTTCGGATTTTTAGTTTGTTTGTTTTTTTACAAGAATTACAACATGTTTAAACACAAGTATGTTAGAGTATTGAGTAGAAACGCGATAATGTTTTGCGGATACTGGCATGTGGACTTCATACGCCTCCTGTGTTTCTCCGTCATGCTGGCTGGAGTTGCCTCAGAATCAGGTAAACACTTCATTCACCATTTGAATTACCTACTGTTTTGACACAAATACTGTTTAGACATAACATTCAGTACAGTACTGAAGCAGTATAGCACAGTATTATAGACAATAGGATGTAGCCTTTAGTGTTCCTGAAAGCGCGTGACGATTTGCCTATTAGTCATTTTTGTTCTTTGGAAGCGCCAACGCATGGGACACACATCTAAATACTGGAAGTAGTAGAGCATTTATAGTAATCATAGAGTCAGCAGGGTGAATTACACATATTTATGATGCATATATGCATAAGATATACTACTGTAACAAAATAAGCATAGAGTTATTTCAAATCATGTAGAGATTACATTAGAGATTGGAGAGCTTTATTTATGATTTGTCTAGCCATGTATGAGTATACAGTAGAACAAAATAGCATTCTCCAAGGACTTGGTGCAAAGTTACAGTAAGTGATAACAGTGAAACGCCAACATGTAGTGACAAATTAGAAGTACAAACCAATAAATAGATAGCTAGAATCTGTACAATGAGAACAGTACAATAAATACAACACAACACAAATGTTGTATTAGTGTTAACATAGAGTACATACACAGAGCAGCCATAAAGCCATACCATTAAAATCACTGACAGGTGAAGTGAATCACATTGTTTATCTCGTTACAATGGCGCCTGTCAAGGGGTGGGATATATTATACTATTAGGCAGCAAGTGAACAGTCCATTCTCGAAGTTGATGTGTTGGAAGCAGGAAAAATGGGAAAGTGTGAGTGTGAGTGACTTTGACAAGGGCCAAATTGTGATGGCTAGACGACTGGGTCAGAGCGTCTCCAAAACAGCAGGTCTTGTGGGGTGTTCCCGGTATGCAGTAGTTAGTATCTACCAAAAATGGTCCAAGAAAGGACAACTGGTGAAACGGTGACAGGGTCATGGGCACCTAAGGCTCAGTGATGCGCGTGGGGAGCGAAGGCTAGCCCGTTTGGTCCGATCCCACAGAAGAGCTACTGTAGCACAAATTGCTGTAAAGGCTAATGCTGGCTATGATAGAAAGGTGTCAGAACACACAGTGTGTCACAGCGTGCCCATGCTGACCTCTGTCCACCGCCGAAAGCGCCTACAATGAGCAATTGGGCGTCAGAACTGAACCGTGGAGCAATGGAAGAAGGAGGCCTGGTCTTGTGAAACATGTTTTCCTTTACATCGTGTGGACGTCAGATGCCTGTGTGTCACTTACCTGGGGAAGAGATGGCATGTGATTAGTAAAGCCTTATCACAACAACCCGCATCATAAAAGTCCCTGAGCATTAGAAGTAAAGTGTCTAATGTGCTGGTACTGGTATGACAGGTAATGCTGGTGAAGGTTGACATTCCTGAGTATGCAGTGTCTGTGAATATGGTGTAGTAAAAAAGAACAAAATATGCAGACAGTGTGCCTAGTGATTAAAGTGGCTAGTGTGTGTGATGATGGGGGTTTGTGCCCATTAATTCAGTGAGGTGGTTAGGGGCACTTTAATATTAAGGGTTCTGACAGCTTGTGGAAAGATGTTTGTTTCTGGAATCTGGGGGAGCTGGCCTGGATACTTCGGTATCTTCTGCCAGATGGGATCACCACTATACTGGTGGCTGTACTGAGGTAGCATTTGTGATAGATGACCTGTAATGGAGTAAGAGAGCCTTGTGATGTTCTCTGCAGTCTTGCCTACCCGCTGCAGGGTCTTGCAGTCTGATGCACTGTATTTCCTGTACCAGACATTGATGCAGCTGGTGAGGACACACTAAATGACCTCTGTAAAATGTGGTGAGGATGTGGGGGCATATGTGTAGGAAATGGAGGTGCTGTTGGGCTGTTTTGCATAAGGATATGGTGTTGTAAGACCAGGTTAGGTCATCAGACATACGCATGTGACGACCTTACAGTTCATCACAGTTTTTCTAAAGTCCACAATCATCTCCTTTTTCCTGTCAACATTAAGAGCTGGGTAATATGATGATAATATTAATATTGTGATCAATTATGTCACAGTACACTTTTTGGAGATATCATGATATCTTTTTATAAATTATAAACACTGGAAGCAGATTTGATAAAGTTTTCTACTGTCTGAATCTTTAAAATTGTTTTTAATTTTTTTCTTTTCAGTGTAAACTTATTTCGTGTGCACTTTAAAAAATATTATCAGACAAATTTTCAAAGGCTTATTTTAAAATGAAACACTATTGTTTTGCTGGCAGTTTGTTAGGAAACCTGTAAAAGATAAGAAAACTTGATGATGCAGTTTGATCTATGCTTTACAGTACAGTTAGTTACATCATCAGTGTGAACGGATAGGGGCTGAGTAGGCAGTCCTGGGGTGTGCCGGTGCTCAGTATGGTGGTGCTGGAGGTGTTGTATCTGATCTGAACAGCCTGTGGTCCTTTAGTCAGGAGTCCTGATTTTATGTGCATTAAGTGTTTTAATGAAGAATCTTAGGAGGGCACAGTGGCTTAGTGGTTAACCCTGTTTCCTCACACCTACAGACTTTGGGGATCAATTCCCACCTCCGCCCTGTGTGCGCAGAGCTTGCATGTTCTCCCTGTGCTTTGGGGGTTTCCTCCCCCAGTCCAAAGACATGTGTTGTAGGCTGACTGGCATCTCTAAATTGTCCGTAGTGTGCGTGCCGGATTGTGCCTTGTGATGGACTGGCAGCCTGTCAAGGGTGTCCCTGTCTTGTGCCCTAAACCTCCCTGGGATATGCTCCCCGTGACCCTGTGTAGGATAAGCAGTACAGAAAATGGTTGGATGAAGACTCTTAATAAGAAGGGGAATAAGGTAGACTGGGAAATAAAGAACATTACTTGGTTCTTCTACTTAGCATTCAGAGATTTTTTTTACTTAATGTACTGTGTTCATATAATTTTCCTGCTGTTGTGTCTGTTTTACTGCTACTGCAAAAAATGAATGATAAAATGTTGCTTACCTGTTAGTGATGCTTTTTAGTATGATTTGTTACTAAATCTGTACATCTGGAATTTTAGAAAACATAACCCTGTTATTGTTGTTATTGCTCAGTTTAACATCTTAATATGTAGTCAACTTTATTATTATATGTTATTTATTAGGATCTATTAATAATGCATTCTACTACTTTTACACTTTAAAATGAATTCCTAAAGCCTATAATGCCAAAAGTTTAATTGGAAATCATTCAAAATTTCAGCAACATTATTAAAATTATTGAGACATTACAAATAATTTTCAGTTATATTTAATTTCTCTGTGCAAAGACACTGTATTGACTCCCTTTTCATATTGCAGCCTTAGTGAAAAACTTCATTTGTGCTTATTGTGGTAATAAAAAGGATGAACTGCACATGGACCATAATAAGAAATATTTCTGACCTATTGATGCTGTTGTCAGTCTTGCCAGTTTTTTTAAGTACAGTATATTGTGTAAGTGATGTGTGTTTATATGTAGAAAATAACACTAAAGGGTTGGCAGTAAAATAACAAACTAATAAAAAAACAAAACCAATGACCAAATTATCACATTAAATTTTACATTTTCTGTTTCTTTTATTTAACAGTAAAACCACCTAAGCCCAATGTCAACATCACACAGGAAGGTCGACTCCTCCGTTTTCAAGCAAGCACTCCAAATTATCTAGCACCACAATGTTGGAAATACAGATATATATACAGCAAATGCAATGAAGAGGTGAGAAACTGGTGCTGGTGTGCTGGCATCATTAACTATTTTTTGTTACCATTGAAATAATGTTATATAGTAGTTAAATAATAGTATATAGTAACTTTGCTGCTTATTAATGTGAAATAAAATTAGCCATTAAAAAACCTACGAACATGTCACATATTAACTACTACCTATATAAAATACACTGGTTTCCTGGACACACACTTGACATCCTGACTTTTCACTGTTTTTCATTGAAATTGTCCTACAGTAAATGCTTACGAAATGTAAAAGTTTATGAATGTTTAATTTAACAGTGTGCAATAGATATTTTTTTAACACTCGTAGAAACACATACCTTTCCAGATCGTACTACTGAATAATTTATAGTAGTTACTGAATAATATGCTTTTAAGATGAATAGCAGAATACTAAGCTGGAAATTGAAGACATTAAAATAAAAGCATTTCAGAAAACTAAACCTTTTCAGCTATTTGCATGACATTGTTTGTGTATTGATGTGTAGAGTGAAATGGTTGAAACAGGAGATAACCCAACATTACATGTGGAATACGACACAGCCTGCAAGTACGCTGTTCGAGGACAGGTCATATACTCAAGCTACTGCGGGGGGGACGTAGACATTGAGAGTGACATGAGCGAACCTGTGTATTATGGTATTGGAACCCTTTCTAGACTCCTACACTTCACAAAATACCAAATAACTACAATTTGGACTACAGTTAACATTCTAGTTAAGACTCTGCTTCTACATTGTTCATCAAAGCCAACATGTCTATTTTTAGACTTGCTATGGTTTTGGCTATAGGTTAAGATTTCTGTACTGTATCTCTAATCATATAAAATATTCTGATATATACTTTGACTAAGTAAATGACAAGCAAATCCCTTTCTTCTGTAGGTGAGGATGGTGACCCAAATTTGGCATTTAAAGTGGTTATGATCATCACCCCTTTAATAGTGTGCTGCTGTCTCATAGCAGCTATAGTGCTGTTTAGGAGGTAATTATCATTATTCATGCTTCATCTGTTTACTTTGTGTGTTAAGTCAGCATTTTTAGTTAAAATGAGTGGCATTAAAAAAAAATAATATCAATATTTTTGTAGCATGGCTGTTACTTACGTGTCCTTTATTGTAAAATATTTAGATTGCATTTTCATTACTGATATGGTTCTTATTGTTTAATCCAACCATTTGTTATTGTATCAATGTTTCCACAGAAACAAGGATATCATTCTCCCAAAGATTCCTGAACCATCCCTGTTTTTCAAGGATATGCTTAACAGTACTTCTGATGGACTTTCAAAGGTAACCACCTCAGAGTGATACAGATAGACAGATAAGCACCTGACAGAGGTGAAACAAGACATGCTAACTTTCCTGTTGAAATACTAATATGCCTATGTCTCTCTTGCACCACAGAGCCTGGGTGGAGGAAAACTCTATGTGCCTGTTAAAGAGGTTGTGGTTAGCGGCGTGAGCCTGGAACCAAAGTCTATTCTTTTACACCCAAACCATGATACCTGCATCTAAACTACATAATGCTGTGCTCTGAAAATGGCCAGTAGTGGACTAACAGTGACAAAGTCTGGCTCTGATATCTAGCAGCTTAATCTTAAATCTATGCGCAACACTGTTGCCTTTTAAGAGCTACTTAGTTCTGTGCATTCCTTCATTCTTCAGGCTAGGTAAAGGACTGTCTTGCATTCACAATTGTATTAGATAGATTGTGATTTACTCAGTGGCCGTCTGAGTTCATGTATGAATGAGGAAATCATGGTGACATCTCTTCACAAGCTCAGCAAAGCCAGACCACAGGCCCTGGGATCTGCTGAGTCCCGAAAATATTCAGTAAAGAAAGAGAACGATGATGTGCTTGCATTACTCAGGAGTATAGCTATATTTCCCCACTTGGGTAATAATGCAAATGGAAACGGGTAACCTTGTAAATAAAAGGACACTTAACATAGACATTTAGCCATCTTTTATCATCTGTCCCACTTCTGTACATAAGTGGCAATTTCAATCTAATATTATATGGCTGTATAGTGTATATAGGAATATCTGCAAAGAAATGTTTTCTTCATATTTTGCTCTGTAAATAAAACTGAGTATGGTTACCTATGGTGGAGTTTGTGGTGTTTTTATTTGTTATTGTTTTTGACAAGCACAATCTGTTTAAATCCACAAAGTCCTGGCTATTATTCAGTTACTCATCATAAAGCATATTATTCAGTAACTACCATTATTCATTCAGGAACTACTGTGAAACTAATACCAAAAACATGTAGTTACAAGACTCGCCAATGGGGCTAAGGTTGAAACCATGGGGGAAAGGATTTGGGGTTGGGACTGCTTATATGAAAAATGTACAACATAATGTGCGCAGTAAATGTTTTATTACAAACAGTTAAATCATCAACTAATTATTGGAAAGTCTTGGTCAGACTAATACTGGAAATACTGTACCTATTTAAGAGGTTGTGCTATATATTACTTTTATGTCATAGCCAGTCATCTACTTAAATTTCTAACTTTCCCAACTAAATAACTAAAAGCTCAGCAACAGCCGACACAATGCTACTGGTTTTGCAGTGCAACGCTGCTAAACATGCAAAACAAGTTACAAGTTACTCTGGTACAAAGAGTATCAGATTGCATCTATGAACATGAAACTGTAGAGAGAGTAAGTTGCATGGCTAGAGCTTTTTCAGACTGGACATGTGTACTGGTTCCGATATTCATAACTGTTTCTGCGTGTCATGTCATAAAGCCTTGACGTATAGGGTAGTTTCTTGCTAGAAGTGGTATAAGCCGTTGCTTAGGGCCCCGGACCACCAGGGGCCTCATGATTTTTAAACTATACATGCAAAAAAGTGCATTTGTCAAAAACGTTTATGTATTTGGCAATTGCAGCAAGGCATTGCCTTGTGCAAAAAGAATAGAAACTGCAATTTAGGTAACTAATGTAACTAACATCAGTTCACATAGAAGCTGTACTAATGAAGTGCTCATATCCATCAGGGATGGGGAAAAAAGCAGAAGAGTAGAAACAAACCCAAAACACCTGTAAGAAACTAATGCTAATTAATTGGATTTATTCAGTTTTTCTGCTTTCTTGCTTCTGCTTGATGATGTAATTAAAATGAAAAAAAAATTATTGGCTACCTAGGTAGCTGACTAGTATCAAGAGTAAGTAGTTCCTAATTAAGTTGCTAGCTTGTTTTTACTAGCTATGACAATAGTACTTTGATGAATTTAAAGATAATCGCTGCTCAAGTGGTTGAATCATAAATGACCTCCAGTTCTTTTCACAACTATAGCAACTCAGATGCTCACAACCAACAATGATTCAACTTTTATGTTTAATTCCTTGTATATATAGTTCTTGTTCAGTTGTTTTTATATTATTGTGCATTAAACTGTTTTCCCCTCATCCAAGATAATGAAGTATTCTAATTCTACTCATTCTTGCATATAAAAGTGACTGGTGTGGGTGTGGGGGCTCTGAGCTTAGGACCCCCAAATGTTCAGAAAGTGCCCTGCAGGCATATGACCTGATTGTCTGAATACTAAAATATGGTCATGCATAATGGAAGAATTATCTCAGTGTTAGCTGTCATAATCCTGAAAGCTAAACCTAATTCTTCATCCATCAGGAAGTCCCATATTTGCACTTAATGTTTCAGCTGTTTCATTCAGCCTATGCTCTGGCCTAGTACATAGAGAAGCTATCTCCAAGCTTATAATGAGCTGATAATGTGTAGCTTATGCAATTCACAGTATGGGTCCATTCTGTGGTTAAAGCAATGGATGTTTTCCATCATGAATGAAGCTATTATGGTGTAATCAGCCTCCAAAGTGGCTGTTTACTTAGCTGTCCTTCCTCATGTGAGTTTTCCGGTTTTCTCAATGTAGGTTAGGTTGTATATGCCAAAAATTTGAATCAGTCATGTGTGTGTTTATGCTTTATTTATATGTCTTCTGTGGATCAACAGGAATGTTGAGTATGGGGTGAGGATGGAGGGACAAAAATCTAACCCTGGATTAACATCTGTGTGGAGTTTTGAATGTTCTCCCCATGTTTGTGTGGGTTTCCTCCGGGTTCTCTGATTTCGTCCCACTTCCCATAAACATGCCACTAGGTAGCATTGGCAATGTTAAATTGTCTGTATGTGTGAATGAGTGTGAATGTGTATGTGCATGGTGCAAAGTGTATTATCATCCTATACTCAGTGTTTCCTGGATAAGCTCTGGATTCACCACAGCCCTGACCAGGATAAATCAGTTAATGAAGATAAATGTTGAATGATAAATATTATGCAGTTATCCAATCAGCCAATCATGTGGCAGCAGCGCAATGCAAAAAATCATGCTGATACAGATCAAGAGCTTCGGGTAATGTTCACATCAGAATGAAGAAAAAGTGTGATCTCTGTGACTTTAATCCTGACATGGATATTGCTGCCAGATGGGCTGGTTTGAGTATGTCAGAAACTGCTGAGCTCCTGGGAATTTCACACACAACAGTGTATAGATAGCTTCTGTAG
This sequence comes from Pangasianodon hypophthalmus, assembly GCF_027358585.1. Taxonomy (NCBI): domain Eukaryota; kingdom Metazoa; phylum Chordata; class Actinopteri; order Siluriformes; family Pangasiidae; genus Pangasianodon; species Pangasianodon hypophthalmus. Next base: position 20,780,202 of record NC_069713.1, read on the forward strand.
ACTTCCTGCAAACCTGCCGCACACAGGATGTTTTTTGCTTTTTGCACCATTTTTGTTAAATATCATGATTTATGTAATGTGTTACACCTTGAGATATACAAAAGATGTGTATACTGTAGCATTACAGCTTCCCTTTACTGCAATTAAGGGGCCCAAACATGCTCCAGCATGACAATGCCCCTGTGCACAAAGTGAGGTCCGTGAAGACATAATTTGCCAAAGTTGGAGTGGAAGAACTTGAGTTGCACAGAGCCCTGACCTCAACCCCACTGAACACCTTTGGGATGAACTCGAACACCAAATGCGACCCAGGTTTCCTCGCCCGACATTAGTACCTGACCTCACTAATGCTCTTGTGGCTGAATGGGCAAATCCCCACAGCCTCACTCCAAAATCTAGTGGAAAGCCTTCCCAGAAGAGTGAATGTTTTCATAACAGGGGGACTAACTCTGGAATGGGATGTTAATAAAGCACATATGGGTGTGATGGACAGGTGTCCACAAACCTTTGGCCATACAGTGTCTTTCCACTTCAAATAACAGTTCAAATTCAAATTCAAAGTGTTTATTGTCATGTGCACAGTGAGGAAAAACAAGTTTCCCTGTACAATGAAATTCTTTCTTTGCTGTCCACATTGAATGCCAAGACAAGTACAAACTATGTGAAAAATAAATACAGACATACACATACATACAAACAAACATAATAAAGTATAGCTATGTTGCAGAAGTAGAAATATAGATTATGTACATCTGTATGTGTGAGTGTATGTGTGATACTTACATCTGTATGTGTGAGTTCAGGAAGTCACAGTGTGTAATCGAAAAGTTTACAGTTCCACTTCCTGTTTTCATTATATGGGAACTAGCCAGGCAACTCTGTAACAAGCAAACAAATATTAGTGGCAATTCTAGAAATGCAATCAGCAAAAGAAGGCCAGTATACCCATATGCACAATATGAGTCTCTAATAGATAGATAGATAGATAGATAGATAGATAGATAGACTATAAGTCCAAAAGTTTGTGCACACCTAACCGTCACACCCATATGTGGTTCTTCCCCAAACCGTTGCCACAAAGTTGGAAGCAAACAATTGTCTATGATGTCTTTGTATGTTGTAGCAATACAGTTTTCCTTTACTGGAACTAAGAGGCCCAAACCTGTTCCAGCATGACCATACCCCTGTGCACAAAGCCAGCTCCATGGACACATGGGTTGCCGAAGTTGGTGTAGAAGAACTCGAGTGTCCTGCACAGAGCCCTGACCTCAACCCCGCTGAACACCTTTGGTATGAACAGGAATACCGACTGAACCCCAAACCTCCTCCCCTGACATCACTGCCTGACCTCACTAATGCACTTGTGGCTGCATGAGTGAATCTAGTGGAAAGCCTTCCCAGAAGAGTGAATGTTAGTGAGGGGGGACTAAATCGGATGGGTGCTAAGGTAGGATGATTTTTTTTTTTTTTTTTAATTTTCTGCCACCATCCAGTGTTCTCTTATTTGTACTGGCTATTTATCTTTCTGCAAGATGTTTGGATTGTTTGCAGCTCTCTCTCTCTCTCTCTCTCTCTCTCTCTCTCAGACACACACACACCCACACAGGTACAGAGGCGCGCGCGCACACCTAGGGGAAAGTTAAAATGGAATTATTATAGATTAAATGCATATTAGAGACACCATATATAGGCATAGGGAAATTAACAGACTTCCTTCTTATGAAACTAAACACCACATTGAAATGCTAGTCCAGTGAATAAGCTCCTTCACTCCTCCCATGCAAATGATTCACTTTGAGTAAGTCCTGCTAACACGACAGGCTCATTTTCCACTGTGGACTCGTCTGGTGATGATAGACAAGTTCGTTACTGAAAATAAGCTTGGGAAAGTTTTTTTTTTTTTACAAGAATTTTTAACACAAGTTTAAACACAAGTATGTTAGAGTATTGAGTAGAAACGCGATAATGTTTTGCGGATACTGGAATGTGGACTTCATACGCCTCCTGTGTTTCTCCCTCATGCTGGCTGGAGTTGCCTCAGAATCAGGTAAACACTTCATTCACCAGCTTACTAAACAGGTTATTTGCCCTGAACTATATTAGTGTTTTAGCTGACATGTCATGACAACGTCTTTCTTTGAAAGAGTTTGTGAGGAGGAGTGTGGGACAATCCAGAGGAGTTGGGATCAGCTTCTTTTGCTTGAAAACCAAAAACCTAAAGAAACGCCAGAAAATGGAAAACAAAACGCCCTAATCTCACAAAAATAGCATAAAGAGAATCGGTGAATTGATCAAAAGAAGCGTAACAGTAACAGGAACAAACTTGTCTCAGTGGTTTGAGCTAGGTTAATACTGTACTAAACGCTTTGTTAAAACAATATCTCAGATACTATTTAGACGTAACACTAAGTACAGTACTGAGGCAGAACAGTGCAGTATAGACTAGCATGTAGCCTGCGGTGTTCCTGAAAGAGCGTGACGTCAGTCATTTCCCTGTTAATATTCTTTCTTAGGAAGTGCCGATGCACACACACCGATAAGCCAAAGCATTAAAACCTGCTGCCTAACATTGTGTAAGTCCCCCTTCTGCTCTGACCTGTCGAGGCATGGACTCCACAAGACCTCTGAAGGTGTGCTGTGGTATCTGGCACCGAGATGTTAGCAACAGATCCTTTAAGTTCTGTAAGTTGTGAGGTGGGACCTCCATGGATCAGACTTGTTTGTCCAGCACATCCAACACATGCTCAATCACACTGAGATCTGGGGAATTTGAAGGCCAAGTCAACCCCTTGAACTCTTTGTCATGTTCCTCAAACCTTTCCTGAACAAATTTTGCAGTGCAACAGGGCGCATTATCCTGCTGAAAGAGTTCACTGCCATTAAGGAATAGCGTTGCTATGAAGGCGTATTTTTGGTCTGCAACAATGTTTAGGTAGGTGGTACGGGTCAGAGTAACATTTACATGAATGCCAGGATCCAAGGTTTCTCAGAGCATCACACTGCCTTCTTCCCACAAGTGCCATCTTGTCCCCAGTCCGCTGGCTTGCCTTCTTCCCATAGTTCATCCTGGTGCCATTTCTTCCCCAGGTAAGCAACGCACACGCACCCAGCCGTCCATATGATGTAAAAGAAAACGTGATTTATCAGACCAGGCCACCTTCTTCCATTGCTCCATGGTCCAGTTCTGATGCTCACATGCCCATTGTAGGCACTTTCGGCAATGGACAGAGGTCAGCATGGGCACTCTGACTGGTCTGCAGCTATACAGCCCCATACGCAGCAAGCTGTGATGCACTGTGTGTTCTGACACCTTTCTATCATAGCCAGTATTAACCTTTTTGTGCTACAGTAGCTCTTTTGTGGGATCGGGCCAGCTAGCCTTCACTCCCCACGCGCATAAGTGAGCCTTGGGCGCACACGACCCTGTTGTCCTTCCTTGGACCACTTTTGGTAGATACTAACCACTGAATCCTGGGAACACCGCACGAGACCTGACGTTTTGGAGATGCTCTGACCCAGTTGACTAGCCATCACAAATTGGCCCTTGTCAAAGTCGCTCAGATCCTTACGCTTGCCCATTTCTCCTGCTTCCAACACATCGACTTCGAGAACGAACTGGTCACTTGCTGCGTAATATATTCCACCCCTTGACAGGTGCCACTGTAACGAGATAATCAATGTTATTCACGTCACCTGTCAGTGTTTTTAATGTTATGGCTGATGGGTGTGTGTCTAAGAGATGAGAATAGTGGAGTGTTCGTAATAAACACAGGGTGAATTCAGATACATCGGGACATCGGGCAAATTGGGATAATTTAACTAAACAGCATTTCTGACTGTTGTATGTATGTTACTGTATGACAATGTATGTTACTAAGCCCTTACAGTGAAACATTTTGATAGAAATAATGCTAAATTCTTGTGACGTCGTAGTGTCACCAGCATTAAACAAGAAGTTGTCATGTGATTTGACTGTCTTCTTTTTTAAATAAGATTATAAAATTGTCATGATTAGTATATTTCACATATTTTTAATATATATACACATTACAGTACTGTAACAAAAATTTGATCAAATCGTACATATGTTTATAATTAAATCATTTTCAAGATGTCCCAAATGAACAAAACATGCTTTGGTCATTTCGGACAGCCCAGTTCAAGTTCACTTAATTGGGACAGTCTTAAAATAAAATAAGTAAAGTGAAGCTATATAATGGATGCAGGAACTATGCAACAACTATAGTTACATGATGCACTGATGGATTTTATGAGCATTAAGTTGTGTTTTTATGAAACGTTTTGATAAGCAGGGAAGTAAGGCAGTGGGAAATGTAGAACTTCACTTAGCCCTACTAAAAGCAGCAGCTTATATTTGTCAAATATACATTATAGCACAGCACAGTTGTTTTCTTCGCATATCCCAGCTTGTTATGAAGCTGGGGTCAGAGCACAGAGTCAGCCATGATACAGAGCCCCTGGAACTGAGAGAGTTTTTTGCTACCTTATAGCTCTAAGGTCCCGCCAGGTTTCCTCTGGGTTCTGGGTTCTTCGGTTTCCTCCCACTCTCCAAAAAACATGCGGATAGATTGCCTACAGTTGCCTCCAGGTGTGAATGAGGCTCCAGATCCACATCACAAATTACCAAACATGGTAAACATGGGTTTCCCAATAATGAAGAAACTTAGTGAATAATGAACAACTTAAAGAAGGCTGTATGTTAAGTATGCGCCTGGTTTTTTGAGTGTTTCCCAAAAGCCTTCTTTATCAGAGATTTACTGAACGAGTTGTAAGTAGTTCTTTGTTGGCTCCGTCCAGCCCGAGTGTGGAGAAAAGCCGCACGGGTCGGTAGTCAAACAATAAATTCACAGTCTGGAGGTAAGATTAATAGATAAATCAGCAACTTAAAGAAAACTTAAATGCATAATCATTTATGCAAGCATAATCAACAATTTACAACAGAAATTACGTTTGTTTGGAAGAGTTCCACAGAAAGTGTAAGTTCACTGAAGTTACATGATTCACAAATGAAATATGTTACTTTAACATGAATTCATCCCTTACACTTAACTTATCGGTTCCATGTGGATTGATTTACATGAACACAGTTTTTAAATGCAGTTTGCTTCATTTATTTTTGTACAGCTAACATGATTACCCACTGCACCACCATGCCACAGAGAAACTAATGACTGAGCCTCTAGGATCATATGTGACAGGTTTTATAAATTAAAAATTAAAAAAATTAATTATTAAAAAAAAAAATTGTATTAAAATTATATTTGTAATTGTTGCCCTGGGACAACGATATGCAGTTATGGTCTGTCAGTAACCATTCATAGGAGATGGACACAGGTACTTTTTATGGAAAAGGGAAAAAAAAAGGGAAAGACTAGGGCTGTAAGGGAAATCCTGGGAGAGAGTGAGGACAGTGAGTTTGAGGGAAATGGCTCAGAGGAAGAACAGGCACCTGATACAGGTTTGTTTGAATCATAGTCAGGTGTTAGGTGCACATAGTCAGTTATAATGCTGAGTTGTGTATAGTGAGTTATAAGTCAGATTTTCTCTTTTGTTCAAAAACATATGTTACACCTTATCTTTTAAGGAGCTGAATCCCTTGATGATGACGGCCCTGAGGAAAGTGGAGAGTAAATATACTGTATAGAGAAAACAGATGGACAAATTTAAGTTTCAGTGTAACATGTAGACTTTTGAACAATCAAAAAACATACTGATAAAAACTTTGAAATAGAAAGATCGTTAAACAGTTCTGACATGACATGATCTTTTGTTAAGCTTCTGTTTGAGTATTCTTGTGTAATAAAATTGAATATTTTCGCAATAAACCATTATTTATGTCATTTCCCTTTAATATTTCATAAAAATGTGATTTCATACCATAATTGCATGCCATTGCCCTGAGGCAATGAAAAAATATTTTGGGCTTGGGAGGTTTAAATGAAAAAAAAAATTATATCATTATTCAGGAACTTTAAGTGTTATAATGAAAAAAAAATCAAATATATATCAAAATCAAAATTCGTGCAGTACAGGGTTAAGCAGCTGAATAATAGGTTAATAGATCAGACTCACTTTATATAACTGTGAGAATTTTTGTATAGACATTAATGGCCTCTGCCTTTTTGAGGTAGAAATGCAGGCAAGCTCAGAATAATGAAGTACTTAGTGAATAACAAATGGGTCAGGTTACTTGTTAATTTACATAAGAGTTTATGTACTATGTTAGTTACGAAGTTACCATAGGAAATTAAAGAATATGATATAAACATTTTTCTTTGTAGACATTTTTTCTTTGTAAAATTTACTTACTTACTAATAGTGTAAAGGAAGGCCATAAATTTATAATAACAACAGATTAATGGTAAAAGATTTGACACCCTAACTGGCAATTTTAATGTGAATTTGTTTTTTTGTTTTTTCTCCACAAAACGATGCATATGTTCTGCAATGTTTTGTCTTTTATGCCAGCTCCCAATGATGATTTTTTTCTTTTGTCTTTTATGTTAGTTGCAGATGTTTTTCTTGGTCTCTAGCTTTATCATCTTTATCCATATCTATCCAATTTTCTTTTGTTTTGTCAATTTTTCATTCTGCAGTGAGACCACCACCCACATTTGAAATCATTGAGAAAGGAAATTATCTCAATTTTCACGCAAGTGCCCCTGAATCAGAATCGCCTCACTGCTGGACGTACATGTTTTGGTACAGAAAATGCAATGAGGTGAGAATTTTCTTATATGCATTCTGATACTACCTGATTGTGTTTTGTATAGAACAGTTTTGTTTTTTTTTTTATGTGTGAGCAGACTTATTACTGGTGGCATCACAATGCCCAACTACGTAATGTTTGGAATATGTGGCTTTTATTTATTAATTAGTTTTATTCCTTACATTCTCATGAATGTGAATTTAGATAAACTTATAAATAATATACCAGATTTATAAATATAAAATTTGATCACGCGAAGTAAACTTGTAGCCCGGACAAATAGTATAGTCTATATATAATATATATATATATATATATATATATATATATATATATATATATATATATATATATATATATATATATTTCAAACTTAAATTTTTTTTTTCAAATAACTAGAAATTGTATTTTGTGTATGTTATTTAGGAAAAAGTCACTACAACTGCAACTAAAGACAGCAATTGGACAGCCAAGGTGGAATACGATGCTGCCTGCAAGTACCATGTTCAACTGCAGGCAAAATATGATACAACGTACTGTGGGGACGTTGAACTTGACAGTAACATAAGCAAACCTGTGTATTTCGGTAAAGAGACAACTTTTTCACTTTTATACCTTTCAAAACACCAAGTCACTGTAATCTAACTTGCATTCCAATTACCAGAGATTCATGATTCTATTACTGTAATTATTTATCCAAAATATGTACTTTTATTTTAAGACTTTATAAGTTTCACTACAAATTAAGAAACCCCCTTTTTTGTAGGTCAGGATGGTGATCCAGATTTGCCATTTAAAGTGTCTATGATTGTCATCCCTGTAATAGCATGCTCTTGTCTTAGCATTGCTATAGTGCTGTTTAGGAGGTAATGATCATTATTCATACTTCATCTATTTAATTTTTTAAATTAAATATTTACCTTATCGATTTTCAGAGGTTTCCAGAGGTCTAAATATGTGGTTTTAAAAAAACTGAAGTTCCAACATGCAGCATGTGTTTGTTTGCAAGCCCATGACTAGTGTTGATGCTCAAAATAAAAAGATTATCTTTCTCCACAGACACAAGCAGAAATTATTCCCCAAAGTTCCCAGTCCATCACATTTCTTCAATGATATGTTTGACAGGAACAAAGAAATGACAAAGGTGATCTGCTGTAACTGCACTTTTTTGAGACAGATGATCATCATAACACCATTGCACTGATTATGGTTTTCATAAGAGCTACTCATTTCTTTTATATGCCGTAAATCGAAATAACTTAAGACATTCATGCAAAATGCATATTTTACTGGTCAGATTTGTATAAACCTGTAAATGCCTTTTATAACCTCAGTATAATTCATTAAGCCTTTGGGTTAAGGATTATGTGCTGATTTTGGAATATGTGTCCCTCCTTTTCCACAGAGCCTATATGTGAGAGAACTCTATGTGCCTGATGAAGAGGTGGTGGAAGAGATCCAACAAGTCATGAATTCTAATCAGTAAAACAACATAAAGGTTAGTGCAAATATCTGTGTACCCTTAGGATAATTTATAGAAAGACATTTTGTGAAGTTCTCAGATGTTCCTTGATTGGTACCTGTAATTAAAATGGTAAAGTAGTGAAAGATATTAATAGTGGAATAATTTTATTATTTATAAAGGATATACTGTATATTATATTCTAATGGAAACAAAGCTGAAAGAATTTGAGCTTATTGAGTGGAGTTATATTTCAACCAGTTAATTTTGTTAATTGTAAAATTGTACTCTGTGTATATTTATACTTAGGATGAACATGTTCTAGATGAAGATGAAGATGCCCAACAACTCAGCAAAGGAGGAATACAATGCAGCTTTGCAGATACACTGTAACCCTAGCCCTAACCCAAGTGCAACCAGAATATACTGTCTAATGTGGTAATTCTTGATATATGTGCTATAGCTCTGCAAGATGTCATCCTCTGCCTTATTCCAATCAGGTCTGGAGACCGAGAGGGTCATGGCAGAAGCTCCTTTCAAAGTATTTTTCTACTGATATTGTGCTGTTTTTGGATTGATGTCTTCCTGCATTTCATATTTAACCCGAGTGATACACGTCACTCTGACATGACCAAAAAAAAAAAAAAAAGGGAACAGCAAGCCAGAATTTGTTTTGTAAAATGTTGTGTTGCTATTGGGTGTCAGAACTGGAAAGGTCTTCATAAACATATTCATTTTTACAGCATACTACTGAATCTGACACCTTTCTATGCCAACAGAAAATGGTTGTAGTGAGGTTGTGGCTAAATGCGAGATAGCTAAGTCATGTTCTAAGTGAGGAGTTGCCTATAATGTACAAGTTTTGCTAGCTAAATTTGTTCAGCAAAAATTTGCCTTTTGACTTTTTTTCTGTATTTGCCCTGGGATGTAAATAATAATTAATTTTTATATTCTTTCCCTAATGCTTTTCTTTTCTTTATTTTGGCCTTTTCCGCTCCTTCTTTTCTTTTTTTGTTGTTCACAGATGTAGTCCTACAAGTTATAATGCTAACATTACATTTATTGAATCGCCAAACTGCGGCCTTCCCAATTAGCCACTCCGGGAATCAATGCCTTCAATTCCTCTCTAGTTTGAATGCTTAGAGTTGCTATGAGATATGTATATATGTCTGGTCATTTAGGACCACTTAGGATCATTTAGCCACTGACAGGACACCAAGCCATAAGAATCTTCTAGAGTTACACCATTTGAAAGTGTTTGTTTAGCCAAATAGCACTTCCTGTTTTTTTAGTGGTAATCCGTAATCAACAAAGTGGATAACATTTTAGCTAACGTGAATCCAAATCCTAAATAAATCCTAAATAAATTCTTTATAGATTCTTCAGTCAGATTATGTATTATGATCATGTAGCATCAAGTTGCTTGAGTCACTCAGGTCTTTTTGCAACCAGTTGTGGGCATATCTCTTTTTCTTTACATTAGTTTTTGGTTTTGTTTTGATTGTTGATAGATAAATTGTAAAGCAAATGTACATTTTCTATCATGCAATGCAAAGCCCATGCCAGCATTTGCACTGCACTGCAGTATGAGTGTAACTTAAGAATATGGAGTAACATATCTGTTGCTGTGTTCAACAACTCTTAATAAAATATCATTTATTTTAATTTTGAGAATTTCATTATTATTATTATTATTATTACCATCAGTACATATGATCTTCACCACCATCATCATCATCATCATCAAATGCAATCTATGAGTACATTCATTTGACTGCTTTTTACCAGTATGTCCATTATGAGGGCTCTGAGTTTGTGGCTACATCCAAAACTACTGTACACACTGCCACATTAAATACTAGAGAGCAGTAAGTAGTAGGCTACCATATGATTACTAATAGAAGAGTTTATCTGGATGCTCTGCTTCTGTTTGAAGCTTCTGCACTTGTGAATCACCTTCTGCTGATGTGGATGGTCCCATACGAATATTCTAAAGATTTACATTTCCCAAAACCATGTTTCACACTTGCTTCAGTGGGTACTGTAGATTTCTACCTAAGAACTACAGCTGTATTCATAAAGACTGAACAATACTGAACATCTGTTCAGCACACACAGTGCTGTTTGCCTTCTACACCTGCATACTGTAATGATGCACACTCTCGCTATCTGCTGTCACCCGGAAGACAGTGAGGTCCCATTTGAGTCTGGTTCCTCTGAAGGTTTTTTCTTCATGACATCTCAGGGAGTTTTTCCTTGCCTTGTTGCCTCTGACTTGCTCGCTGGCGATCTAAAGCTACATTTGGGTTTCTGTAAAGGATTATACAAATAAAACTGAATAGAATAGTAGAAAGTCAAGGTGAATTCCCCACCCATGTGTGGGACATCACTGATACAGAACAGCACATGAAACGTGTTCAAGGTTAGAAAATTCCAGAGCTGTTTGTCTTTAACAGAGCAGTCTGATGGAGCTGCAGCGCCCTCTGCTGGCCACAGTGTGCTAACGCGCCTCCTGTACGGTCCTGATGCTGCAGGATGCTGATGGAGGAGACAGAGGGGGTTGTGTGTATCTAAAGCGGGTCTGCTGCCGTTTTACCGGCTTCGTCTCTGTGGCGCAATGGAATAGCGCGCTGGACTTCTAATCCAGAGGCTCCGGGTTCGAGTCCCGGCAGAGATGCAGCAATGAGGAACGGCTTCCTTTTGGTCATCATTAGCACCTGGTGAGGAAACTGATCAGCATCAGCTTAGATGGAGGCTGAATCTTTCATGAAGCGGATGAGAAGAACATGATGTGGGTCACGTGAAGTGATAAACTCATCTGTTAATGTGGGAATAACCTGAGTCACATCCACTGGGCAGGTCAAAATATTTCTCAATAAATTACTCTGTGTAGGGATACACTCTCAGAATAAAGAGGTACTAAATTACACCTCTCCCTGTCACTGGAGTGGTATCCTCAAGGGTACTCATTATGTACATTTAACATGTATCTCTTACCCAGAAACGTGCATGTGGTGTTTCTTTTAAGCATTTATGTAGTAAATCATTCCACATGTCCAGGTGAAAGAAATATATTAAAGGTACAAAAGATAAGGGTACCACCCTAGTGACTAGAAAAGGTACAAATCAGTACTGTATTTCTGTGCATCAGGATCAACAACAACAGTAATAACAACAATGACAATAACGATAATAACAACAGCAGCAGCAACAACAATAACAATAATAACAGCAAAAACAACAACAATAACATCAACAATAATTACAACAGCAGTAACAACAACAACAACAACGATAATAATAATAATAATAATAATAATAATAATAATAATAATAATGACGACAATAATAACAACAGCAGCAGCAACAACAATAACGATAGTAATAATAACAGCAAAAACAACAATAACAGCAACAATAATTACAACAGAAGTAACAACAACAACAACAATAATAATAATAATACGTTAACAAATATTTAGTATTTTAGTTAGTTTATAGATCAAAAAACTATTTCTTTTTTTAAAACTGGTCTCTGCAATAATGAAACATGTGGAAACATTTTCATTTGATTGCTCTGATGTGGTCGGTGTCCGTCTTTCCACCAGAGGACGCAATGCAATTACTTATCCAGAGGAGCTGCTCCCAGTCTTAGGAAGATTAGATGTTAAAGTGCTAGTGTCCATTTCTGAGTGCATGTCTTCTGGTATAAAATAAAGCCTTACTGGCAAGTTTGTGAGCTTCAGCTCTTCACTAGTTTATGTGGCTGGTCTGTCTGAAATCTGGCGACATGAATAGTCTAGGTCTCAAACAGCATCCATACTAACTAGGCTTAGTATTGCGGTTTTCTGGCGTACTTTGTTACTCTGTTAGTAGGATAGTATGGACGCTGAGAGATGCGCGAGACGCAGATGAGCAGCGCGCGCAAATATTCCACCAGAAAGTAGCGTGTTTTCTTTAAGGTCCGCTGGGAGACTGGGATTGTCGCCGTGGACAGAGAGGGAGGGAGCGAGGGAGGAAGATATGGAGGGAGGACAGGGGTAAAAGAAAACGAAAAGACGAAAGAGGAGGGGGCAGCACTTCTGACGCCAGTGAGAGAGAGAGAGAGAGAGATGCGAGGAATGTGGCGCTAATGAGAAAACAGCGCTGCTGGAACGCAACGCGCGAGCAGTCAGGAAAAGCAGAAGGAAAAGAAGAGTTGGATGAGGAGGAAGACTGAGGAAGACTGAGGAAGATCCCCACGCAGTAAACACGCATGGAAAGGATTGTTGTTGAGTGTTATTGGCAGAGCTGTGCGGGGATTTTCTGACGCTCCCCATGCGGAGATTTGAGCTTGCGGATTCGTGTCGGCTCGGCTGAACCATGCAGAGGCTGCTGCAGCTTCTCCTGAGTCTGGCGCTCACTTCTCACACGGGTAAGAGCCTCAACCTCACCACCGACGCCGCGTCCTTTATCAGCAAGACATCTTTTTTAGTGGGAGTGCAAGAGGTACAAGTTGTTGCCGTGTGTTTATCTCTGTTCACACTAAAGACCCCTTTAAATGATCAGCTTTAGTGTGAATTAAGTGTGATGAGGTGCAGGGGACTTGGGCAGAAGATGGCTTTGCTTTTCCCTCAAATGATGCTTTCATCACAAGCATACTAATTGCGTGTGTGTGTGTGTGTGTGTGTGTGTGCGCGCGCGTGTGTGTGCGTGTCAGTCACGTGCGTGATGTCATTGCCCTGCAGTTAAATTAGCCTACCTTCGTTTAGGCAACCTGCCACGCAAGAGGAGCAAGAGAGCACGTGCACTTGTGCCAAATGATAACTTTTAAACCTAAAGGCAGGATAGAGTCTTTTTTTTCTTCTTCTTCCCTAATCACAATCCTTCAAACGAGTTCCCTGGCTCGGATGCAAACCCATGACCTACCTGTTCAAGCACAGCAGCTGCAACCGCATACTACCGTACTAAACAGTATGCTGAAATAGTAGCCTACGACGCCTCTGCTTCTGACACACCTACGGCTGCGTACTATTTTCACATACTATTTAGTACGGTAGTATGGAGTACTAGTGTCTTGTCTTTGCGATTGCCATTGGCTGAATCCCAAACACCTCCCTACGCCCTACATAACTCCACTACCTAGTGTATACACGACGGCTTCTATATTCTATATAGTGCACTATTTGTCCAGAGGAGTGATTTGGGATCCAGTCTACTTTAGTACAGAGAGAGAGAGAGAGAGAGAGAGAGAGCAGGTACAACAAGAGCACTCCATCATAGGTGAGGGGCGTGTTTTAGTTAGTCCCAGTAAGGTATTGCAGATGATGTAATCCATTCTTCTAAGTAAAATCAGGTCAAATCCTCTTAAAAGCTCAGGTTCGGGCTCACCACAAACCAATCAATAAAGCTTTACCTACTATTCATTCAGAAACAATTTCCTCTGTATTATTTCCAGTAAGAGATGCTCAAGACTACACATTCCCTGCTTTGTTGTCACTTTAGATCCATAGAAATATATATGATTAAGGAGCTTGAGGTTATTATTTAACCATTCCACAACCATAATGCGTAATGACGGTACGGTAAGCTTTCATCACTTTTTGTGGCTGTTTTGTATGGGTATAATATTTCATAACACAAAACATTTGTTCATTCACTCATCTTCAGTAAGAGCTTTGTCCTAGTCAGTGTTGTGCCCCGCGTTCCAGGAACATGGGGCACGAGGCAGGAATACACCCTGGATGGGAAGCCATCGCAGGGCACCATGCTTACACACGTTCACACACTTTTCATAACTAGGGGCAATTTAGCATAGTCAGTCCACCTTCTGGCATGTTTTTGGGAGGCGGGAGGAAACCAGTGAACCTGGAGGAAGCCCACAGGAATACAAGGAGGACATGCAAAACTCCATACAGGATTGAACCTCAATATATTACACCCCACATTAAAGTTCTGATAAGCCAGTTAGAATTTATCCCCATTATTTGGTATAAAATTCTTTCATTCATTAGATCACCCATGCAAATATTTGAATGTTATGAAAAAAGCATATCTCAGACTTACAGAGATTACATTAACATGTAAACTTTCCCCCAAATCCTGCATCTGTATTATCACTATAATTATTCATAATTACACTTGACAGATATGACTAATGCCTGTCCCTACTTGGAAAGCTGCAAAATCAGTTCTCATAGTGCCAAAAATAAACTGGGACTTACAAGCTGTTATAAATTGTCATTTTATGTTTGTCTTGGTGTAATCGTGTGATCATTTTAATTTCTGTTCCTGGAGTCTTTCTTCCCATTATGTTGAATATTGCAGTAGCCAGTTCTGCATGGTTAGTGGTCACCTCTATGGGCAATAAAGATTTGTATAACAATGGACTCTGTGGTAGTACTTGGACTTTATGTGTTTTACAGAGAATTTCAAAAAGGGAATGTTATATTTGTTTGTAGAATTTGCTACTAGTTTTATTTCATGTGGCATAATCATACGCAGCTTCTCATGAAAATATGTCACACTCCTTCCAGTCCACTGAAATTATTTATTGAGCACCGTGTCATCTGTCCATCCCACCTTTCCCTAGTTTAAACCTTGGCAGAGTCCTTGCCCTTCATGTTTGTCAGATCAATTCTAAACTCGTCTGTCTCACAGATTCTGGCGATAAATATGGAAGTATTGGATGACTAACTTGTCTTATTTCGCCCTTCCTCTTTTTGGCTAAACATTTCCTGTGACAATTAACAAAGATTTCCAAATATGTCGGTTGCAGTTGCTATTCTATGATTCACAATATGTTTACATTTGTAGTGGATTATGGCAAAGCAGTGTTTTGTCATCTCTGTTACCAGTACTGTGATGGTGTTGCAGGTATCACCCGAAAGTTACTAGATTAATGATTTGCAGTAAATTCTTATTGATGCACTGGCACTAGCAGTGAGTGGGTTTGCCCATGCACGCGTGTTTGTCTGAATATAAAGGTACAGCTCTAAGAAAAGGGGGCCCTGGAGACAGGTGGGTTAAGTCGAGGGGTAGATTTGACAAAGATGAGTTTTTTTGGGGGGTAGCGGGGGATGGGAATGAAAAGAGAGAATGTGGGAGCATGTGAGGGAGAGGAGGGGAGTGGTTTAGGCCATAGGAGGAGAAAGGCATTATTACTCATGCCTGACTGCTCTCACATGGGGGATGGTTTTGCCCCTTTCTCTGTGTCTCTCTGTCTCTTTTTTGCAATGAATGTCAGGGGGAGAAAAGTTCAAAGGCTAGGCTTGAGTGAGAATCTTTGAACCCCTTCCCCCTTTTTCAGGCATGTTCTTTTTCGGGCATGGAAATCAGTTTGAACTTTTTGGACATGCCAAGCCCACTTCATACAAACCGCTGTTCCTTCATTCAGGCCGCCATCAGCCTTTGTCTGTCTTTTTCTTTCTCTTTGATTATGTTTTTATCTCTTTTCCTGTTGTCTCTTCTACTCTTTTGCTTTTTCCAGAAAGAGTTGGGAAAGAGAAGTCTTGTTCTGGCGCCCTGTCTGCTTTTCATTCTTGCTCTCTTCCTCACTTGCTCAGTCCGCTCATTTTCCCTTCTCCCTCTTTCCATCCCCCAGTTCGTTTTTCCCCCTTCCATGTCTCTAATAAGTTCCAGATGTGTTTCTTGCATTCCTTTAGTCAGAGCCGAGGGGGAGGGGTCACTGAAGAGGAGACGGAGAGGAGAGAAGCATGGAGGGCGAGGGGTAAGAGCGAGCGGGAGAGAGATGCATTAAAAGAGAGCAGCACTAAATGAAGAGACACTGTTCTGCTGACACTTTGCTGAGAGTCTCCTCTGTCATGTGTGTACATACACGTATCTGTGTGTGCATGTATGTCTTTTAGATTGTAGTTTTTTATTTTTTTGGGACTCCTCTCCCACTGGTAGCCCCCCTGCCCCCGCCGCAATGGAATGTGGCTGATGATGGTGATGTCATTTCTCATTCTCTGAACTTTTCGAGTCGGGGAGGGCTGCTAGACCAAACTGTCCAATCAGCTAGCCTGCAGGGGCAGAAAAAGTTGCGCAGTCCTGGAGCCAGCTAGCCAGCCAACAATAAAGGCATTGTAACTGCACGTCCAATGAGGTCTCCTAGAGCCAAAATATCATGCAGTTAGATGGCTGACCAATCAACCGCTAATGGAACATTGCGCATTTTTACAGCTCTTACTGAGTTTAAGATCCCAGTCGCAAACTGTAGAGATGCCTGGAGACACTAACTTGTCTGGCTCAACGAGACATTAATGACTTTCAGCTTGTTACTCATAGTCAAGCAACTTAGTCACCACAGTTACTCGTATATTAATGTGGAGGTGAATTCCACAGTTGTGTGGAGGGGATTTCTTTCTTTAAAAAGACTCTTTTGTACAAATTCAGTGTATGAAATAGTTTTGTGTTTTTACTTTATTTGGTATGAGGTATGATCTGTGGCACAAATGCACACATATACACATGTGCACACACATACACATAGGCAATCTTGGCTCCTTGATATTTATTTGGAGCGCGTGCTGTTTAGTGCTCTGAGCGGATGTCTGTAAGTTATTATCTAATACTTTATGTCTCAGTCCATTTGGCGTGGACGTTTAGTTTTCCCATGCTGACCCTTGAGGTTGCCATGACCACGCTGTGTGTTTATTGTGTCAAGGTTTCTGCAGTGGCCATGGCAACAACAGCCTCTGCAGTGGTGCACGTGAATAAGCGACATTAAATTCTACGAGGAGAGAGAGCGAAGCGGAGAGGAACACGGTAACGGCGAAGAGCAAAAAATGGGGAACAGGGGGAAATTGCTGAGAAATAATTTTCATTCCCTCCCGTTTCAAATAGATCTGTTTCTATAGCAACGGCTGGGCTGTGTGGATAGAGGGACAAAGAAAGAGAAGCAAGGGATGAAGAGAAAGAAGGATCGAGAGAGAAAGGGGACAGAGAAGAGAGTGCGTGTATGTGATGGGAATACAGGGAGGAAAGGGGGGATGAGAATGTGAGGTAGAGATGGTAAAAGGATATAGGAATTGAGGTCTATTTTTCTTTTTTTTTCTGGGATGGTAGGGTATATAGAGGGATGAAAAGAGTGAGAGACAAAGTCACGGAGGAAAGCGATGGCCAAAGCTGCAGACAAAAGGAGATAACTGGAGGGAAATTGTTGCAGAGAGACTAAGCAATAAAATATATGCATTTCTTTCTAGCAAGCAGCTAGAGTGGTGAGTTTTAGTGTCCCTTTCTCTTGGTCAAAGACTATAATCTCTCTAAAGGTTGCACTTTTTTGTAACAAAACAGTAAACAGTTGATTTATTGGGGAAAAATAAATGAGAGGAGAGAGGTGACCTATGATGTCAGACTACTGGAAATGCAGAGCTGAAAAAGGAAAATAAGATAAAAGGTGCTAATGAGTAAAGGTGTAGAGGGAGACAAATAATCATGATTTTTTTTTTCTTGAAGAGAGGTGCATCCAAAAAAAGAAAGTGGTACACTTCTCCCCACATGCACCCTCATCTACAAAAACCAAACTTTTTTCGTACTTTTTCACCTACGTCAGCTGTTGCTATGGTGATGGAACACTGTGAATGGTGCGAAAACTCACTATTGGCTGGTGAAGAGCAAGAGAGAGAGGGATAGATGATAAAGGGGATAATTACGAAGGGATAGTCAAAATGGTTATACTGTGTTATTAATGCTCAGTCATTAACGATAAGGAATCAGACAGAAACAAAGGATGACGGGCTATAAATGTTTTGAACGTAATACAACAACTATAATTACGATGCAAGTTCTAGTCAGCGTGGTGTTTAGGTTTGAATGTAAAGTAGTAGAATTTGTCCTCACCGTAACATGTAGCATCTTGAAAGGAGCAGGTGACGTATTTGTTGACCAGACACTCCTTTGTTGTCTGAGAGCGGGTAGTGTAAGTCACACAGCTGTCTAGTCTTGAGCACTGGCCAGAAAGGGCAGTTGAGGAATTAGCACACTCCTTCATTAGTCAGTGTAACAACAGGGCTGCAGCAGTCATTTGCATTCATTTATTTTAGTGCCTGGTTTATCCAGTGAAGTCCATTTCATTAGATGTTCACATTGTCGTCTATTGTTAAGACTATGGATGGATTGTGTGTTATACTTAAGGAAGATGTAAAGAAGTAATTTCTGCAGAACTGTTTCTTCACATTGCAAGTGTGCCCTCATAATTACCCTGGACAAAATCACATTTTCTCTGATTAGTTTTATTTTAAAACATTAAACAAAGAACTGTGCCCTTTTCTGATGATAGGCGGCTCCAAGTCAATTTTATCTCCTCCCCTGGTAGGGGCTATTTTTGGATGACATCATCGCTTTTGCTCTTTGTGCCATTCCGATGCATATTCATAAACCAGCACGTTAGAAGAACGAGGTCTGAAGAACTGTACTCTAGTAAAAGCACTTTTACAAAGAATTGAATAAAGCAGAAGCTAAATGATACCTTTGAGAAACACTACAAATACTCAGATGAATTCTTTAGAACATTAAAGGCAAAACCGATTCCAAATTATACAGTACTGTGCAAAAGTCTTACATTTTTAAAACCCTAAATTTTTTTATATAATTTTTGTCTTACATGCCTATTCGATGCCTGCTATATCAATGCGTCAGTAGAAAAAGATAAGATTTCTACTGTGTCAGTAGAAAAAAAGATATCCGTATGTTATTATTTTTCTTTAAATTCAGTGTTATATAGATTTTCTTTGTATTTTGTTAAGTAATAGACCACTTTTCTGATTAAAACATCATCAAGGCTGTCTGGGATTTTACCTGAAGCTCTCCAAGGTTTCCTTAGGGAGATTATTAGAGTGTACCTAAGAGAAATTCTGATTTGACTTAATCTTTTATTAGCTGTTTTGCTGTGTACAGCACAGTATAGTAATTTCATTTCATTATTTTTGAAGGCATTGTGGTTTTACAGAATTTCTCTGGATGTGCTTAGGACTTAGGACTGCACAGTAGTGTAATTTCTGCAGTTCAATGATTTATAGTTATTAAACAAAGATGTGTTAATATGCATTGTGAGATTCCATTGAATTATTACTATACCCCAGTTCAAGTTCAATAAATTGTGTTATTTTGCAAGCTTGATTATTTAGCAAAAGGAAAAAAGCACAAATTATGTAGGAGAACGATACATAAGGAGTCTAGGGTAGGCATATTTCCCAAGCATTTTCTGTCTTTATTGCACTGATATTTCATTAGGATTAAAGCTGCTTAATACTACTGTATTCTGAGAGTTTTACAATAGCAAATTACACGTCTGCTGAATGGAATTTAGTCTTAAAACCACTTGGAAACGAATATAAACAAGAGGCGCCTACAAATGAAGGAAGAGAGGACATTAGTATGCCGTTCAGGGAGAATATTTCCACTAACTAACAAGAAAACATTTAATTTTTTGAAGAATTCATGAGGCATGATCATAGTTAGCTAGTGAAGGCTTTCAAACCTGGGATGTATAAATCTGTGAAATGTTGCTTGTTTGTCCATCCGTTTATTCATATCTCATCAAAATCTAGATCTGGAAAATGTTGAAGCTGTTGTGATCTGTGCCACATATTACTACATGTACGAATTATGCATGAAAATCGCTTTAATTCTCTGAGTAATTAGAAGCTGTTAAATGTTTGATGACTCCAATTTAGGACTGAGCATATTTGAGGTCAGGTGAATTATTCAGCTTTGGCTTGAATGTACATAACAAATAATATAAGCTGAGGAACATAGAGAAAGAGTTGTGAGGCTGTTTACTGATAGCCAGATGTGAACATTTACCCCAGAATGATTTTCCAATACAGCAGTTAGAGATATTCATGCTTTATTGGAGAACTTAAGAAACCATAAAACTCCTACCATTTATCTTTTACTATTGATTCTGATGTATGATTGTAATAAACTTGAGTGTCCTGGAATTTTATAGATAGTCATGAGAAAGGAGAGGCAACATCACCGTTGTCTGAGGTTGGTTCAGAGTTCAGAGAAATCATCAGTGTGGAACGTGAGACGTGCTTTATGGTAATGCGTGACTTTTCAAATTCTCCTCCCTGTGTTAGATTAAATTAGGCAGACATATTCCTGAGGCGAACTGACACAGGGAGGGGAGAATGTGAGCAAAGAAATCCAACACCAAGGATAATGTGCATGTCCTGTCAAATGTATTAAATCACATCATATTAATTGTAGCAGATCATTAATTAAAAGGTAATTGCATGCAAAGAAAAACATGTTGGGAGACATTTTTGGTCATAATCTGATGTTTAGCTTGAGAAAAAAAAAGAAGCTTGATGAATGTTATTAGTGTCTGTAATGTAGCATGAAGTCAACATTTCAGGCCACTGAGTAAATGTAGCCTTTTATGCTCATGTGGTTCTGTTAACATTGTTAAGGTTTTGGGTAGAGGAGCAACATTGCTGAAATGACACTCCATCGAAAAAAGCCTACTAATGTCCCTATCATTTCCTTCGTGTTGAACTACGGCCTTCTCTACATGTATGGATATATTTTTTTTCTGTGCTTTGGCCTTCCGTACACATGAAAACTTTTTTTCGGGTGAATGAAAATGAAATGGCCTTCAAAGTAGAGAAAAGTCCATTTTCACAGTTTTCGTGTGGACAGGAAAAATGTATGTTTTTGAAAAACACCACGGCATCAACCTTTGCATGCCCATTGTGGTTTTGCATGTGTTATGCATGTGCTAAGGCTCCACTAGTAGCTTGTTACTTTGTGGTCTGTAATTTCTTATCTGATTATGTGTTTGCAATTTAATTTCATTTTGTTTGTGATTACACCCTCATGCAGAGGTGCCAAAATATGATATACGCTATATTGCTCCTGAATCCATTGCTTTGACAGTACAAACCAAATGCAATATTGGATAAGACCCAAGTGTAAAAATTTGTATTTATCTATAAGCTTAAGCAACAGTTTCACCTCATAATCAGGTCAATTTAAAAAAATATCTGTATATACACTATTTGGCCAAATCTTTGTGGACTCCTGACTATCACATCCATATCTGGGCCTTCTCCAAACTGTTACCACAAAGTTGGAAGCACACAATGGTATAGAATGTTTTTGTATGCTTAGCATTACAATTTCCCTTCACTGGAACTAAGAGGCCCAAACCTGTTCCAGCATGACGATGCTCCTGTGCACAGAGCGAAGTCTATAAAGACACAGTTCACGAAGGTTGGTGTGGAAGAACTCGAGTGTCCTGCACAGAGCCCTGACGTCAACCCCACAGAACACCTTTGGGATGAACTGGAATGCCGACTGCTCCCCAGACCTCCTCACCTGACATCACTGACCGACCTCACTAATGCTCTTGTGGTTGAATGAGCACAAATCCCCACAGCCACGCTCCAAAATCTAGTGGAAAGCCTTCCGAGAAGAGTGAATGTTATTATAACAGCAAAGAGGGACTAAATCTGGAATGGGATGTTCAGCAAGCACACATATGAGTGTGATGATCAGGTGTCCACATAATTTTGGTCATATAGTGTATGTGGATTGGGCGTGATGAGCACAGCTGAAATTTAATAAACAGCAATAAACCAACATGCATACTTATGAACACCTTTTGGGCTGAATGTGGATGTAAATGTAACTGAAAATAGTGTGTTCTAGTTTGCCCGAGGTTTACGACTCTGGTTCGCACCAGCAGTTCTGGTAAACTGGATTATATATAAAGACCACCCTCGGTGATCATAGATGAGAGGTTGTTTTCTTGGATTGGTCAAGTGATGTGTGTTTAGCTCTTGTGTGGTGTGTAAATGTGGTCAGAGTGGTGTTTGTGCGACTGAGGTTGGAGTGTGTTGCGACCATAGATTTTGTGTGGTCAGGGCACTGGCAGTGTGTTGCAGGCTACTGCTGGTGCCCAGGGATCAGTGACTCAAGAAAATCAGGACACTCTAAATTTGTCACTGCTGCATAACCCACATAATGAAAACTATACAAGCCTTCTCTCTCTATCCCTGCTTACATGAAATCTACGATAGTGTTTAAAATATAATTTATGTCTCTTATCTTTTACTGTTTACCACCCTGTTACCTCAGGCTCATCAATAATTCATGCAGAGATTAAAACATATCCACAAAGCCTTTCAGCACAGTATGGAAAAACATGATCCAGCACGGAGCTAGTGCTATGCTCAAATCATTCATTATTGATATGCCAATTCATTACTCTTGTTCATTCATCATAGTTTTCCAAGCCTATTTAATTAACTGAAATAACTGAATTCACTGTTAGAAATATTGCAGTGTCACGCAACCTTTCAGGAATATACTTTCAGTTAAGTTACAATAGCATTTGGGTTATTGGGTTTAATATTTTAATTTTTTATTTTACTTATTTTTAAAGAATAGATGAGATGAGATAAATGATGAGAATCTACTGAATACTACATTGCATTGTAAATGACATGTAACATTTGATTTGAGTGTCTTAAGCAAATGATGGGCGTTGGAATGTTTTTGTATGCTCCTGAGTCGAATCATGAGTTTAAATCCCAACACTAATTTGAATAGCCATCTGTGGTCGGGAGTCCAAGAGAGAGTAATCGGCCCTTCTCTCTGGGTGAGAAGGATTGCTTTCTTCCCGTCAATCAGAGCGATACTAGCAAATCGTGGAAGATGGCAGTTAGCAATTTCCTCTGAGTGTATTCAGCTGTGCTGTGATATAGCAGTTTCAAAAAGATACAGAGGCTGGCTTCACATGACATGGAGGAAGCATCTAGTAGTTCTCACCCTCCCTGGTTGGTAGCCATCTTGTCATATGGGCAAACTAGCTAGTGATGAAAACTGGGGGAAAAAATTGGGTAAAAATATGTTAAAAGGGAAAAATGGAATGTTTTTGCATTACATTTGGATTTTTATATATTTTTTAGAATAGATTGTTATATTTGATCCATCATGTACTTAACTCCAGAAACTGTAAATGTAATAAAATAGCGAGGTCATTGGGGCAGCAGAAGAGCTATGATTGCACCACAAAACGCTGTGCGCAAAACTGTTTTCAGGCCCAACACTGTTAAGGCACAGCACAAAAAAAAAAACAGACAGACTGATTTCACTTGACGTATATAGGCTTCTTTCTTAGATACAAGAAGCCGAATGGAGCCATCAGATTGACTGCAGAAAAAAAAAGGTTAAATGTTGTTTCGTGCAAAGTTCAAGTGAGCTTTCATGCAAATTCACGACCCTAAAAGCGTGACCAAAAACACAAGAGCTTGCCTTGCCGGTTCTGCAACAACACGGAAGAAATCACATATCACAGACAGAAGAGGTCAAAAGAGTAATACCTAAAACCCCAAATATAGTTTCACTCAACAAATTCATATAATGGTACAGTGCAGTATGTGCAAATAGCAACATATCAATGATGCATGAACATTATATACAAAAACACCTGAAAACTCCTGCTTGATGAGTGAGTAGCACATTCCTAGTTTATTAATCCTGGTAATGTTTAGTCTGTAATTTTGGCTTGTTATTATTAATGATGAAGGAATGTCTGTGTGATTTAGTAATCCACAAATTTCATCTTTATTGAATTCCTTTTTTTGTAATTGAACTTTTTGTATTATTATTGTAACAGGGATCATTGTACCGTGTAATCTTTAGTTTACGAGCTCTACTGGAGAAAGTCGGTAGAGTAACAAGATGTTAAAAGTTGTTCCTCACAGTTTTATTTTACATTATTGAATAAAAAACAAAAACAAACAAAAAAGCAAATACTGTTTTTTAGAGCTGTTCTTTATAAACTGCAATTTAGCCTATTAATCAATTATATGTCAACTGTTTCTCTTTAATAGTTTACTATTAAAATATTTCTATTTTGCAGCCCTAACTATGACATTGATGAATTAGCTGTAGTAGTTAATTCATGAATATATTTTATACAAGCATATGAACACAAGTTCCACGTGGGGGATTAGTGTACATATGTAGGATTTCATGACAAATGATTTAT
Organism: Pangasianodon hypophthalmus; assembly: GCF_027358585.1. NCBI lineage: Eukaryota > Metazoa > Chordata > Actinopteri > Siluriformes > Pangasiidae > Pangasianodon > Pangasianodon hypophthalmus. Next base: position 20,804,379 of record NC_069713.1, read on the forward strand.
GGTAACATCAGTGCCGCATGCAAAGGCCATTCCACTGTACTGTTATTACAGATCCGAAATATCTTCACATATTATTTCCATTTTAAGGGATTTTCTCATGATCTGTGCAGGAAATTCTGTGTAGTGGTCAATTAGAAATGCACAGACCCTACTTTTTCCATTTACGATACAACTCCAGATTTCAGAGCTTTGTGTATCACTAACCTCAGAGGCATGATATGGTTTAAGATCATTTATGTGCTGTATTTAGGTACAAGGCTGTATCTTGTCGGTCAACGTATTGCATGTTCACAGCTTCCAATGGATCAGATTGGAAAATATGTAAAATCTGGTCTGATACTGATCCAGAGTTTCTGGCCGTACTCAGTAGTAGCTTGGAACATCTCAATAGTGTATTTTTCCACATAAAAAAATTATAGCACTAGAGAGAAAGAGAGAGAGAGAGAAATAGGGTCAGTGTGGGACAGTTGGGCATATGCCAGTTGTTAAGAAAGTGAGAGAGATGGGGACCTACAGAGGAATGCTGGAGGGATAAGAAAAAAAGAGGGAGAGAGCGGACTAGAGGGTTGCTATTTAATGTGATAAATGGGTTGTGACGGCGTGTCTCCAAACCCCCTCCGACCAGAGAGCAAGGCACGAAAATAGAAAGCAACATTGAGTTTAGAAAAATAATAAAGAAAAAAAAAGAGTGTGGGTGATGCAGATGAAACACGCAATAAGATAGACGGAGTATCTTTATTCCTTTTAATGTCTTTCCAAACCATTGACAGTGACTCAGTTTTCCAGCATAACAGATAACAGTAGGGAATCCTCTAAGTGACTTCTCTAAAAGGAAGGAAGGTAGAAAGAAAGCAAGGAAGAAAGGATGAGGAGTCGGAATGGCACTGAGTCTACAAGAAGGGAAAAATGCAAGGGGGAAAATCTTAGTCCTTTTTACTACATTCTTGATATGGGGCCAATTAAAGATGCAGAGTATGAAAGAAAGCTCTTATTGTGACTGGATGCTTCGAGTTCAGGCTGAAGTTTTGTGGGAGTCTTGAATATCTTGTTGCTTGTTGTAAAGAGGGAGGAACCAAGGTGGATATCATGTTCTGTGGTTTAGAAAATGTGTATGGAATGTGGTATCGAGGGACAATTTCGTCAGTCCAGCCCTTCAGATGACTATGCCGGGCTACATTCGCTTTCCAGTGCTTTTAGATATGATTCAGTTATGACAGGTCTGTAATCAGGTTTGTAATTTAGTAGCAATAGCAGTTACTTCTACGTACCCAAGTAGCATTACAGGCTGAACAGAGGTATGTAAAAGCGTTGCTCTTCTCTGTAAGCAGACTTTTAAATCTGTGTCTAGAATATCTTAAAGAGGTAGTTTGTAATTTTTAGAGCCATCTGCTGCATGCAAGGCAAATTGCAGTCGTGATAAATACATTGGCAAAACTTTCGATTTCCCCTTGACCATCTCGCTTTCTAAACATAAGCCTGAAATGAAGAAGCAATAATCACAATAATGCAATAATGCAATAATGCAACAGTTTTTCTAAGGTATCTTAACGTATTATTATTATTATTATTATTATTATTATAAATATAAAAACATGTACAAAATTACAAAGTGCACTTTTAAACATTGCAGATTCCTCTTCAGTGAGTTCTTCTGAAGTGGCATTTGAAAGTGGAACACTCATGTTATATTCAAATACATCAATTACGTCCTAGTTCCTACATCCTGTTCCCTAATTAGTTACATTGCAAACCTTTACAGTCTTGACTGGCATCAGGTTTATTTCATACAGTCTTATTGCAGTCAGTTAAACTCCCATTATGTGATACTGATCTATCTCACTATGTCAAAGTCTCGTCGACTGTCTGTATCTCTTAACTCTTACATCTAGTGCAGCTTCCTCACTTACTTCATTACTAACCTTACAAAGCACACTAGGTTCTTAAAGGCAGCATTAATGGTGTTAATACAATAGTGGGTGTTGCATTCATGTGCTTAAATGTGTGAAGAAATGTTTGTATTGCTGTATCTGAATGTTTTGACCTTGTGGGGACATTTGACTGGTCCTCACAAGGAAAACTGCTTTTTAATGCTGCTGCTTTTATTTAAAAACTAAAAGAGCCAAAAGGTCTCCTTTACATTACTGAGGTTAAGATTAGGGTTAGATTTAGGTGTAGCATAGCATTAATTACCTGCATTAATATTTATGTCCTCAAAAGAACAGTAAGACAAGAGTGTGTGTAAGACTAAAGGCGATGGTATATTAACATGCAGTTCTCTGTTGCAGTGTGGATGGCCCGGTTCTCTCAGGAGCCAGCAGATCAATCGGTGGTTCTGGGCCAAAGAGTGGTCCTGTCCTGCGTGGTCTTCAATTACTCAGGCATTGTGCAGTGGACTAAGGATGGGCTGGCTTTAGGCATTGGAGAAGACCTTCGAGGTTAGTCATATAGTCATATGCATTTCTCTCCCTTTCCTCCTCTCTCTACATTTTTTTTTTACATTATGAACCTTCTTGAAATGTAAAAAAATGTATGATATAGGTTGGTATAGTGCTAAATCCAACCATTTCTCTCTCTCTCTCTGTCTCTCGCTGTCTCTCTCTCTCTCTCTCTCTGGTTGCAATGTTGCTTCAGTGCTTTGCATTCTGTGCCTCACTTGCAAATTTCTACACACACACACACACACACACACACTTATCACGTGTGCAGGTAATAACAAAAAGTGAACACAATGGACATAACACAGACATTATAAGGAGGCACAAATACTCAAAGGTACAGTAAATCAGCTAACATAAGCAGTTTCTGGTGAATGGAGGGGAGTGAATGATGTAATCCACAGCAGTATTTCTGTCATTTCTCCTGCAACAGCAGCTAGAAATGCCTGTCATAACGCTAGAATATTTTATACTGCCTCAGATAACAGCCTTTTCTGCCACCTTGTGGTGACCAGAAACCTGTCAGACATGACAGGGTGTGTGCATGCACATGCAGAATCAGTGTGTTGAGATAAAGTCAGTGAAAATTCAGGCCACTAAAATTCAGGAGTGATTGGAGGACCTGCAGTCACTGTTTTCATATACTACTGTCAGTTAACATCTGTGTGTTCATATGGAGTAGGCACATGGCAAAGTATATTCACAGAGCATAGTTATGTATTTACACCCTCTGATATTTATTATGGTGCTATATGCTTCTCAATTACATTATACCCAGAATATGTATTATCTGCAAAATACACATAAATGCTACTTGTCTTGGCAAAAGAAAAGAGCATAGTCTGTGTGTGTCGTGTGTCTCAGCTTGGCCGAGATACCGTGTGTTGCGACTGGTGGATGTGGGGCAGTACAATTTGGAGATCTCATCGGCCGAACTCTCAGATGACTCTCTCTATGAGTGCCAGGCTACAGAGGCTGCCCTGCGCTCCCGCAGAGCCAAACTCACCGTTCTCAGTAAGTGTGTGTATGTGTGCAAGCGAGAAAGTATGTTGCATTAGGTATATTGCTGAGGAAATATTACACCGGCTTGTTATCTAATAACATACAGATACAGAAGAACAAGATCTTTTGCCATGTAATTTTTTAAAGGTTCTTTTTGTAATGTTTAAAAGTCCTTATAGATCTATACTAATCATGTCATTTCAAAATTGAACAACATAATACAATGCAAATCAAGATTGTAAAGGTTTATGAAATAACTATTTAACTGTGACTATAAAAGAGGCAAGGGTGTAACTGAAGTGTTTAAAATATGAGGTTTCCACATTAAAATGCAACTAGAGCAGAATTCAGTGACGTGCAATCTGCCCAGTGTAATGGTGAAGTTTTGTCCAGCTTAAACTTGACCTATAATAACCAGGTAATCTTAAAGATACATAAAACACATGATTTCCAATATTGACATACTGGAGATCTGGGAGGTTCATTTACCTTTCTGAAGCTAGCACTCTGTCTAAAAGGAAATAATAAAAAAACCTGTCATTTTTTACCTGCCTGTGATTTGTGCTATAAAATGATTGTTTGTGTTGGTTTGGTTTCTGAGATATTGTACTAGTTATATGTCAGTGTTGGCCGACTCTGTGGTGACGTCTCAGTACATTAAACCCCACTCAACTCAAAAGCAACCAAAAAAATCTAACCAGTGTAGCATCATTTGTTTATGCTGATTGCCATCACACTCAGTCAGTGACTTACATTTTATACATAACAGTATAATATATGTATATATCATCTAACTGGTACAACAAAAAATTTACTACACAAATCTTGCATGTATTGTGCATGACGTATAGTCTATGTAGAGCGTGTGTTCACTGCATGATTCCTCTGTGTGTTCATGCAGTTCCCCCTGATGAGCCGGTTATTGACGGCTCCCCAGAGATCCTTCTCACTGCAGGGGTTTCCTACAACTTGAGCTGCGTGACGCGTGGAGCCAAACCCCCTGCAGTTATAGAATGGCAAAAAGACGGGCTGCCTGTAGAGGGGGCAGTCAGTACAACGGTAAGACATGCACATTTTAACCCATTTCACTCAGATCTGTTTGTTTCCTGGACTGCCATAAAGCTTCAATAGTCCATGAAAATCCAAGTTTATTCCAAAAAAAAAAAATAGAATTAGCCAACAGGATTTCTCAATCACATGTGTTCTGCTCTACACTCTCTCTGTCTCTCTGTCTCTCTCTCTCTGTGTAGGAGGTGCTACCTGATAGGAAGCGAGTAACCACGCGCAGCTTCCTGCCCGTTGTCCCAGTGGACACAGACACAGGAAAGAACTTCACATGCGTGGCCACCAACCTGGCTGCGCCCTTCGGCAAACGTACCGCCGTCACCCTCAATGTGCACCGTGAGTTTCTACACATTCAGCATTCTCACACATGTTCCTCTGGCTTTTCTATGTGGAACTTTACTATTAATGGTTTCTTAGTAGTACTCAGTAGTACAGATTGGGTATTGCTGTGGCCTATAAATTCCAGCAACTATCTATGTCAAATAAAGAACCTCATACTTCATATATTTGTGCATTGTTTGTGACATTAACATTAAGGATATAGTAGTATTAGTATAGTAGTATGGCTTAAAATGCACTGTGTCTTTTTTTGATTTCATTATAATATTCCTGATGTGAGCAGATCCTCCTGTGGTGGTGTTATCCATTGAACCACGCTCTGTGCTGGAAGGAGAGAGAGTGACATTCACCTGCCAAGCCACTGCCAACCCCCCAGTTATGGGCTACAAGTATGTGTGTCTCTAACTCTCCTGGTGTTTATATTGGTGGTTTAATAACCATCAGATCACAAATATCACAAATACTGTATAGTTATGCATATTGATAATTTTAAAAAATTGTGTTGGATTCAAAAGAAAATGTCACCATTCTTTTAACAGCAATAATAAAGGGAGGACATTGGGTTTGGGAAAAGTCTTTCATGTCAAAGAAAAAATAGGGATAATTAGGAATGGCCAATCAGTGTTATTATGATTATTACAATTAGAGTTGATTCACTGGTGAGTTTTACGCTGCTGTTTTTTGTTTTAACATGTGCTGTGGGTTTCTGTTGGTGGTTCATCAAATCACAGGTTTTTACCTGATCTAAAATGAGATGCAGTCTGGCTGTGTGACATTTTCGTTTTGCCAGCTAATCGAATTTTTTATTGTTTATATTATGTGTTATTTGTTCTCACTTGCTAGAACAAAAAAAAAAAAAATTTAAAGGAAGCTGCAGATTAAGGCAGTGTGATGTATGATGTCCACACTGTGAGCTATTCAGTTGAAAGATGTCTTTGTTTTGAAATAGAATGTATGGAAGGTCTAAATCTAAAATGCCTGGTTCAGTACTGGCTTAGAGCTGCTATCTTTATCCGAGGAACGCATAAGCAGGCAGTGCAAGGTGCAATACAGTGTGACAGAAATGAAGGCAAATGTAGCCCAAAATAGAGAGGCACACAGTATTCTTTGGGTAATAAAACATAAAAAAAGGCTATTTCACTGACTTCCATTTAGCATATTTCTTTGTGTTTCTCATTGTTGGTCTTCATCTTGTCACACTTTTCTCTTCGCCAGATGGGCTAAGGGCGGAGTGGTCATCCAGGGTGCGAGAGAGAGTGTGTTTGTCACTAAAGCTGACCACTCTTTTTTCACCGAGCCTGTTTCTTGCCTAGTGTTCAACGCTGTGGGGAGCACCAACGTCAGCATACTAGTGGATGTCCACTGTAAGAAGCAGTTTGAAACCTAATTCTAATTTAATTTACAGCCATTATATATTTACAAAAATATCTGTTTAAAAGGATGACATGAATTAGTCCAACTAATGAATTAGTTAAAAACATCAGTGATGGGATGGTGTGATGGTGTTACCATTCCAAAGTTGATTATTTACCTATAAAAGGACATCCTTGAGTGTTTTATTCCTCATGTACCACAGCAATTTGCAGACGATTTATGAATATTATTTTATTCATTTAATAATATGTACATTGAATACTGTGGAACATCCAAACAAGTTAGTTCCTGTTATCGCTTAAGTTATATCAGCTCATTCCCACAGTCACTCCCTTACCAGCCTCTCTTTTTTCTCTTCTTAATGTTAATAAGAAGGAAAAAAATGCAGTTTGTCACATAACTGAGAAGGCGCAGAAAGTTTTCTTTCCCTTTCCCTGTGGCAGAAAATTTACAGGAACAGCTTTACCTCAAACTATTGCCATTGAACGAAGGCTTTTTACATAAATGTTCATAAAAGTTACAGCAGACATATAGAATCTACACAAGTAGTTTGCTACAATTTTTTCTTTTTCCTTTCCATAAAGTTGGTCCTATCTTGGTGGTAGAGCCAAAGCCAGTGACAGTGGACATCGATTCTGATGTCACGTTGAACTGCAAGTGGGCAGGCAACCCCCCTCTCACCCTCACATGGACAAAGAAGGGGTCCAGCATGGTAAGCAGTCTGACCCAGACTACTCTGAAAACTGTAGTTTTCCTTTCTTTCTCTGTCATCTGCCCTTTTCTTTCATTCTGACACTGTTATTCAGAATAGCTCCCTCCCTCCATACACCTGCTTACGATTTCTCCATTTCATTTCTCTTCACTGCAAAAAACTGCCATCTTAGCAAGTGAAAATATCTTGAATATAGTCAAATTTATCTAGTATTTCCTACTATAAGAGTACAGTGAACCAAATATAAGATTATTAAACCTATTTCGAGACATTTTTATTCATTTAAGTTTTACATTTTCTTATTCTATTGGCAGATAATATTGCTTTTATGTAGAAATAAATGCTTAAGAACAGCAAAATAATCTGTCAAGACTATCAGCTGTGTACAAGACTACAAGACTATTGGAATTACTTAAAAAAAGTCTAGAAATAGGTTTAATAATCTATTATAATAATATTTGGTTTATGGTAATCTTATAATAGGAAATACCAGATAGATTTGACTATATTCAAGATATTTTCACTTGCTAAGATGTCATTGTTTGCAGTGTTTAATCCTCCTCCTGCGTGTCTGCTTTCAACATATTCTCTTTGTTGACTCTCGAGAGTGGGTTCATCCATCTGACATGAATTGCTGCTTCCTGGTGTGCTGCAAAATAAAACTGTGCACTCTCGCTCTCCTGTGCTCTCCATGCTCGTTTGTTTTTTCAGTTATTAACTCAGAAGTTTCATGTTGTTGGGGTTGTAAAGGTGCTACAGCTTTGTTGCCTTTATTGTAATGACATTTATTTTTACAAGATATAACCCTTTCCTTTGTCTTTTTCTAGGTGCTGAGTAACAATAACCAGCTCTATTTGAAGTCAGTGAGCCAGGCTGATGCTGGCCAATATGTGTGTAAGGCCATAGTGCCCAGGATTGGAGTGGGAGAAACAGAGGTCACTCTCACTGTCAATGGTCAGTAACTGAGCCAGAAAGTATGAAAACATAATTAAATAGGAGACTGAAACTCTATTAGCATGCATGAATAATTTGATAGCAGATACACCAGGCTATGAGCTTCATATAAATGATAAAGAATAAATGAATATTAAATAAGCAGTAAGAAGCAGTACGAAGCTTGTGCTGGTTAGTCTTTTCTCATGATTAGAAATACTGTTCTGTAATACACCACTCTATGAAGTGCTTTTATATCAAGTCACAGGGCCATAACTTGGTGTTAAGACATTGAATTACAGTAATTACGCAATTAATTTTGCCCAAGAAAGCAAAAAAAACAAGTAAGGCTCCTCTCTGTGCAGGTCCCCCCATTATATCCAGTGAGCCAGTCCAGTACGCAGTCAGAGGAGAGAGAGGCGAGGTCAAGTGTTACATCGCCAGCACTCCTCCACCGGACAAGATTGTAAGTGTCTGGATAAATAGCTTTTTTCATAGTTATCTAATGGAGAATGTAGAAGTTGTGTAGACGTTGTGTATGTTCTGAAGTTGTGCATGTTTTAAATGTGTGAAAGCATGCTACAGCATAAACTTCCTCTAACCTTCAGATTCTTCAAAATAACCAATTTGAATATCACTTTTAGCCCTGACCCATTTGGTCAGGAAGTTCCAACAGGAAATAACACAACATGCCTTAGGGTAACCTTGGCTTAAAATTTATAGTGACACAAAAAACTCTTTTATTATTATTAGTATATAACGTTGTGTATTTTGAGCTAGCATGGCTGGATGTTACAGATAGTATCAGAAGTTCAAAAAGTCCATGTAAGCAACATTAATAATGAACGAATGTCAGACCTCAACGAGCAAACCAAGCTTTTGCTCTCTGCATAGTTGATTTAACTGTAACTCAGCACTATCCATTTAGAGCTCTCTTCTGTCTGAATGACTGTAATGTAGAATGACTGGCAGCCAAAGCCCTAATGCAGCTCTGAATAGAGATTTATGAAATATGAAACACAGCAGCAGAGCATTTGTTCCCTCATTCCTGGTTTGTGTGTACTGCTGGGTTGTGCAGTAAATGGAGCCTTATTGTGAACATGTGGAGTTATGCATTTTTTAAACAAGTTCATAGTTCAGTATGAATAATACACCACCTTTCAGTGGAGTTTAAAGAAGTGTGATGCTTTCTCACCAAGCATCTATTTCTAAGACCCTTGTTTCAGCATAGAAAAGCTATTTAGGTAATTGACGTGCATTGTGTGTGAAGGACAAGTGTGTGAATGTGAGAGGCTGGTATCGAGAATACAGAAATATTAAGAATACAGGCAAATTATTCTTACTTACAGGGTTCACACACAAAGAAATAGCAATTGTTTAAAAGTAATAGCTATCACAAAAGAAAATAGCAAGTGCTTAAAATGCTAGAGAGAACATTGAACATGGAACATATCATAGAATAAGCGTGATATAATCTATTGTTTGCTTTAAAAAACATTCCATCATCTGCTGTGCAGACATTGAAATTCTCCACAATTACACCCACACAGAATATCCACTCTTTATATTACCTGCCTAGAAAATTAGGCCTTGTTCAGTGAACGGTATTTCATGTGTACCATTCATTCTTGAAAATTCTTGAATATCCTGGATTTAGAAGATTTTAAAGCCTCGGTATTGTGTTATGAATCTTATAACAAAATAGGCAAGAAAGCTATCACTTAGGTGTGATATGTGTGCTGTAATAAAAATAATACATTTTAGGTCTTTGATGGAATCTTCATGACATTATATTCTAGACACATAAATAAGTATATAATTATTGATTTGCGTTTGTAAAAAATGTATCACTCCCTTTCTGCGTTCGTTTCAGGTGTGGGCGTGGAAGGAGAACGTGTGGGACAAAGAGAAGGGGACTCTACCAGAACGCTACACTGTGGAACAGAGTAAGCCGTCCTCTGATGGAGGAGCAGTGCTGTCTACTCTCACCATCAACAATGTCATGGAGTCTGACTTCCAATCCACCTACAACTGCACGGCCTGGAACGCATTCGGCCCAGGAACCATGATCATCACTCTGGAAGAGACCGGTGAGTTTACATGCATATGATTATTATTTTTATTACTTTAACTGCATGCTTACAAGAGCTTTGAGAGAGTTCCCCTTCTGTCTGTAAAGGGCATACATTGTCACCTAGTGTACAAGTTTTTAAAGTTCAGTTTTGATAATGGGAAAAAAAATCTTAATATTAAACTATATTTTTCAATAATTATTATATGCATTTCCTGAAGTTCAGTTTTAACTGTGAATAATATTTAGAACCCTGAACAAAACAAAAGGTTTATATACTGGTGTTTTATATTTTATAAATGATCAAGAATAACTGAAATATAATTTTGAGCATTTGACATACAACTTTAACAGTCAACAGAAAGGATATGCATGTGGAAAACCTGAGATTTAAATTAAGTATTAATCTAAACTGAATAGAAATCTACCTTGTAAACAAAATATAAACACAGATTTTTGGTCATAAATACCAATATATCTACTGTTCCACTGCTCGGATATCTGATTTAAGAAAACCGAACGAATTCCACACTGCAGATGATGTGTAACTTTTTTTCTTCTTCTTCTGAGGAGTTTTTTTTCTACACTAGGGACCTTTTCTGTGTATAATTTTAAAGTAACAGTTTAAAATTATACCCTAACCCTGGCTAACTAGGTATCTCTTCTTGTAACACTGATTAGCGCTGACTCTGTGCCTAGGAGTGCATGGTTACATTTTCTTTCCTTCTGTTTGTGGAGAAAGATATATATTGCCACCTAGTGGAGCAAAATAGAATGTATAAAGATCAGACACTGATTTAAGGAAACTGAACTAATTCCACTTTACTTTTGTTGCTGGTACTGAATTAAGGGTATTATCAATACTTTATTATCAATTAATTATAAATACTGAATACTATATTTGATTTTGATGTTGTTATTATTATATCACCCAAGTCTAGTATCATAGTTTTCATGCTTAGACAATTTGTTTAAATATTAAGATAATAACTCCTTTGTGCAGTAGCGCAGTTTGAAACACGTATTCAGCTCCTGGTTACTTGCAGATGTTTAACCTGAACCTCTCATTTCTCTCACAGAAATTGTCCCAGTTGGTATCATTGCAGGCAGCACTGTAGGCTGCTCTATTCTGCTGTTGCTCTGTCTGCTGGCATTAGTCCTGTTCCTATATCGTCAACGGAAAGGAAGTAAGAAAACATGCACACACACACATTTTTACTGGCTTAATAAAATTATTATTCACTGCACCAGTGGTTAAAGTGTGTATTAATAAAGGCATATATTTCTCCTACAACCCACAATCACGATGCAGAGCCGCAAATGTGTTGATTTTCAGGACAGCTGTGTAAGAAATGTATAAAATTGTGTATCTGTTTTATTCCCAGGTCGCCGTGGGGTCACTCTTGGTAAGCCAGACATCAAGGTGGAGACAATAAATAAAGAAACCCACAGCTTAGAGGAAGACTCAGCCAGCGTCTCCACAGCAAGCCGCATGGTCAAGGCTATGTACTCGGTGAGTCAGTATTTTCGAATATGCAAGGGAGTCTTTCATATCTGAATTTTTGGTTCGTGACTGCATGAAGGTTATGAGTGCTTTGTTCATGGGTAGCTGTTGGTGCACTACATCATTACACAGTGTACACTGTGGTATAGCTACAAGTCTAAAAGCTAATCAACAGACAGTCTATGTTACCAGATGCAGTTTTGTGAAAACATATCAAGGCTATCTGTCTCACTGCTAACACAAATGTGTAAACCATTCAGTGCTGAGAAACGAAGATAACTATTCCTTCATGTCAGTGACCTGGAACTGACCTGCATATCTTGGCATATCTCATACAGCTGTGGTTGAGCTTTGAACGGTAAACAGCAAATGAGGTCACATTTAGGTTTGATTAAACTATAATTACAGTCGCAAATAATAAAATGTGAAACAGAAACGCTGTCTCTGTGTCTATATGAAAACTGACCTTTTGTGCTGTCAGTAGTAGTATTCTTTGATAAAAGTAAAGAAACAACACACCTTCATCCCTGAACATAAATCACAGAGGTAACCTAAGTGTCCCATCATATATTCATCACGGTATCTGGATGTGCCTCAGGGGTGCACTGACAGGATATTTTGACAGGCCAGGGATATTACAACCTGCAGAAATGTGACATTTAACCTTATATCAGAAGAGATATGAATTTGCAACTTTCTGGTTGTTGTATAACTCAGACTTCTCTGGCAGGCTTGCAATTCCTTTATGTATAAATGCATTGTAAACGTGATTTGTGGTCACAATGCTTTTTTTTATACCAGTGTAACATCAATACTCCTAAATACTAACTAGGGATACCATAAAACCTTTGGCCATTGTGTTGCTTCTAAAACTCAGCCAATGAAAATAACTGTTTGAATCATTATTCATGTTCTTGACCATTAACATGTCATCTTGAAACCTCCCTCCACACTAAACTGCACTACAACAGTCAAAAAGTCTTACTCCCTGTATTTCATCTAAAGTATTATGCAAAAAACTGAATTTAATCCTCTTTTCTTTCTCAACTTCCCTCTCCTCCTGTTTTATCTTCGTCCTCCTCTTTCTCTTAACCCATTTTTCCCCCTCTTGTGTTGCTTCTGCCTCCCCTCTTGGTTGGTTTGTCGTTTATTGTTTAGTTTTTGCCCTCTGTGACCCTTTCTCCCTCCTCTCAGCCTTTTAAAGATGACATTGATATCAAACCGGACCTGCGCAGTGACACCTTGGACACGCGTCAGGACTATGAGATCAAGGTGAGTGAGATACACACACAAGCTCACTCTCGCACGCACACAAGCTGTTTGTCCTTAGGTGCAGCATATGTACATGTATATGTATTGCTTAACATGTTTATCAGTGGATCTTACATTGTATGAGTACCATCATTATTCACAAAATAGGTAATAAAATAAAATAAAAATGATTTTCATTGGCAACAGCAAAACCTGAAAAAAGTGCAGAATAGTTTTTTTTTCCAAAAAGAAAAAAGAAAGAGTTGTAGCAAAACTTGGAATTTTTCTTCTGGCTCTTTTCAAACTGTTTTGCTTGTCATTTTGCCATAATTTTTGGATTGTTTCCATGTGGCAGATTCACATAAGAAGGAAAAAGAAAAACCTTCTTTGAAATCATTTTTGTTTTTCCTTTCTACGCAGAAACCATAGGGTATGCAAACTTTTGCACTCTGTGTATGCACCCACAGAAGATGAACCCACGTTTTATTACTTTGCACACTCACACTTATTTTTCTTTCTTTTGACAGGACCCAACAAATGGCTATTACAACGTGCGGGCTTCCACCCATGACGAGGGCCGTCCTGCCTCCCGCTCCATGCACTACTCTGACTATCGGACCGCCACTGCACCAGGCGGCGCTGCAACTGTTAGTGGTAGCTCAGGCACTGGAGCTACAGCAGGTCCTGGAACGCCGAGCAGCTTGGCTCCTGGGTCACGAGCTGGCTGCTATGACCCTAGACCTCCTTCCAGGCTCAGCTATGCCCAGTTCAACACCTTCAGCAGACCAAGTCAGTCTCAGCAGCCTCCGCCCAGCTCCGGGCCTCAGACAGGCGACTTTCCAGCTGAATGCAGTCTCCTAGACTCGACACCACAGTTACCATACGAGAACTACAGCTACCCATCGCACTACCCTACGTATCGTCTTGGCTTTGCTCCTCCCAGCCTCGCTCCATTAGAAAGCGGCGCAGCATATGAGATGTACAGCGTGGGGCAAAGTGTAAGCGTCGGAGGCACTGCTGCACCCCCGGAGAGTGGACTCGGGAAGTATGGTAGCTCCACACGTTTTTCCTACACCTCGCAGCATTCCGACTATTCCCACCGACACACACAGAGGATGCAGACGCACGTGTGAAGGAGGAGCATAATGCCACACTGCGCTGCTCTTCCTCACTTCAGCACACACACTTGACCACATGCTCACAAACATACACAGGAGGAAGTTGTAAAGAAAGGGAGAATGAGTGGTAGGAATCAGATCAGAAAGCACAGAAGAGAGAGTGGGAGGGAAATTGAGAGATGAGGGAATTCTCTTTTCAGCTTTTTCTGCTTATTTCCTCAGCTCGAGGAGCTGATAGCGAAAGTCACAATCAAGATGAAAAAAAGTAGCATTAATGAAGGATCTAAGATCTTCAAAATTCTGACTGTATAGGTGTGAATATCTTGGAGTTAGCATGGCCACAGACACATCTTGAGAACTGATGAAAGCTTCTGTGTCTGTCTGTGACAAAAACTACATGGCAGCGGTGGTCATGGAAGACTTTTGTATGAATTCTTGTTAATGGCTTCTTCAACTCGTCTCCACACCTTTACAAGGCAAATACAAGAAAGCAATATAACAGAGATTACACCTACAGTAGACTTACAGTGGTTCAATGATGAGTCCTAAACAGTCTTACAGAATTTTATTAATTCCTCACAATCAACCATGAGCAAAGCACCAAACAAAGCACAACACTATATGACCATATATCCTTGGTTACCAAAGCATTAGGGGTGTAACGATACGGCACATCATATTCTATCATTCGATACGAGGCTCTCGATTCGATATGTCAGTACTTTCAACAGGCTGCCTAGTCTTAGTTCAGTTCAGTTCAGTTTTCTGCTAAGCATTCTGTTTTTCATGAGCTAATACGCTAGCATACTAGCATATTAGCTCAAGGAAAGCAGCCATGGCTACCATCAACAGCAAGCAGGAACTGGAAAATTCCTACAAATCTGTAAGTCCTGTTGTTCAGGAGCACTTTGGATTCCCAGTGACTTAAAACTCTGATGACCAGTGACCTAAAGCTTCTGTGTCGGTTGGTAGAACTAGATGAAAACACGCAGCAACGCACACACACACACACATCTCTCTGCTGATTTAGTACAGGTTACAGAAAATCACAGCAGAGTTTGGGAGCTGCAGATATGAGACCCTGCTTGGTAATGGAGAACGCAGGATTCAAAAACATGTTTGCGCTACAGAGAGCTGTGTGACACTGAGTGCACAACTATCCAACAGCAGAATTTGAAATTTAAAAAAAAAAAAAAACTGTGCTTCAGAGAAACTAGAGCTAATGTTTAATTAGACATTTAATTTTATTACATCCTCATGCACAGTTTTTGTTTTTTTATATGCTGCTACGAGTCTGAATGGATCACACAAACACTGTCATTGTTGCATTTCAGTTATTGTACTTTTATAATGTTTTAATCAGTGGAAAATGGAAACCTAAGACACATATTCAGACAATGCTTATTTTCACTGTATTGAAAATGTATTGCATCGAGACACCACCGTATCAAAATCGTGTCAGATTTGAATTCTCTGTGTAGTTACACCCCTACAAAGTATGTGTGATCAATTGGACACTAGGTGATGAAAGGTCAATACACTTACCTGCTTTACCTGTTAATTAGTATCTAGTCGGTATTCTAGATTGCTAAGCTACCTCATGAAGTGGGCTACAAGCCTTATCATTTAGAACAATTATAGGTACAAAAAAATATGTGGTTCAGTTACCTTTTATTACAAAGTTGTCTCTGGCAGAATGCTTTCATTCTCATTAATGAAGTTGCAACTCGTATCATTGAATTAAAGCACTTTTGAACATTTTTGTTGATATAAAAATAGACGCATAAGGAAGGAAAAGAGACCAGTTCAGGAAGCCATCAGCCATGGCCAATGACAGCTATTTTTCTTTCTTTCACTCGTTCTCTCCTTCTTTCTTTTACTTTTCATGATGGGACAAACCATTGGGTTGGCACATCAGTTGGTGGAGTATATAGTGGGATGTGCAAAGGGGCATCATAGTAAACCATATATTTTTTCAAATTGTTTTTACATGGCGATTAGTTGATCTTCGAGCACATACAGTATAGCTGCGTATATATACAGTATATGTGTGTCTATATATATATATATATATATATATATATATATATATATATATATATATATATATAATATGTGTCTGAGTTCCCCACTCGTTTCCATGGTGCTTTGTAGTGGGGTCATTGTTTGCACTGCATTCCAGTATTCTAGCATAGATTATTACCCTTATAATCTACCTGTAATCTCTCATTTGCACACTAGGCTAGAGTGTTTTGACTAGTCCCGAAATACAGAATTATTTTTTTTCTCTCATATTTCTGTAAAGAATTGTGGACCAAAGGTTCATCGTTAGAGTGTCAGTCTTTATTTAGGTGATATTCACCTCAACAAACAAGGAAATATGCAGATTTGTTTGTGTTTGTTGTTTCTGGACTCAACAGTAATAACGGTGACAAAAAAGGTATTTTGAAGGGTATGGGACTGCAAAAGATTAAAAAAATTTATGACCCAGCCTTAGGTACACATACTGATCTTAGATCAGGCTGCTATGTCATCACCTTGTTGTAAGTCATCATAATGAACCAAGTGGAGCTGATCTTGTTGTCAGTTCTTGGATGGATTTCTTGACAGTTTTGGGTTCCCAGGGTCTATCCCAGAGAACAGAATGTTTATACATATATATAATTATGTGAAGTTTATCAATACCTAATACATTGGGGACTGTTCCCACACACGATATCACAAAGACACACCTGCTACTTGTGCCAAACACAGACACCTAAGTTGGAGGAAGCATTTTTTTTTTTTTTTGACCAGTAAAAGTCAGACTTGGTCTATGGATATGAAACCAGACAGGTTTTGAAGGATGTAAACATCATGATCATGTCGATGGTGAAAATGAAGACAATCCGTCTCATAATGGTTCTCCATCACGGAACAGTGAGGTACTGTCTACACCTGTCATCTGAGTTTCAATGCCTTTCAATTGAAGGAGTCTTGTAAATACTTTCCCATGTGTTACTCCTATTTCAAGTATTATTTTATATCATTCAGTGTGATGCACTCTTTAAATGCAGTATTGTTACATTTCAACAGTGTAAGGGAAAATTGGCAGAAGGACTAAGGTTTGGCAATGGATTTTAAAGATTTTATGACCTGAGGTAAAAAAAACAAAAAAAAAAAAAAATAATGAGCTTTGTTCGTTATACTTGGCTGGAGTCTAGTGCGGTGCCAAAGAGCATTCAACAGAACAAGATGCTCATCATCAACAGATAGCACCTTTATACCTGCCTGTGCTGCCCATTAGTATGTCCTTATGGTACATTTGGTTACTTTGCGCAGTTGACAGAGAAAGAAGTGTCTGGGAGGTATGACCTAACCTACGTTTGAGGACATGACCTTCCTCCAGCTTCCTTCTCAAAGGACTGAAGCTCCATGAGGACTAAAAGAGGGATATATGAATATGTGTGTTGATTTTAAAAAAAGAGTGGCCTTAGGAAAACATGACTTTTATAATCCAACACTTTATATGCCAATTTAAGGCTGGAGGAGAATGATGTGTGCGTGTGTGTGTGAGTGTGTGTGTATCTCTTTGTGTACAAATATCTTTATGTAATCCTTTACTTCCCTAAAGTTCCTGCTCCAATACTTTTATTCTGCTGGTAGGACTGTATCCTGTATACTTGTGTCTTAGAAAGCAAATGTTGACCTTACTGTACTGTTCTTCATAGTTGAAGCATTCTACAGATGTACAACAGAAGTTAATGAATTTTCATTTTTTTTATTTCATTATCTTTTTTTCCCAATATTTTTTTAAAAATGTTATGTAATTATTTTTTCACAGTATATCAAATAAAAGCACTGTTTTTATAAGAATGGATGATGAGAGTTGTTTTATATCTGTGGTAACAAATTTGAAAGTATCTTGGGTCACAAAATATTTAGTGTATTTATGGTGTACTCTGTAAGTACAAGACTTGTACACTGATCATTTTTGTTTTTTTATTTTGTTTTACAGCACCCTAGTGTTAAAACAATCTTCATGAAGTTAAACTTTGGAATGTTAGCATTTTACTTACTGTAAACCATAGAGGGTACAGCTCTCTACAAATACTGCCCCCTACACATACGTTTCACAACGAAATACAATCACAGCCATAAGCTGTACTAGGGGTGTGACTGTAAAGACCAATTAGAAACAAGGCCTTTAATATTGTTGCAGCTTTCTGAGATGCTGCACTCTTGAGTACTGAAAGTACTGAGTATTGAGAGTATTGAAATTAAGTTTTTGCTTTTCAGTGTGGTACAGTGTCATGTCAAAAAAAGAAATGCAGAACCACCATGTCTTGCATTTTACGTTTCCTCTCCCAAGTGTGATTGCTTTTCTATCTAGCACGGAATCTTCTCCATTACAAAAGGACTCACTCATGGTTACGCATTAAAAGCTAACTTTGTCGCCATGCTTATCTGGACCTTTGTAAGCAAGGAATTTTACATAGCTGGACATTCCTAAATTTTAGCCAAATACGAACTTTGAACATCAGTAAAACACATCCTTGTCAGAACATTTACCCATCATGACCCAACTATACATGAAGTAGAAACAGCAACAGGCACAGACATAAAATATTTATTCCGTTTATTAGGTTTTTATACATGGATAGGCTTGATTGAAGTTGTCTATCATAACATTACTAGAGTGAATTTGAAAGACAAAACAGATGTACACAAAACAGGCATTGTGACTCTTCAACGGTCCACCTCTCCAAACACAATATCCTGAGTTCCTAAAAGGGAAATGCAACAAAAACTTTAGTTCAACCAGTGCCCTATGGAAAAAGTGTGAATATTCAAATAGCATTAAAACTTGTCAAATTATGTAATGTTCCTAATATATAGTAAAACTAAATTATCTGTAATTCCAACTGTTTTTAGTAATGTTACATGCTAAATATTTGCCTTACATTTGCTTTCAACCAAAGCCCTCTGCCTCTAGAAGAGGGCCAGCAAACTCAAATTCTAGCAGGGCCACATCAGCATTTTTGCAAGCTTTTTAAGGGCCATAATCTAAAGATATTCATTTCTAGCACAGTATTCTCCATTCATATTAACACTAATCACCTAGATTAGAAGTTAGAGCAGGATGATTGTAGGAAAAAGAAGCGTTCACAGAACCTATTCAACAGTACTATTAGGTAATAACACGTATTATACTG
This sequence comes from Pangasianodon hypophthalmus, assembly GCF_027358585.1. Taxonomy (NCBI): domain Eukaryota; kingdom Metazoa; phylum Chordata; class Actinopteri; order Siluriformes; family Pangasiidae; genus Pangasianodon; species Pangasianodon hypophthalmus. Next base: position 20,823,378 of record NC_069713.1, read on the forward strand.
AGCATAGTTATATATAATTAAAGTCAAGCACGGTGGAGGTAGTGTCATGGCTTGGGCTTGCATGGCTGCTTCGGGAACAGGCTCACTAATCTTTATTGATGATGTAACTCATAATGGTAGCAGCAGAATGAATTCAGAAGTCTACAGAAACATTTTGTCTGCCAATCTTGTTTGATCTCAAACCCGAATGTCATCAGTGTATAGCAAAATAAAAGAATTGGCCTTGTCGTTCCAATACTTTCGGAGGGGGCTGTATATAAGGGGTCGTATAGACTAGTTGATTAATATATAACACTAGTTGCAGCTGTGAGGATGTCTACTAGATGTGGTGAAGCAGACAGTAAGGAAATACAGGCAGATGGTAAAAAGAAAAGCAGTCTAGGTAAAATATTTCAGACTAGATGAATTCTATACTCGACTGCACATTACACTAGGCTACACTGGGAATTCTTTTTGCTTTTTCATTAATAGAATGTGATGCACTGGAATGATTCACTTTACCACTTCGTATGACCTGTATTGCATTAATCAGTTTTTAAACTGGAAAAAGACGACTAGTCCACAACTTTTTCAATTACTGGTCAACTTGTTAAAATTAACAGCAGTGCAACCCCTAATATACACTCTATGGCCAAAAGTTTGTGGACACCTGACCATGACACCCATATGTGCTTGTTCCAGATTTAGTCCCCCTTTACTGTTATAAATAACCTCCACTCGTCTGGGAAGGCTATCCACTAGATTTTGGAACGTGGCTGTGGGAATTTCTCATTCAGTCACAAGAGCATTAATGAGGTCAGGCACTGATGTCGGACGAGGAGGACTGGCACAGTTATCGTTCCTATTCATCCCAAAGGTGTTCAGTGGGGTTGAGGTCAGGGCTCTGTGCAGGACACTCGAGTTCTTCCACTCCAAACGTGGCAAGCCATGTCTTCATGGTCTTCGCTTTGTGCACAGGGGCATTGTCATGCTGGAACAGTTTTGTGCCTCTTAGTTCCAGTAAAGGGAAATTATAATGCTACAGCATACAAACAGTTCCTAGACAACCGTGTGCTTCCAACTTTGTGGCAACAGTCTAGGGAAGAACCACATATGGGTGTGATGGTCAGGTGTCCATATACTTTGGCCCATATAGTGTGTATTTGTTTTCCAAACAAGGAAGATATGTAACTTTAAGAAAAACATTTAATAAGAACTCACACAGGCTTATGTGTTAAGAACATATTTGGTCTTAGATGCGAGCACACATAAGCTGTTCAACGGCACGTTCCGAGGACAGTCGGTCACTACACTATCGGTCTGGTGTGAAAGTGGATTCTGCACCAGTTATAACAGATTACTGCAAGCATATCATTTGTAAATATTGTTTTTACATTTTTAATTTTAAAAATCTGGTCTGTGGTGATTTGTAGTGGCTCATCTTGTATTGTTAGTGTGAAAATGTTGAGTAGTACTTATTACGGGTTGTTTCAATATAATTTTTTTCAAGTTTGTGCAGGGCAAAAGAAATGAGGCAGCAGGCCATATTTGGTCCGCGTCCCTTGAGTTTGACCCATACTCTAGAACGTTTAATCTAGAAAAATACCCTTCTGATTTCTGTCTCTTAGATATTCAGACAGCTAGATGAGTACTAACACTCTACAAACAATTAACTGTTTTGTTGTTAACAAAAAACAGTTGGTTAGTTTGGATATCCATATAAATCATTTTACCAATGATGGCCACCACATCAGCAAGCATGTGTCCTTTTGACATTTTGTCCAATCCAGCCTGCAATAAAAACAAATTTGCGTTACAGAAAAACAACTAGGCTGTTGATTAAATGTGACTAAGGAATATACTAGTAATTTGTATATTTTCTACCTAACTGTTTAAATACACAGATTTTTACATTGTCCCAATACAGCTGGAGCAATAATGTAGTGAATTTTCCATTATATGACACCACCCCAGTCTAGGAGAGTGCCAGGATGTTAAATACTCCCTATTGTAAATTGGGATAAATTTACAATTTTTTAAAAATCCATTATCCTCTATTATTATCACTGCATTCTCATCTTGCATAACACAGTAATCATTAATGTTTACAGTCTTGAATAAGACAATCTGTTTACCAAGTGAGCAAAGCCTGGAGCTTTGATCTTGCAGCGGTAGGGTCTGCTGGAGCCATCAGAGACCAAATACACCCCAAACTCCCCCTGTGGAGAAACGAAAACAACTTCAGTGGTACCGATATTATTTAAATTATTAGAATTATTATTATTATTTATTAAAAAAAGATGCCAAAACTAAATGTGACTAAAACCAGATGTCCACCCTTTATTATTTTTACTCAGCCAAATTTAGTTTTAGATATTTAGTACCACATTTTTCAAACTAGAACCCCAAAATCACTTTGTGTGTTTGCACTTCCACCACCCCATCATGCTTCATTTTAATCAAGAAAACTTACCATGCAACTACATGCTGCAAAGACACGAGGTCGTGGTAGATTCTAATTTAGATTAGAGTGCTTTGCTACGAAGTTTACATTTCACTAGTTTCAGTCTCAAACGCTGCACTCACGTGCCCTGTGATAGCCATCTGGAGACTTTCAGCCACATGCTTTATAATCTTGAAGGTTGCAATCTGATCAGCTCAGAGTTCAGAGTGTCTTCAAAATTCACAGAACTCCATCTTTAAAAGTTTGGCAGAAATTTATTTCAAAGCAGCTGGTCTGTGGTTTCCATATCTATCAAATTGCCTCGCTTTCTAAACGGAGGCATTACTTGGTCATATTTATTGACTAAATGTTTCAATGCTTTGCTAGAGTAATCCTAGAAGGTTGAACTGAGAGAATAACAATTCACTTGTGAGCACATGCACATTTAGAGACACAAATCCAATGCACAAGGATGCATGGGCGCGGATTTTACATCGTGGTGATGGTGCGGATTGAAACGCTGGTTAAAATGTAGAAGTGTATCCGCTCTGTGCAACATGAAGAAATATACTTCCATTGAGAACTAGGGATGGACAATCTGGCAAAAATATTATATGATTTTTTTCAGGCTGGATTACAATCCAAGATATCATGATTATTTTTCATGTTGGAGTGTTTTGCAAGTTACCAAGCAAGAGTGCACTTCCCAACAAAATATACATAATTATTTCTAAAATGAAAACAATCAGGGATGTGTAGCATATTTAAAAAATGCTAAATAAAAAGAGTACATCACCTCTGCTAATGCCTTCAGGATTTAAAAGTGCAATAAATGGAAAGTTGTCAGTAGGGCTGCCATGATTACTCAATTAAATTAGAGTACTCACTTTCAAAATAAATAAATAAATAAAATAATATTCGGCAAAATGGTGGAGGCACGGCAATGCACAGACAAGGGTCCGTGCAACAAACGACAAAGTATGTCAACTGTGTTGGAGCAGTTTACGTTAGATGTGAAAAACATTGTTGTCTGCCGTCACTGCAAAAAATGAACTTGTACCATAACAGCACATCTCCAATGCTGCAGCTACTGAAAAGGCTACATCCGACTTTCACAGATCCGCTACCTGACACAGCACAGTTTTTCGCCCCTTAAATGCCCATAATTTAATATAAAGTAGAAATGATAATCTCTGACCAAATGTGAAGTAAACATGTGAATACATCAATATTTTTCCATATGTGCACAATACTCTTCATAGCATGTTTCATAATAAGGTCATAACTCCCACTTTGAGTTTGGCATGTTTCCATGGTTACTCCTCACAAATCACAGAATTATGATCACTGTAGCATTTCTACTGTAAAACATTGGTCAAATATCAAATACTGAGTGACAGAACCTTTCAAATTATGTATAGTTTTGTGAGATTAAATAATTACCATAAGTGAACTTAGCTAAAGTCTATTTTTATTGTGAATTTTAAAAAACCCAATTACTTGATTAATCGTCAGATTACTCAATTACCAATATAATCGATAGTGACAGCCCTAACTGACAGCTGAGTATTTGTGATATTTAAATAAGTTTAAATACTGAATAAATTAGCTGAGCTGGTTCAGAGCTGTGTACAGCTGAGAAAGACAATATTTGCAAGTTGCTAAGTCGTAATGAGGATCAATCATTTTTAGAATGCAAAAACCCCAGTACTATATCCTTGGCCAGGTGCAATGTTATGGCATCAGTGATGTCTTTCCAAAGCTTAGTTGTTTTCTTATAAGTAATGCCTTTTTCAAATGCTTTTGTTTACTTCAGAGCTGTTTCTAGTTGTCGTGCTGTTCACTCCCTGTGTTAAACGGATTTTGGCACACTCTTTGGGGTGCTTTCTTTGTGGTTAAATACATTTGTCATGTTTCCTCTTCCTTTGCATATTTTGTGAAGAGAGAGAGGGGAGAAGAAAAAAAAAAAAAACACACCACATTGTTTTTTCCATTGTGTAAAATCCAGCAGTTCCAAATAACTAATGTTTAATTTTTTTAGGCCATGTCACGCCATGTTGTCAGCTATGCTCCCAAATAAAATGAGGAGGAAACGTAAGCTAAGGAACTGCCTACAATGGGTTTTAATGAGTTCGTTCGTGCCTGTCAAGGAAAGCACAAGTGCACAAGTTGGACTAACAAAAAAAGTATGGTTTAGAAAACACTCAGGCCACACACTTGGGTGTGAGGCCTGAGTGTTTTCAGCACAACTGACAATGTGTTTCGTAACACTATTCAGCCTCTGTAAAATGTTTCCACGATCAGTGGTTAATCAGTCACAATTAACCCTCCTGTTGATCATGATTATGGATCTGCCCATAAATTCTACCTGCTTTAAAAAAAAAAAACCTAATTTATACATGCATCACTTTGATGCATTATAAACACCAGACATTTTTTTTTATTTCACAAAAGGTTTATTACCTCTAAAACAGCACTTCTTTTTTCTTCACTCCTCTAATCTAGGTTAAATTTTGGCCTGTTTCCTAATGTGGCGCAAGGACTTCATCTTAATCCATCAGTCAGGCCTGGAAAAGATTATCTGTATGCTATATAATAACTTTTTTCATAAGTATGTAGAATGTTTAAAAGTGAACTCTTCATTCACTTGATAAGCAGCTTTCATTTGTTCCATCACTTCTTCTGCAGTAATACTAACAGTGCACGTCCCCACACAGGTCTGATAAATATGGTTCTAGCTAAAGACAGCTGAGGATATTACAGTACAGGAACTCACCTTTGGTGCTTCAACAGCTGTATATGTGGCACCTGGGGGAACCTGGTAGCCTTCTGTGTAGAGCTTGAAATGATGGATTAGGGATTCCATAGACATCTACATAGAAAAATTCCATAACAATTAAAAGCCATTCACAGGTATTTAGTACAAGCATTGCTACGGCACATGCACACTGCCTACAAAAATACAGATATCAGACAAATACATAAACACTGTCAAAATGGCCCAAGTCATAATGGCTATTCTGAATGATTAAATCCACTGTCTACAAATCTACAAGTAGATCTTTTAAGAGACCATCCTCTGTGGCTGACTATTAAAAAGGATAAATTGCTATATCTAACAATATTAACTGTGGTGGTGTACATTTTATTTTGGTCTATATTATTTTAAGCATATAAATAATTCACCAGCTTAAATGATTCATTGCAGGAATTTATTTCAGATATGAATATTTTAAAGAAAAAGAAGCGTGTAGGCAATCTAACGGGATGGCATAACTGCAATGATGTCTCCAGACATACATCTTTTTTTTTTTTTAGTAATGAACACACACCACATCTCTTGTTTGTCTGAAATTAGATGTACATAGTATGTCTCACATTACTATCATATATACCTAATATACACACACACACACACACACACACACAGAACCCACCTTCATCTCAGATCTCTTTGGTGGTGCGACTTTAGCATCATCCACCTTGATCTCTCCTTCAGGCATCTTGTTGAGACACTGAATCATGATCCTTAAAGACTGCCTCATCTCCTCCACTCGACACAGATACCTGTGTGAACACAAATATTGCCTTGTTCATATTCTCTTAATGCTGGAACTTAAAACTATACTATTTGACAGATGAATACGCTTGCATTACTAAACTGTGCTGAATGTGTGATAAGGCTCACAGATAAGGTCACAGTTTAAGTCAAATTAAAAAGCGAGTTAGCATTTTAAACATTCACGTCCTTAATTTTATGTATTAGCTCCTAAGTACTTACCTGTCATAGCAGTCCCCGTTGCTTCCAACAGGCACATCAAACTCCACCTCGTCATATTTGTCATAGGGCTGAGATTTCCTCAAATCCCACTTAATACCAGAGCCCCTCAACATCACTCCACTGTAAGAGGAAGATACATGACATACTATAATGATGAACCTACAATTGTATAAAACATAAGACAAATGCAAATCCTAAACACTTTGTCTGTATATGGTACCTGAAGCCATAGTTGAGTGCATCTTCTGCTCCAATAACCCCAATATCAATAGTTCTGTTCTTCCAGATGCGGTTGTTCGTCAGCATCTACAAAACGTTACATCATTCTTAAAAAACATAGTCTACACTGTTCACACCAAGACATCTGTACAGGACATCTATATTTGAAAGCTACAAGCCAACAGCCAATGAACTACCAGAACAACATTCTGTAAAGCTCATCGAAATTCATACCTCCTCCACCTCATCGATGCGTATAGAGAAGTTCTTACACCACTCATAAATATCGTCCATAAGTCCCAGTGGCATGTCCTACAACATACACAGTAACCTGGAGTCAGTTCAGCTTTCCGGATGTCCACTGTGTTTGGTCTCCAACAAGAGACGGAAAGGTTTTTAAATTCCAGCGTACTAACCTGATGAACTCCTCCAGGTCGGACATAAGCAGCATGCATTCTGGCTCCAGACACTCGCTCATAGAACTCAAACATCTGCAAGAGGCACAGAAAAGAGGAACAGGCAGGAAATGTCAGAACCATCAGAGATCCAATGATCCAGCTTTCCCCCTAGTACAAATCCGACATCCTCGGAGCTGATGTTGCTGTTGCCAAGTTATGCAAAACATCAAATGCACAATATAAACTAATAGAAGTAGGTAATTTTACATTTTCTGTTACGTTATAATTGACTGCATATAATTTTGTTTGGTAATGCAACCTGCAAATAACTCATACAAGCTCATCACAAGCGTGCCACTAAGCATGTATAATGTTCTTATTGCCCTATTAGAAAGTGCTATATCTGCTCCCATCTGGTCAGTCATGTGATTTGAGCTGTGCTGTGTTATCAAATGTGATATCCTAATTTACGTCTCTTGACACTTTAGTGCTGAATGGCTTATGGTCACCATGTTGTGCACGTTAAACCATGAACTCCACATGACCACAAGGACCATGTGCACCTTCTGTCGTTGTTCACACAACATTTAAAAAAAAATAATAAACCAGCCTCAAAGCAGTTGGAACAGTCAAAACATCTATTCTTTCAATTCACACAGCTGTATGTCCAATAGTTTTGGCAAAGACATCAGTGGCCTTTGTAGTTTTTTCGACAAAAACAATATTTGAACATCTGCACTGGTTGTAAAATCACTGATGTCTCATTCATACCAGTGAACCACAAAAAAAAAAAAAAAAAAAAAAAAAAAAAAAAAAAAAAAAATCACACTTCAACCAAAACTAACTAAAATCAGATTTCCATGATGAAGTTGCTTGCATGAACAGATGAAATCTTCATCTTCCTCTCACCTTCTCTCTCTCCTCAAACATCCAGAAGAAGGGGGTCATGGCACCAATATCCAAGGCATGTGTAGTGATGCCCATGATGTGATTCAGAATTCGAGTCATTTCACCGTACAGCACTGTGGGCAGAAATAAGATAAATGCAGAAAAAATAAATAAATAAATAAATAAAGTTTCTCTGTATCCAGGGAGCCTGAAGTAGATTATGTGATACACTAAATTAAAACAAGCCCAAATAAAGTAGAATCATTTAGGTGGGTTACAAGTAAGGAATTAATTAAAATAAAAATGTTGATATATTCATAATCTAGACTAACTGTATTAAGAGCATTGGGTGCCCCTTACCTCTGATCCACTGAGCACGAGGTGGAGCCTGGATATTCAGCAGCTTTTCCACTGCCAAAGCATAGGCTTGTTCATTGCACATCATAGACACATAGTCCAGCCTGTCAAAGTATGGTAGGGCCTATGGAGAAGACAAAATAACATTTCTCCCCACGATCATCATCATCATCACATTACACAGTCAGCCTTATCTTTAATGCTAGGTTACTCTACTTTATTTCATTATAAGTGCGATTATCAGTGCTGCAGTTTAAATCTTTGGCATCTTTGTTTAAACACGTGACCAGTCATACCTGTAGGTAGGTCTTGTACTCAATGAGCTTCTCGGTGCCGCGGTGCAGCAGACCCACGTGCGGGTCACACTTCTTCACAGACTCCCCACTCAATTCCATCACTAGACGCAGCACGCCGTGGGCTGCAGGGTGCTGAGGCCCAAAGTTAATAGTGAGGTTTGACACCTCCTTCTCTGCTGGAGGGTCTTTGTCTGTGAAGAAATACGGAGGCTTTCTTTACCTTAAACAAACCCTAGCTCTTCCACTAGAGGGTAAACATTTTAGGACGTTCACATTAACCATCTTAGTTCCCCAATAGCACATGCACTAAAAATAACACAATCCCATGCTTGGTTACTAAAGATATTTTTAACACAACAAGAACCTTAAAAGGATTAATATTTTAAAATATCACATTAAAGCAGCATTATTTGTTAACACATAGCATTTAAGTGTATATGTAAAAGAGTCAGAAAGGAAAAGTGTACGAACCGTTCCATGGTGGTGGATTCCAATTCTTGGTGATGGCAGTGGGGTACATGACTGCACCCGCATACTGCTCAGCCCACTCCACATCGGGCTGCCATTGCTTCTGCCTACAAGGAACAAACATACATCTCTTTGTGTCCTTGGAAAGGCTTTAATAACCCAGACATTAAAAACCAGAATATAAACATGCACTGATGCTTTCGATGGAATACTTCTTTTAGTAACAGTGCCAACTTTTGGAAAGTTTCTTTTGCCAAGTCATGCAAAATGTCAGAGGTGTAATGGCTCTGTGCATTAAGACAAGCCGTGCAATATTCAATTCAATCTGTGTTGTGTCCATCAACTTCACACACATAAAACATCAGTGGATCGGATCAGAAAATGTCATCCCCAAATCCAACACCAATAAAGCTTCTAAAGTCGGTATGAGCGAAACTACTCAGCAATGCATCAGTGCACATCTACAGAAAAGTACAACAAGTCTACACAGATACATTTGTTGTATTGTTAGTGATCATAGGTATACTGTATACTGTGATCATACGCATACGTAACAAGATCTCTTCTCTTCTTTTAAATATCAAAATCTTGCCAGGGTCCCAGCTCCATCGTAGATACTGAGTGACAGCACTACTCCTACTCCACTCCCAGGATTGGACTGTAAAGCCTGTCTGTAAGCTATACTGACCAAAACCATCTACTGTCTTACTGTCAACAGTTGCAATCACATTACTGTGACACTTGCTTGGTTTCAATGTGACCATCTTCCTTGGTGAATAAAACACAATTTAAACCTGATTATAAAAACTCAGTGACTAGCAATTACAAATCATTCAAGCCAGCTGGTATCTTAGAGTAATAATAATAATAATAATAATAAGATCTGTGAGAACACAGTGTGGCAGGTTGTCAGCAGCTAGCAGTTAGCCAAATAGCCAGCGAACTGTGCATTAGGACATTTAAATGTAACACAGAAACACACAATATTTTTGTCAGCCACATATCTCACAACCACACACCGCCATAACATACACATATAGTTAAACCAAACACACTGCGGACGCGTCTAAATAAAAGCTGTAAACCCAAAGCACATTAAAGCCGGATTGATCTTGTGAAGAAAACCGCTCGTTTCTCAGACCAAACAATGCTGAAACTTCAGCGTCTCACTTCATTTAATCGTCTACACAAACGGTTTTACCTCCTTTGAAGCAAAGCGCATGCAGGAGTCAAAACATTTTTGTTTAAAATTGCTGCTGAAGGACGTCCGAGTTGTTTGAGCGACCTCAGCATAGTCGCCGCCATTTTTGCTGGCCGACCGACTGGCACCGTTTTCACCCAGACACACAGCGCCTTTATCTGCTACACCTACTGCCCCCTAGCGACGGGAGGAGTATTATTTTATTACCCACTTTCATTCCTCTCAAAGAGAGAGGTCAATATTCAATGGCTCATCTCCAGTAACCGTTGGAACACTGGGCTTGAGGTGTGTATGGGACTCCAGTCCATGCACACACACATTCACACCTAGAGCCAATATAGCATGACCAAACTACCTACTGGCATGTTTTTGGGAGGTAGGAGAAAACTGGAGAACCCAGAAGAAATGCTTCACGATTTTGCACGTCATCCTTGCACAGGGCCAGGCTAATCTTCTCTGTATTGTTCCAATTTTAGTATATGTGCCTATATTGTGGACACAAGGAGAACATGTGAAACTCCACACAGAGAGTAACCCGAGCTCAGGATTGAACCAGGAACCCTGGAGCTCTCAAAAACATGCCAGTAGGTGGATTAGCTAGATGTGAATGAAAAAGAAGCCTTTATTTGTCATATATACATTACAGCACAGTATATCCGTATATCCCAGCTTGTTAGGAAGCTGAGGTCAGAGCAGGTTAAGGGCCCTACTCAAGGGCCCAACACTGACAGCTTGGTAGTGCTGGGGCTTGAACCCCTGGAGGTTGCATTCAATCCAGGATCTATTCCTCACTAGCACCTATTATTTCCAGGATAGGTTCTGAAAAGACCATGAGCCTGACCAGGATAAAGTGGTTACTGGAGATTAATGAATGAATAAAAATAGAGGGAAGAGCTTGCTTTGAGCGGAAGGGGCAGATCCAGCTTGTCAGTCATTGTCAGCCTGGAAGAACCTCCCAGATGACTTTGTACACGTAGCACCCTCAAACTCATGTGATAAGTGCAGAGAAGGATGACTGGCCATTGAGCTATAAACAGTTGGCTTATGGTCTCAGCTCCTGCATCACTGATCTCAGCTGAGCCATGTCTGCTCTCAGGTTATTCATTCATCTAGAGAGTAACTCAGACTGCTTTCTGGGCTTCTTGCTGTGATTGTTCAGGCCTGGCTGCTTAAGACCAGCAGGCTGTTTAGACTAAGGGGCATGGGCTAGACTCAGCTCTGACCCACAATCCAAATCTACCTGACAAGCATGGCTATGTTTGTTGTTCGTGTAAAATGCTGACCATTTAGCCAGACATGAATATTAAATACATTAAATAGACCTGTTAACACTGAAATTAAAATGCACTAATATCTAATAACTAATATCTCATTCATTAAATAGACCTGTTAACACTGAAATTAAAATGCACTAATATCTAATAACTAATATCTCATTCATAGTTTTACTTTCATTCTTTCATTTTGTGTTATGAAAATTATTGTACTGTAATGAACGAGATCATAAATGTTGCTCTTATATGAGGGACATTATAAAAGATTAATTCACAAAAACCCTTAAACAAGTAATATTGCAACAAAGAGAACCGTTAAAAGAACACGTCTATCCAGACAGCACAAGATTTTGGGCCATATTGAGCCATCAGTCATTGATATGACTTGTACAGTCATAGGAAAAAGAAAGTACACCCTCATTCAAATCTATGGTTTTATTTATCAGGGTCTAAATAACAAATGTGTTTTCCTCAACAACTTCTATAAACAAACAAATAACATCGGATAACAAAAAACACCGCAGATTTCAATATGTAGTCATTTTTTTCCCAAAAAGTAAATCAACATTCAGAAACCAGGTGGAAGAAAATAAGTACACCCTTCCTACTTCTACAATCATTAAGAGAGTAATAAGCAGCCAGGTGTTACTAATGAAATGCACAAGATTAGTTCATCATCAAATAGCGTGACTATGTCTATAAAAACAGGACTTTTGGTAGGTTAGTGTTTTGGAGCACTCAGGTGTGTGTTGACATCATGCCAAGAAGAAAGGACATCAGCCATGACCTCAGAGAAGCAATTGTTACTGCACATCAATCTGGGAAGGGTTATAAGGCCATCTCCAAGCAATTTGAAATTCACCATTCTACAGTGAGAAGGATTGTTTACAAATGGAGAGCCTTCAAGACAGTTGCCAATCTTCCCAGGAGTGGGCATCCCAAAATTCAGTCCAAGGTCAGACCATTTAATACTCAGAGCTATAAAGAAAAACCCAAGAGTTACATCACCTAACCTACAGGCCTCTGTAAGCACATTAAATGTTTATGTTCATGACAGCACAGTCAGAAAAAGACTGAACAATTATGGCTTTCATCGAAGGGTGGCTAGGAAAAAGCCCCTTCTCTCCACAAAGAATATGGCAGCATGATTCAGGATTGAAAATTGCATGTGAACAAACTGCAAATGTTCTGAAACAATATCCTGATGAGACCAAGGTGGAGAGGTTTGGTCATCATGCACAACGCTATGTTTGATGAAAATCAAGCCCAGAATATTACCACACACCCCATACCAACTGTCAAGAATGGTGGTGGAGGGGTGACAATTTCAGATTGTTTTGCAGCCAAAGTATCTGTGAAGCTTGCAGTCATTGAGACAACAATGAACTCCACTTTATACCAGAATATTCTTGAGACAAATGCGAGGCCATCTGTCTAGCAGCTTAAGCTGGGCTGAAATTGGGTCGTGCAACAGGACAATGATCGCAAGCACACCAGCGAATCTACATCTGAATGAAGTTCTAATTTCCTTGTTATGACTGTAATTGTACATTATATATACAGTCTGTGCGTGTGTGTGTGTGTGCCTGTGTGTTTAATGTTGTGGTGGGATCTTAAGATAGCTGGGCATAAACGAATGCCGTCATACATCAATGAACTGAAGCAATGTTGTAAAGAAGAGTGAGTCAAAATTCCTCCAAAACGATGCGAGAGACTGATACAGAAAACATTTACTTCAGGTTATTGTTGCTAAAGGTGGTTCTACATGTTACTAAATTATAGGCTGTATTTATTTTCTCCCACCTGATTTCTGAATGTTGATTTAGTTTTTGGAAAAAATGAATACATATTGAAATCTATTGTGTTTTTTTGTTGTCACCTGAGGTTATTTGTTTGTTTATAGAAGTTCCTGAGGACTACACAATTGTTATTTAGGCCCTGATAAATAAAAACATAAAATTGAAGGATGGTGTACTCTCTTTTTCACATGACTGTATATTCTGAGCAGTGTAAATACTACAAGACTTCAAGACTCTTTCTGAGAAATGAGTAAAAGAACGGCCCCAGAAACCAGTAAGCAAATCATTTAGACCTCAATACTACTTACTGTATTATTCAGCTCTAATGATTAAAATCTGCAATATATCTCTATCACTCTCTCTTCTAATAACCTTAAATGAAGTATTAAAATATAGTACTTTTGCTGCTTGGGCTCTAGATAAAGTTGTTAAGTCCAGTTCATGAGATGTGCATTGTAACATATCCAACCTGCTCTCAATTCAGACTCATATTTACGGTACACAAAATGCACATATCACTGTTACTAATAACAACCTGTGCGGCACATTTGTAATCATGTGGTTTTTACAAAAAAAAAAAAAAAAAAGCAAAAACAAAAACACACGACTACATAGCTACTGCTAGTTTTTTGAATCACTATGACATCTGTAGCAGACAAACCGTAGAGGTTCCATCCCCTATTTTGAAGGTGAAAACTGATGGCGATGAAAACTTCACAAACATACAAAAGCCTCAGAAAGCTACTTTATAACTTGTGTGTGATCTAAAATAGATACAGAAACACTGTCTTTAAGATAATTTTGTTTACGTAACCCTTCATTACTTTCAACTAAGGCTTGACTTTTGATGCCAAGAGTGCTACAAAAAAAACACAGTGAATGTGTGTAACCGTGTGAGTGAGAGGCCTATTAATTAAACACACAGGCACAGACACACACGCACAGACTATATATATATATATATATATATATATATATATATATATATATATATATATAAAATGTACAACGACACTCATAACAAGGAAATTAGAACTTCATCCAGAGTTAAATTAGACATTTTATCTACATATCTACCAATCTATCCTTTGGTCTACACCAAAACAACTGGACACTACACTACCATCACATGCTGAACATTTAAATCCGTTTAGAATGTGCTCAGTGCCTTGAACACAGAAAAATAATATAAAATCATGGCACTAAGTACGACAAAGTTTCTGTCATTTAAGAGAAACAATGGCCTTTAGGCCTTAAAGGATTTTTTTTCTTTACCTCCATCACTGTAGTGTGGGGTTGGCTTAATCTACAAAACGGACACGCACAAACCACAACTTCCCCTCTCATGCCTCTCACTCTCTGCTGAAGTCAGTTTCCTGAAAGCTAGCTGTCCATCGCTGCAGTGTGGTTCTTTTTCTCTGTAAGGCCTAAGTTTCAGTTATGAAGAAGCCTGGGTTCAACCTGCTTTGTCTCCTTCCCCTTTCGATGACCATTGGCCAAGCTGGTAAGTAATGTAACTATAATCTAATGTAACTAATGGAAGATTTTATCACAGGATTTATATTTTACCTCTTTAAAATTACGTATGATATGAATATCAGAAGGAAACTGGTCAACGATACTGTCTCAGAGCTAGACAACAGTTAACACATATACTTCCTTGATATACTTACTGCTTAATGTATATCTGTTGATATCTATTGATATCTATTGATAGCAAAAAATGATAAATCTGTCTCACAACCCACCCAAACAAATACAAACTCAAGCTTGTTGTATTTACTTTGTTCAGAAGTTACAGTAATTTGTCATCCCGTACTAAAATATAATTGATCAGCAAAAATTTCTTTTGTTTTACATTAGCTATATTTGGTAGAAAAATTTGGACCATTCAGTCTTCTGATAATTAAGCATAAACAAAAACAGAGAGAGCTGTAAATGTGGGCTAAGGCCAGTGGAAAACGTTTCTGTTCCAATCACAGTCATGGACTTTAGACACACACACACGCACACACACAAAAAAAAACACTTATAACACTTATAATATCTATTGCACAATTATAGCAAACACAGCATTTCCACTGTTTTAAAACACTATGATGCAGACTTTGATTCAGGATGGTGTAAGTTTGTTATACATAACTTAACTTATCAAACTGTCGGCTTATTAAACTTATCGAGGCATGTAAGCTATTCAAATGTGGCATTAATTGGAATAGTTAATACCCTAATGACTTTATAAATGTTATATTAGTATTCAAGCATTTTTTCTTATTCTATTGACAGATAATTTTGCTTCTTTCTAGAAATAAATGCTTAAAATTAGAAAAATTATCTGCCAATAGAACAAGACTATTTGAAGCTTGAAATTAGTCACATAAATGTTTAGAAATAGGTTTAATATTAATTTATTGGGTTTATTGTAATCTTATAATAGGAAATACTAAATAAATCTGGCTATATTCAAGATATTTTCGATTGCTACTATGCCATTTTCTTGCAGCGAGGGATAATTAGAAAGGAATTGGGCTATTTCTCACTGTAAGTAAGGATATATAATATGTATAATAAAGTGAAGGCAATAGTAGTTTTACAAATCTCATGCTGCTTGGCGAAAGTAGTTAGTACCGTGCTGTAAAATGTGGAAGTGACCAGTGTATTTCTAACCTGCAGTTCACACCAGTGATCTGACATCTGTGTTTCTTTTATGCTTTTCAAAAATTCAGTCAAACCTAAACCAGTTTGAACTGTATAGTTACTTGAGGAAGATTTTTTTTTTAATCACACATTTAGTTATATACTTAGCCATATATTATGTAGTAAAGGATTTATCTGAAACTGTAAACATATTTGTATCCTGTTGCATGCATATCAACCTGCACCGTAAATGTGTGAAGATACAGTATAAAATTTATTACATATAAAATTACCTTAGCTCTTATATTAAAAAAGTCAAAAGATTTCCACACAGTTACGGACATTTAGACAGTTTATTATCTGTTTGTATTAGGGCTATGAGAACTCCATGCCAGGGCAGTGGTATAGCGCTTTTTTAATGTACACGGATTTCAGTTGATTTTATCTCACAATATCTCTGTAGAGCCTAGTCGAAATTAATTATGAAGGAAATATAAAAATATATTTTATATAAACAGGAAAATAACTCTGCTAATATCTTAATATTTGGATAGTTATCATGTAGCAGCCTCTTATACTTACTTGTAATTAAAACAGCTAGGATGTACAGTAGATCAATTTTAAATCAATGCCAGTCAAAAGTTTTTTAACACTTGTTTAAGCACGAACATGGACAAGACAATAAGTTACAGCATGTCATTTAAATAAGTAAGGAATAAAACATAATGGGATGTGGAGTTATAGTAAAATAATCTACAATGGGATGGTATGATGCAGCCCGGCCTGGATCATTTTCCTGTAACAGCACATCCCAAAGTGTTTTATTCATCTTATAAAAACAATTTACCAATGATTACAACAGTTCATTTATTAATGAACAGCACATCATGCTTTTTATCCATTTATAGAGTTGTCTGCGAGAGAAGTTCGGTCCTCTAAAGACTTTCCTGTGGTGAAAAACTTTTTTGTCAGTGACAAAACGCTGATACGTGAGACTTGTACGCGAGATATATATATAAATATATATATATGGATATAGATATAGACATAGAAACTTATATATATATATATATATATATATATATATATATATATATAGTACATAGATAGATAGATAGATAGATATAGATATAGATATAGACATAGAGACTTGTACGCGAGATATATATCTATATCTATATATAGATAGATAGATAAGTAGATATATCTCCTTACAGGAAACTTTGTCATATTAAATTAATCCACACCTTCTGACCAATCATTTTCCTTATAACACAGATTCTTGACAGGTTGGTCAGAAGTTAATTTTTTTAAATTAATTTTCTTCAATAAATAATTTTCTTTAATTAATTTTCTTCACAGCATGGCTGTGACAGTAGTGCCAGCTGTAATTCAAATTGTAGGTTCTACTACATTATCATTTCTAGTCCAATACTTCATTCACAGGGACTACATAATCTAAGTCAAATTCAAATTTTATTGGTCACACACACAACCATACACAGGACGACGTGCAGTGAAATGCTTTTTACGATTGTCCGGTGACATTAAAACAGAATTTACATAAAAGAGAATTCACTTATATAGAAGTAGAAAAATAAAAAAATATTTTAAAAATATAATATAAAGGATATAAAAGACAGAGTGAAAAAGCTAACATATATACTGTAAATATATAATTTTTATTTAAATATATAAGTAATGAGTCTCTGGGGACTACGTAACAGGGCTACATAATCTAAGGCTAATAATAAAGTGAAGTGACGTGACGTGTGGTGACCCATACTCGGAATTTATGCTCTGCATTTAACCCATCCAAGTGAACACACACAGTAGTGAACACACACACACTGTGAACACACACCCAGAGCAGTGGGCAGCCTTTTTTGCTGCGGCGCCCGGGAAGCAGTAAATATATAAAATATATAAAACATGTTACCTAACAAAAAAAAGCCTCTAATGATATAGTGAAGTTTTCCGTAAGGAAACGTTAATGTAATATTTATGGAAGAGATCTCAGGTGGTTTGTAATGATCAGTAATTTTTCCACCATGGGAATGTCTTCAGGATGGAAGACTTTGTGCTTCTCGGTTTCACAGTAACATACCAGGCTCCTTTTTTTACCTTATCAACTTCAAGACGGAGATAAATGAGAGGCTGTTAAGGGAACAACTTTATAGCTGTAATAACATAAGTGATCATAAGAAGTGGTTTTTTCAAGTACATTCCACAACATTTAACGTAACTATAAATGGATAAAAAGTATGAAGTTCTCTAATAAATGAAATTGTTAGTGTTGGCAAATTTCTGATAGAAGAGTAGGAAGACAATTTGGGCTGCGATACAGCACACCGTTGGCATGAAATTGATTTTTGTTTCCCATTGTGTTTTATTGCTTACATATCTATTAATAGCACTAGACTCAGAATCAGAATCAGAATGAGCTTTTATTGTCAAGTGTGCTCACACACTCCCACACACACACACACACAAGGAATTTGTCTTGGTATGAAGGTTCCCGAACACACATACCAATAAGATGGCAAGACATATAATAATAAAATTTACAAATAATAATAATAAAAGACAATATCTAACACTGTACAGTAGACACAATAGGCTTAAACAGAATAGATATATAGAGTATACATAGATATATAGATATATAAATATATATAGAGAGAGATGTATAGATATATTCACTAATATGAAGAAGAAAAAATAAAAACTTAAGAAGCTCTTTATAGTATCACATTAAAACTTCTCATTGAGGTTGAGAAGTTTTGTGATCTCAATGAGAAGAATGTGATCTTTAATACTAAAATCTATTTACTTATTAAATCTATTTACTTCCTTGTGAAAGCCGCTGTGGATGAAGCGAAAATCTGCTATGTCTTGGACGCCATTCTGTTCGTCTACGGACTTGTCCTAACTATCCTTTACTGCCGACTGAAGGTACACAGTTTTTATTTTTTTTATTATTATAACTTTGTGTCATCATTGTTTGTGAATTGGTTTTGATGTGAATGTTACATATTTCTGGGCAAATATTTTCACATTAACTTTATTTTTAATTAGCACAAAATAGTGGGTGCTAAGAAAAGTTTCATTTTTCTAAAGTTGGCATATACTGCACAAGCAAAAAAAACTCAATCATATCCTTTATGCAAATTTTGTTGTTTTCACACATACAGATAATGCATGAACTTGCAAAAAAACAGTCTTCTGCAAAGGTAACACACACACACACAAACATGTCTAAACTTGTCTAACAGTTCTTGTGAGAATCTTTCACTGACATATTAATAATGCAGCTAATTAACACCTTACCTACACCAAAATCAAACTCTGACCTTGACCTCAGTAACAAAAAGGAAACTTTTTGGCTCTTTTAGTAAAGGCGCACTTTACCTTGTGGGGACCAGCCAAATGTCCCCACAAGGTAAAAACTGTCACTATCCCACCAAGATATAAAAAACACTAGACACCAAATCACAAACATACGCAATTATTACAACCAATAATACTAATTATATGATAATTACAACAATAACAATTACACAGGGAGGGCACAATGATAAATGATTGACTAGCCTTTTTGTAAGGGGGGTATCTATGCAGCTATGTATAAGCTGACTTGTAACTTTAGAATATTGAGATAATTTGGCCTTTAGTTGAAATCTTTATGTATAAAGACTATTCACTCTATGGAGTATTTTTGGGGAGATTAAGGTTTCTGCCATAAGGGGTTGTACTTGGAACATTTTCTGAAAGGGAAATGCTCGGTTTTACAGAGAATCCCTGGAGACAAAACAACGACTCCTTTAGGGTGCTAGACAGAATGTAGGGTGTGAGATGGCAATGTGTTGTCTAAAGTTGGACAACTATTTTACGGTTGAACAAAGGCTTGACTTTACGTATTACTCCGCTCAACATTCTTGATTAAATCATTACAAGCAACCTCTAATATTAGCTAATATTAGCAACAGCTATTTATACACACTGTGGTTTGTGTGGAAGTTAGTTGAAGACAGGTGTGCTATCTATTACAATCTTTCTTACTAACACTTGTCCTGTCCACTCCTCTTCTTCTTTTCACATGACTAACTTCCTCATGTTCTGTTTTATGTATGGTGCAAGCACTTTTCACATGAGACATGTGGCTCTTGAGGGGTAGTCTAGACTTCTTAGTTATCATATACTTCATATCAACAATTATTCATAGTGCGGCTTTATAAGTGAGTTGAATAAAAAATGTCAGCTGTCTCAAGTAGCCTGTTTTCAGTGTGTTTTTTTTTCTTTATTCTTTTCAATCTTGCAGACGGGAGCATCAGAGGGAGTCTATGAAGTAAGTTTTGCCTCTCATTACAGCCAGGAATGATAATTTATACGCCATAGTTTAGTACTTCCTCTTTCCCAGCATGCCTGAGTACACCCACATGGGTCCAGGGGTTGAGAATGAGCTCAATTAGTTTAGAAAAAAATTCATATTGGTATATAAGAGCTGTGACACTCCTTCACTCAATCTCTTTCTGTAACTCTCTCAGGGACTTTCACATCGTACTCAAGATACGTATGAGTCCATCAACTTGAAGAAGACCAAAGCATAAGACGGACATAGTGAACAAAAATAATCCGAATGCTTTATTTTCCTCTTCTTAACATTATTTAATTGTCTTATTCCTGTTGACTAATGTAGACCGATGTAAAATCTAAGCAACTTTCTTTTAATGGAATTGCACTGTAATGCTAGAAACAGATGTATATCTAATTTTACTAGCTTAATAATTATTGAAAATTCTTTAATGTCTGCATATTTTTGAAAAGTATATATGTATTTGAAGAAAAGTAAACAACTTTATGAGGAAAGTAATGTTAGAAAGTAGCATCATAGAAAGTAATATTCAAGGCCATTGGGATTTTTGAGAAATTAACATTTTTGTTCTATGAACAAAATGTCATTTATGCTGAATAACTGTACATTTATATACTTAATGTCTCACTTCTCTCCCTTTTATATTCCTTGTATACATACTTTTCAAAGTTTGTGGGCTAGCTTTGCGTAATTCCTAAATTGCTAAAACATTTGTCTACTTGTGCTGTTTCTCTTCTGCAAAGTTGTTTCATATGTCTCTGGCTGCTATAGCAACAGCAGTTCCTCCAACCACAGTGTTCGATTAACTTCCTGTTTTCTGATCGTGTTGGTTGTCTGACAGAAGTGGAGTATCAAAACTTAGAACAGAACTACAGCGCTGGTTATATAAGTAAATACTGATTTCTGTACTCTTGAGATAGAGATCATGGTAATGCAGTTTTGACATCAAGCACCAGAGAGCAGCATTTATGCACATTTGTCACTGCGGACATGTCTCCACCACTCAGTGTTGCATCCTGCACGTTCACTTGTGCATCACTATGGACTCAAGTTTCTCAAGTTTCTGACCTATGCTTGCGTGTCTCTGGGTTCTCTGTTATTTATAATTTTGTATTCTATCTATAATTCTCTGGATTGCCCTTTTGGGCTGTTTTTTGTAATTTTTTAAAAATCATTTCTTTCAGTAAAACATCTACATATGCATCCAGGTTGCTGAGCCTGTTTGTTATAAGCCATTAATAAACATACCCATAATACGCTTGCTGTATTACTATTACCTCTGGTGTCATATAACTGTCTTCCAGAGCCTGGTTGGTAACATTCTTGTTGAAACACAAGGTAAGACATCAGTTCCAATGTGGGCAAGCTTATGAGAAGTCACTGTGCTCTGCTAGGACAGTTGTAGCTCAATGGCTATTGATCAGAAGGTTGTCAGTTCAAGTTCCAGCACTGCCAAGCTGCCACTGTTGAGCCCTTGAGCAAGGCCCTTAACCTCATCTGCACCAGCAGTGCTGTATCATGGCTGACCCTATGCTCTGACCTCAACTTCCTAACATGCTGGGATATGCAAAGAAAGAATTTCACTGTATATGTAACAATAGTCTTTTTTCTCTACTCTTACACATTCAGCCATGGAAAATGAATGAAAGAAGGCATGATATACACGGTGTAGCTCGTACCAAGTGACTTTATGGAGGGTGAGCATGTAGTTGCTAGACATTTTGGCAGTGTTCTTTAAATGAGCTAGATATTACGGACCACAAAATACCATCACAGCTTATGTCAGATACTAATTTTTCAGAAGTGTACTTTAGTTAGCATTGTTTTAATCTTGATTTGGAATTAATGACAGATGTCGTGATGCACTCTGTGAAAACTGTCATAAAATATTTTATTTCATGGCCAAAGAAAACACTTTTTTCTTATAACACAATATCTCTAACCTAGACTACGTTAAAAATCAAATCACGATTCTAAATCAGTAGTCCCTGTACTACGGAACCATAATCATAAATAACAGTTTAGGCTAGGTCATTATGATGAGCATAAATAATAGTTTAGGTGCCACTAAATGAAAAGGATGTTAGATGAACTATTTATAAGCTACAATGCATGGAAATGTTTTAATTAAAATCCAGAACAATAGGGTCCGGGTGGCACAGTGGTTGAAGGTAGTGTTGATGCCTCATTGCTTCAGGATGCAGAAAAGAAATTAGGCAGGTCAAGTGAGACCTATTACAATGTCAGAGCAGATGCAATGCATCTCATGAAGCATTATGACAGAGTTGTAACTTCTATCATAAAACATGAAATAAAACATGCTAACTACGATAAACTTAGCAAAAATTAGCATGTGACGTAGCTGAAATGACCATTAATGGCAACATTACACTGCTATACAAATGGACATAAACTGTTATGACAGAGAACTTGTTTCATATTATTTGGAAATCTTAATTTAGTTCCTACTTATAGGAACAAACTTCTCCTTTAGGAGAATGTTCAAGAAAAGTATAACTCAAAAAAAGTAGTGCAAAAATCACATCTAGTATTCAAATACAAAGCCACAGATGCACTGGAAGGAGAGAAAATCAAGCCAGCAAAATCAAGGAAAATTGGCTCAACCCACTGTTTAACTGCAACCAGTCCACGAGTGCCTGGTTTTACAATCTTTGCTCTGACAACAAAAAAAATGTAAAACTGTGTTAAACTAACACATATTTGCAGGTCGATTTTACTTCTTTATTTCTTTTTTGTGCAGATCACACCATGGGATAAGCCTGAGTTTGCTTCTGATCAGTACTGATTTTGCTTTCTTATTACTGAAGTTTTTTACATAGGCATGACGTGATGATGAAAATTGACATTTGTACACCAATGCCTGGTAGTAGGAGTAAGAGATTTTGAGAAACTCTTTTGAGAATCTAAGTTTAATCTCAAAAAATGGCCATTATTATTAATCCCCCAGGTGAGTTATTATGAAAAGCATTCTGGCAATCATGTTAGAAATTGTCTTGACTGGTAAGAGAATTTATTTTGGTTTGCCACAGCAGGCCACAACCTGTTGGAACTTGTCAGAAGAAATATAAATTTTGCTCCAGAGAAATCAAAGATGGAGATTGAAAATGCATGTCATAGTACAAAACAAGGAATCACATTAACGAGAATGATGCAGGCTTTGTGGTGAGCACCCAGGCCAAAGCCAAATTCTTGAAAAGCATACCTCTCTATATAAGAATATTGTAGACATACTTGTCACTACCTGTTTTCATGTCAATTCCTCACACCCATCTCCTCACTGCTTTTTTATTGTCACTGTATTTGGTAGACAAGCTACAGAAAGACACCAATAAGAACATCAAGCCAAATGACTTCATTGTCATTTTTCCTTGCCACAGTCGCCTCCATCGCCTCAGGCTTGCTCACTAGGGATAATTCTGTCTAACATCTAGGACTGTTTGCATGTTTTTGTTTCTGTTTGCATGCTTTTTGTTTCTCATGTTCTGTAAAGCTGCTTTGAGACAATGTTCATTGTTAAAAGCACTATACAGATAAAATTGAATTGAATTGAATTTCAATAAATCCGGTCACACCTTTAAGAGTTCACATTTGAAAAGATTTATTGAACTGTAACTATTACAGGGATTTACGGTGGTAGAGCAGGGAGTGTTCGTGCCTCCATGGTTTGATCCTGAGCTATGGCTACAATTTTGTGCGTTTTCCCTGTCACCGTTTGGGTTTCTGTTTTTTTTTTTTCTAACCTCTGAAAAACATGCTGGTAGGTGGATTCGCTACTGTAAATTGCCCCTAGGTCTGTAAAAGTGTGCAAATAGGTGTGTGCATTCCTGTAGGCCCAATATTCCCAGGGTAGGGCTCTTCCTGAAGGCGAATGAATAAATGAGTGAATGAACATACTGCTAATAATGGTTCCTTGTTGTGTTTGTAAGGGTATTTTGAGTTTTCCATACTTACGGGTTGAACTCTGTAACTGATTTTATGGTACGATGCAAAAGTGTGCTACGGCTGTCGAGTGGTCGCTGATTGTGACTTTGGGGTAACAGGCTGTGGTTTAATGGTGGTTTAATGGTGATTTAATGGACCTCTGAGATATTAGTTGTAATCTGTCATAATGCTGTATTTGACCTACCTCGGAAATGGGAAGTCAGAACTTGGAATAACTCAATTTTCGACCAACACTCATGTATGACTTACCAAATGTAGAAAAACCCATTGACGCCTACATGTTTGTCTTTGTTAACAATTAGCTAGCCAGTTAACTGTGATGAGTGATGTATATTTTCCTCCTCAAAACAGCATGTCAGCATATTCTGATGTCTGTAATTGTAATTGTGATTGATTTAAAGTAAATAAGCCTAACTCATTTAAAGGTAAGAATTGCTCCTTTGTTTACTGTTCATACAGTGAGCAGCCATGTTGATTTGATGTCACTTGCTGAATTCGCAGGAACGAGTTCAGGAGACCATCTGGAGAGCCCAAATAGGAATTCCAAGTTAAAGGGATGTTTTCTTTGTTTTTTTTCCTGATCGGAGGTTGGGAGTTATGAGTTACGACCTCTAATCAAATGCAGTATTATTCTAGAACACCAGATTGCTAGTGCAAGAGGTAGATCTGTTTAAATGGACAGGCAATACGACTGACAAGCAAGTCGAGATTCCTCCTTGTCCAGATTGGGTGGATGTTGGCAGTAAAGACCTTGTAGACCCTGCAGTGCCACAGACACCACAGATTTTTCCCGTTGACCAAACACTGTGCTGTTGGCATGAAGAGAGCATTTGCAAATTATAAAAAAGGGCTTTAATTTAAGAGGCTCTGATCCCACCATTAATTAGTTTTCAGTATCTAGTATCAATATCATCTGAGGACATTGTGAACAAGTTCAAATAAGGTAGAGTTGCTGCCTCACAGCTCCAGGGTCCCTGGTTTGAGCCTGACCTCGGGTTACTGTCTCTGCAGAGTGTCTGTATATGTTCTCCCCATGTCCATGTGGGTTTCCTTCGGATTCTCTGGTTTTCTTCCCACCCCCCATATGCTCCCAATATGCTAGTAGGTGGATTGGCTAAGATAAATTGCCCCTAGGTGTGAATGAATATTGTCTTTGAGGTGCCCTGTAAACTATGCATGTGGTCTGATAATGTCTAGACAAGTATTTGCTTTAGCATGTGTAGTCATGCAGCAATGCTGCTTATAAGTAGGTCCTGTAAGTAGTAATGCTAGTTTGAAAAATGGAGAATGTGACACAGTCGAGTTCAGAGAAATGTAGACTCATGTAATAACGTGAAAAACACGAGTTTCTTGCGCAGGCGTCTGTATATTTTTCCATGAGCCTCATGCGTGTCTTTGAGCTCAAGCTCCATGCGCGTTTTTGAGCTCAAGCTCCATGCGCGTCTTTGAGCTCAAGCTCTATGTGTGTCTTTGAGATCCAGCTCCATGCGTGTCTTTGAGATCCAGCTCCATGCGTGTGTTTGAGCTCAAGATCCATTCGTGTCTTTGAGCTCAAGCTCCAAACGTCTCTTTGAGCTCGAGCTCAAGCCTCAAGAGTGTCTTTGAGATCAAGCTCTAAACGTGTCTTTGAGCTCAAGCTCCATGCGTGTCTTCGAGATCAAGCTCCATGTGTGTCTTTGAGCTCAAGCTCTATGCGTGTCTTTGAGATCAAGCCTCAAGCGTGTCTTTGAGATCAAGCCTCAAGCGTGTCTTTGAGCTCAAGATCCATGCGTGCCTTTGAGCTCTAGCACCATGCGTGTCTTGGAGATAAAGCTTGATGTGTGTCTTTCAGCTCAAGCACCATGCGTGTCTTTGAGATCAAACCTCATGCGTCTCTTTGAGATCAAGCCTAATGCGTTCTTTAAGATCATGCTCCATGCGTGTCTTTGAGATCAAACCCAGTCAGAAAGATGAGGGAAAGGCAAAAGGGAAAGGCAAAGGGAAGCCCACCGCAGGTCCTGCCCTGCTTACGTCACTGAGGAAACGGGGAAGCCGACGACTGAAGGCGCGATGAACAAGAAAAGCAACAAGCAGCAAAAAAGTGAGCGAGAAGCAGCACAGGAAATGAGGTGAGGACTGCTTCTGTGCGCCAGACGCCCATTTCGAAGCTCTGTCAGGCTTTATTTCAGCTCTTTACTCTCAGCAGTTTTATTTTGAGCAGTTTTCTGAACTCTGTGTGTAAATGGTAACTGAACGGCTGAGGAATTTGGCTGTGTTTTGTTTTGGTGTCTGTACCGCCAGCAGCACTGGATATGAGCTGTTATAGCTTACAGCTAAAATACACTTAATGTCATAGTGCTGTTCGTGTCAGGAAGCGCTGTGTTGTGGAGGGGGAAAAAAGCGAAAACACGGTGACAAACTTTAACACAATACTCTTAAAAAGTTAGTGAGTCGTTTAGGACTTCATGTACAGTCAAATTTCCATGAAAATAGAAAAGGAAGTATGAGTATTAGAGTTAGAATGCTTTCCGTTACCTCAGTGGCATGTGTTTTACCTGTACAGGTGCAGCATTGGCTTCGGCTATCTGTTCTCCTACTATTTACTCCAGTTCTGTGGACACACATGGATCTTTTCCAACATGACCGCCAGATTTCTCTCGTTTGGATTGGGTAAGCTGCAGATTTGGGCTAAATAAATACAGACAAGGAGGAGGAGTGGAGTTTGTTTAGCTTTGAGTCTAGTGCAGCTAATAGGAGCTGCTCATGCAGTGAACTGCTAGAGAGAAGAAAACAAGTGAACTGAATTTCCTCAGCAGAAGTGTTACTGCAATACTGCATAGCAATATTTCCTTAGGAAACATACTAACAGAAACAGTCCTAAGAGTAAGTTCCACTGCTTATCTACTTCTCTATCTCAAGAGCATCCATGGATGCCACCAGTACTGGGTTGGCAAGTGCACAATGGTTGTACAGTATAATTCTGCATTCAACATACACAATACATATTGTCACAGCCCATGTTTCATCCAGTAAGTGGGTAGGACTTAACAAGAATTGATTCCATGATTGCAGTGCCATTTACCCCTTGTATCTGTAAAAAAATATTAATAATTGATTCCAAGACAATGCGTTGACCCATCTCATTTTTTAAAAATTTTTTTTACAAGCCTTCTTTGCTGACAATGACTGCATTTTGCTGTTAAATAAATAACAGGGCTGAGTTTTTAGCATAGAACTAGCAAATACAGAACATGTAGTTATCTAGTCCCCATGGTAATGGTATGTGGACATTAAGGACTTTGTATTGATTTACTTTAAAACTTAGTTTTGACGTTAAAAAGTTAGTTTCAATCTATAATTTTTTTTTTCTGACAGGACTGTACTTTCAAACTGACCCTATCAGTAAATATCACAATATATCATTTTGGAAAATAAAGAAACAAGTCAGATTTGATGGCAGTGGCGTTGATGGGATGCCTCTGCCACCGACACATCTAGTCCTCTTGCTACTGATTTGTATGCCAGAAATACCCTTAAAATATTTTTTCAAACATGAAGGAAGGTATTATGGAAAACTTTCAGACATTTGACCTTGCTGTGATCTTGATCCTGTTTGGATCAATCTGCTGGTTACAATAATAATGATAATTACATATAAATCTTACACACATTCAACCACTTGTTCTTGAGATATCGCGCTAACGAGAATCTGGGACCGGTGGACTGACAACCCGAAAACATAATGCCTCCAGCACTCAGTGGCTGAGGCATAAAAAGAATGTGAGACATTAATTTTCTTCTTCCCATCGATTAATAGTGAAATATTTTGAGTATTTTCAATAGGAAGTTGAAGTAAAAGTGTTGAGTGAACACACTTCCTGTGGAATACACTGAAAATATTTCACAGTGGTGAATGTGTAGGTGTAACAGGGTGGGGTAAGAGTTGTTGGACAGAGCAGTAATGTATGTACATTTTTTCATAATCTATAATGGATGACTCATGGAAACAAATGTTTCAACAATGAGATCTTAAATGGATTCACACATAAATGCAAAAATAATACTTTAACTATTTTAATGATTATATTTGAAGGTAATGTGTAGTTATAGTGGGCTAGGACTGTCAAAAATCACTGTAAATAGGCTTTTTATTATATATCTGAAATATGCACATAGGCTGTTGTGAAGGAAACTTTACCCTTTTTAAAATAAATTTTAGCTTTACTTCATATATATTTGTATATGTAATATCACTGGGACACAAATGACGCCTTAATCATGGAATCACTAAGACAGTATACACTATATGGTCAAAAGTATGTGGAAACCTGACCATCACAACCACATGTGGTTCTTCCCTAAACTGTTACAACAAAGATGGAAGCACACAATTGTCTAGAATGTCTTTCTATGCTGTAGCATTATAATTTCGCTTCACTGGAACTAAGCAGCCCAAACATGTTCCGGCATGACAATGCCCCTGTGCACAAAGCGAGCTCCATGGTTTGCCAAGTTTGGTGTGGAAGAACTTGCTGTCTCCAGGTCACCCCACAGATTTTCAATTGGATTCAGGTCTGGGCTCTGTCTGGGCCATTCCAAAATGTTGATCATCTTTTGGTGAAGAATTCCTTTGTTGATTAGGATGTATGCTTTGGGTCGTCGTTGTGCTGGAAGGTTAAATTCCTCTTCAGCTTTCTATTAGACGCATGAAGGTTTTGCACCAAAATCAACTGGTGTTGGGAGTGAGTTATGAGTGCCTCCACCTTGATTAAAGCCCCAGTTCCAGCAGAAGAAAAGCAGCCCCAAAGCACGATGCTGCCACCACCATGCTTTACCGTGTGTATGGTGTTCTTTTGGTGATTTTTTTTTCCAAACATACCTTTTGGATTTATGGCCAGAAAGTTCACCCTTGGTCTCATCAGACCTTAACACATTTTGCCACATGGTTTGGGGTGAGCTAGGTGGACTTGGATGTTTTTTTTGTGAGAAAGGGATTCTGTCTATCCACCCTACCCCATAGCTCAGCCATGTGAAGAATATGAGAGATTGTCATCACATGCAGGGAGTGACCAGTACCAGATATTCCTGCAGCTCCTTTAATGTTGCCGTAGGTCTCTTGGAAGCCTCCCTAAAGTTTTCATCTTGTCCTTTTGTAAATTTTGGAGAGATGTTCTGTTATTGGTAATGTCATGGTGGTGCCCCATATTCTCCACTTGTTGATGGTGGCCTTTACTGGGTTCCATGGTATATCTAATGTTTTGGAAAGGATCCTTCTCCTGATCAATACCTTTCAACAGTGAGATCCTGTATAGACTTTGCGAGCTCTTTGTGGAACATGGCTTCAGCAGTCAGATGGAACCAAGATGTCAAGACAAGTTACAGAAACAGCTGATCTTTGTTTGGGGTCAATCAGAATCACTGTATTGGTGACAGGTGTATGATAATTACTTTTGAACATGAGTCTGAATGTGATTGGTTAATTCTGAGCACAGTCACATTCCCCATTATAAAAGGATGTGCTCACTTGTGCAACCAGGTTATTGTACGATTTTTATTTTCCTTCTTTACCCTTAAATGTCTATTTGTTTTTCACTTTATTTTTATAGATTGCAAAATTAAAGGTGGAAAAAATTCTGACATGATTTATCTTTCTTTCCGTTTTTTTTTTTTTTTTTTACATTACAAAAAAAAGTGCCATTTTAACAGGGGTGTGTAGACTTGTTTTTTTAACACTTGCATAGTCCCAAGATAGGCTATCTTCAAATCTGTAGAAAACAGGATGTGATGCTTAAAATGCTACCTAATGAGCCTAAATAAGATTTTGTTTTTAATACAATATTGTAATAACATACAAGTTATACAGTTATATGAATTTTTAATAATAAAATATTATATCAGCCAATATTATAATGCTCTAATCTTGCAGTACTCATTTATCATGTCATTTAGATGCTTTAGCTGGCACATTTTATTTTGTGGGAGTGATGATGAGCATGTGCCAGCTTTTGTCAGTGCTGGAGCTTTTCCACATTGCAGATGGAATAGAAGAGAGTCAACTCCTTCCTCGGCTTGTCCAGGTAACGCTGACATTATAGATACCTTAGCGATTACAGATAGACCAGTGTCCCTCTTGAAGTAGAAGCCTTTTTTTGATTTAAGATGTCACACAATGTGTTACTTTGTTAAGTGTGGATTATCTTCCCCTCTATTCATCAGGTGATTGAGAGAAATTTCCTTCTATTCCTAATCATCAGTCAAGAGGAGTTTCAAAGTAAAACAGTAGTGTGTGTGCTGTTTTATCTGTGGAATATCTTACACCTGATAAGGTGTGTATCTTGCACTTACACACATCAATGAGACACAAAGCAGTCATAAATGCTATTCTAAAAATGTTTGATCATTTCAGGCAATTAGGAATAAAGCACATTTGTGTACTAAATGTGAAACTAGCTAGTCATTAGAGCCTGTTTCCATGCAAATATCAAGTTCTCCCTTTTGATGTGTTTACAAAATGCATTGCATGAAACCATTTAGAAGCAAACAAGGAGGAAACACAGTTTGTGCAAGGCTGTTCTGTCTTAAAGGTACCCATATGAACTGATGTGTCTCATTACCACACCATCATTCAATATGCTGTGGGCGCGCTACACCATCGCCATCCCAGTCTACATACTGTCTGTGATCACAGAAGGTACAACATGAATAGACACGAGAAACAAAATGTAAATGGGACTGAAATTTGTTGATGCGTTGATAGACTACTAATACAAATTTTTTTTTTCATATAGTGCTTTTCTAGCACTTGCTTTAAGCGTAACTATAACAGAATAAAATTCAGAGGAAAAAAGAACTAAAAATGTCTGAAAATATAAGAAGAGGAAGAATGATTGTTAGTAAAGATAGATTCTGCCCTATTATTTTTTTCATTCTTAATTTTTTCTATTGATGATTAGAGTGATCTGGAAGGAACATTCACTCATGTAGGATGTGGCAAGACAGTGCATCAATTTAAAATGTCATTAAAAGATCAATTGTAGAAGACAGGTAGCCAGTGAAACTCTTTAAAGACACTATTCATTTCCTCATGTGTATCTGGATTCCTTCAGCAGATTCCAAAATCCTTATAAATTAGTGATACAGATCTTGGGTAGCCCTGATAAGAGAACTTTACTGAAGTCTAGTCTATTTGTCAGAAAATCATGCCTAAGATTCTTACTGTCAGTTTTCAGCCTTCAGTGGCAAGGAGTCAAATAGGTCACTATATTTTCCTTTGTACTTCACTTCAAATCATAAAGGTCATCTCTGTTCATCTGTGGAAAATTTAGACACCCACAAGTTAATTTCATGTAAGAAGAAATGCGGAGAGCTGACAGACGTCATCAGGCTGACAGAGCACCAGGCATTAATATGGTTTAAGATGAATAACTAGACAATAAGCTGTAATATCTGCTATGTAAAACGAGGCCAGAGCAAATTACGATGAGAAAGTTTTGTGGACTTAAGAATAAATATTTGCAAAGTCCTGATTAGTGACCATGTGGATGGAATAAACACAAACCAAGCCATTGTTTAATTAAACAGCTGCTAAGGGTTGCACATAGTTAGGAAACAGATATTTGAGCAAGCAGGAAGCCATGTGGTGCAGAAGCCTGAGGGAGAGGGTTGGCTGAGACAACAAGTGTGTGCATGTGGGTTTCAGGAAATATGTTGATAACAGAACATTCCAGCTGCACCACAGCCAAATAACTAACATTTCTAAAATGTCTAAAGCATAAACGAGAAAATATATTCACTCCTAAATTACACATATTCTAGGAGCACACTCAAATATTTTTTTGGTAGATTTGTCAGTAGTTTCAGTTGGTGTCATTCAAGAAGTCTATTTCCTATAGCAATTCTTATAGCACCATTTCTTGATCTTTTTTTAGGAATCAGTATTTTACAGGCGTTGCCATATTACGAGTCACAAGGCACATATTCTGTCCAGCTGAAAACACCTGTCTCTATCTATGTACATTTCCCATACCTGCTAATGGCCTACCTCCCTCTGTTGGCAGCAGGTGAGCAACTCAGTGCTATACAGTTAACACTTATTAATAAATAAGACTGCTACAACTGCTAAATAAATGCCTTTATCTTTGTGTTTTGAAGGTTCTGGCTTTACAGTACGAATCTTACTCAAAGAAAGGAGTCAGTCTCTTGACAGCTGGAATAAGAAGATGAAAAGGGGCTAAATGAAGAAGAAATTTATGCCACTTCTACATGATTACCGCACAAAATAATGTATGCACAAACTAATAACTTTGTTGAAGTTAGAAGGACATGATTCCAAAATATCCATCATCATTTACTTACTTTTGGCAATTAAGACTGAAAGGATATGGCATACCTAGTATGTAACATACACTGTGGCGCTTGAAATGCAAAGGAATTGATAAGAATAAATTCAAAAACTGAATAATGCATAATACTATTTTCATAGTAACAGTCTAAATGATGTCAGCTTGGCACTGGTCTATTATGGTAATACATTCAGAGTAACAGAGTCTTGCCAAACACATGCTAATATTTTGCAGGTCCATTTGAAACTTGTAAGTGCTTTGCTATATTACTGTATGGAACATTACTGTTTCAGGTTTTAATCTTGATCATTGCTCTAAAGTGAACAATTTTTGTTTTTACTTTACAGTTTTTAAATCCATCATTGGCAGACATGTAGACAAGGACTCTGTGTGATGAATGTACTCATAAAATCTATGACATGCATACATGTCCTCTGTTTCTTGTGTGATACATGTACTTTTTTAAAGTACTCCATTGGAAGATCACCAGCCATATGCTCTCGTCCACACTGTCTTTTTCTTGAATTCTGGGGTAGACTTCAGTGCTAGTAAGGCCGCTGAGGAGACAAATTAAGGCTGGTTAAGGATGAGAGATATTAAAGAATATTAATATAATAATATAATATGAAATAAATATTTTGTCTTTTTTTCCTAAACTACTTCATGGTTTTGAACAGTGAACACATGAGGTATAAGGTCCACGACCACCAGATTTAAAAGTGTTGCTACCACATATTCAAATGTCTCACCTCTTGCTATCTGTGATAAAGATTCCTCAGGAGCTTCTGTTAGGCTGAAGAGCCAGTCAATGAACTGAAAACCAAGGACAGACAAGAATCATTTCTGTATTCCCCAGTCTTATAGATCCAAACCTTTACTGCTATAAAAGCACAGCACAAAATACAAAAGAACCCAACACACTAAATACACATCTAAACATTCTAAAGAATGTCTATATTTAATTTATTTACTTTTGACTGTTGTTATTATTATTATTATTATTATTATTATTATTTAAACCACGCTGATGTTGAATCCTCGATTTTGATCAGTCAGAAGGTGTTGACTGTCTACAACAGCAGCTGTGACAGTAGTTCTGGATACAAGGCAAATCACAGGTTTACACGCACCAAGCACTAGGAACACTATACTAATACTGGATAGGGCCTCCCTTTGCTCTCAAAGCAGCCTCAATTCTTCAGGACAGATTCCATAAGATGTTGGAAACATTGCTTTGAGATTTTGGTCCATGTTAACATGATTGCATCATGCAATTCCTGCAGATTTTTCAGGTGCACTATCGTGCTGCGAATCCCAAAGGTGTTCTATTGGATTCAGATGTGGTGACTGGGAAGGCCACTGAAGAATATTGAACTCCCGTTTGAGACGACTTTTGCTTTGTGACATGGTGCATTATCATGCTGGAAATAGCCATTAGAAGATGGGCAAGTTGTGGCCATGGAGGGATGCACGTGGTCAGCAGCAATACTCAAATAGGCTGTGGCAATCAAGCGATGATTGATTAGTATTAATGGGCCCAGTGTGTGCCAAGAAAACATTCCCCACACCATTACACCACCTCCACCAGACTGGACTGCTGACACAAGGCAGGTTGGGTCCATGGATTCATGCTGTTGGTGCCAAATTCTGTCCCTATCATCAGTGTGCATCAGCAGAAATCGAGATTCATCAGACCATGTTTTTCCAGTCTTCAACTGTCCAGTTTTGGTAAGCCTGTTCCCACTGCAGCCTCAGCTTTCTGTTCTTGGCTGGCAGAAGTGGACCATGTCGGGGTCTTCTGCTGTTGTAGCCCGTCCACCTCAAGGTTTGATGTGTTGTGCATTCTGAGATGCTAATCTGCTCACCATAATTGTACAGAATGCTTATCTGAGTTACTGTAGCCTTTCTGTCAGCTTGAACCAGTTTGGCCATTTTCCGTTGACCTCTCTCATCAGCAAGGCGTTTCCATCCACAGAACTGCCGCTCACTGGATGTTTTTTCTTTATTGCACCATTTTGAGTAAACTCTAGAGACTGTTGTGTGTGAAAATCCCAGTAGATCAGCAGTTATAGAAAAACTCAAACCAGCCCGTCTGGCACCAACAATCATGCCACGGTCAAAATCACTGAGATCACATTTTTACCCATTCTGATGGTTAATGTGAACATTACCCAAAGCTACTGGCCCGTATCTGCATGACTTTATTCATTACACTGCTGCAACACGATTGGCTGCTTAGATAATTGCGTGAATGAGTAAGTGTACAGATGTCCCTAATAAAGTGCTCCGTCAGTGTATATTAATGCACTCTTTCTTACTGTATGTTAACTATGTCATTGTATGTTACTATAGTAACAGCTAATTTAAAGGGACTTGAATGACAGATGCTCCACATAATCTAGAACTATAACAAATGGTTTAATAAGCATGTTATTTAAAAAAAGCAAAACCATCTAATTGTGATTTCTGTGAAGATTTGTAAGGAGACATTTGTTTAATATTCATGGAAAGAGTCTCTGTGGTCAGCACTTTGTAACAGTCACAAGTAAAGGTGTTTCTTTAGATTTTGTTCCACATTGAAAATCTTCAGAACAGATGACTTTGCACTTTCTGGTTTCCCACTAACATGCCAAAGCTCAGATTTTTTTTTTGTCTCATTATCTTCATGAGAGAGAAAAAAGCAGAGGCTAGTGAGGGAACTGTTTATAGCTGCTATAACTTATGTGATAACAGGAATTCACTTGTGTTGTGGATGCTCCACAACATTAAATGTAACTATAAACTAATAAAAATGATGTGTCTTTCCTTAATTAACAAAAACGTAATCACTGGCAAATTGCTGAGGTATAAGAGGAATAAAACACTTCAGCATGTACTGTTATATGAAAATATAACTCAGGAGTGGTTGCTTTAACGCTGGTCCTCAACACGCCACTTTGTTTGATTGTTTTCCTATAACAGCAGGCCCCATCTAGATTTATTATTATATGACTTTTTTTTATTAATAATAGTTTAGTTAATGTTAAATTTCTTAAGTCACAAATTCAGTAATCTCTGCTCTTTAGTAAAGAATAATATACTGTCAGTAATCACGATTTTAACAGACCATACCTTCTGTGACTGGGCCTTCCATGGCTCTTTGGCTAACAGATGCTTTAGGCTGTATGACATTGCCAGCACACACTGTTTAACAGACTCCTCAGTGGATGCAGTGTTCACGTAGAGGTCATGGGGTAAGTCTGCGTGCTTGGATGACTTTTGCCATGGAAACCACTGGGCTCGGATGCCGATGAGAAGGGGCATGGAGTGGTCCGCCCATGACACCACTGCAGCTGCAAAAACATCCATCAGGAAACTGGTGCCCTATGCCAGGGTGAGAATCTGTTTAGGTTTATCACTAACATGTAGATCTTAAAGCATATAATCATACTATATGCACACACATGAACAATTCTGACACTAAATAAATATGTTTTTATCTACAGATTTGACTCATTCTCCAGTTCGGATCACAGTTACATGGATTGTGTCTATTGCTTGTACTCTATGTACCATTTTGCATAGTGGATTTTATGTTCCATGTTGCAACTGTTGCCTCCCAAATATGGGGATCAGTAAAATATATTTAAGCACTTGTCTAACCTACTCATACGAGGTCCAATGGAGATGACCAAAAACATAACGTCACAAGAGCTTTACTTCTTCTAGTGGACAGGATTGAAGTGTAGTTATTTCTATTATGTACCTCTTTGGCATTATCACATTGTACAGTGGGTGCTCCATATAGCACTTTACTGATGTGCCCCATCAACTCCAGAAGCCATTCCATTCTTTTGGGAACACCTAAAGGCAAGTGAAATTATAAATATGAGACAACACTGACTGAGAACACAGTGCAGAACTTAAGATAAACTTGTACATGTAGGTAACCACTGACTTCCTTTTACCTTCCTTTTACATTTATTTTTCAAGATGCTACAACCAGCCTGACTTTCACTGTATACATTTT
Source organism: Pangasianodon hypophthalmus (assembly GCF_027358585.1). NCBI lineage: Eukaryota > Metazoa > Chordata > Actinopteri > Siluriformes > Pangasiidae > Pangasianodon > Pangasianodon hypophthalmus. The sequence goes on from NC_069713.1 coordinate 20,859,786, forward strand.
AATTATTAAAAAATAAATAAATCTTGAGGGTTATAGGTTCTATGTAAAATCCTACAACAGAGGATTTCCTTTTCAAAAAAGGCTTCAAAGACTCCATGTAGAAGCCTTTGAGAAAACTATAACTGTAGGAGCTTTGAAGAGCCATTATTTCTAGGAGTGTTTATTCATGGCAACAGTGTCTAATACCATCCATGGCTTCTCCACTAATCAGATAGCAATTTCTTCAGTGGTGGATCGTTTTCCAGTCCAAGCTACAGGCATTCCTACAGATGTTTACTCAGCCCTCAGCATTTACAGGAAGGTATTGCTTGTTTGACATGTACAATGCCACTAGCTAAGTATGATTTTCACCATGCTGGTCATATTGTCAGGTGCCTTACTTTCTCTTACACCATTTTGGCTCTATGATAATAGACATCCAGTTACTGCTACCAGGTTGCTATGAAAGAATTCCAGAAAACACTACTGAATTTTCTACTGGAGCAGCTAACAATATTTTGCTTTTCTACTTTCTCAACAAAAACCCTTAGTCGTAATATATCAGACTGTTATTTGCACATTATTGCTATTTGCACATTTTTATCCACTGCTGCATCATATTGCATGCATCAGGCTGCTTACCACTACCTGTATACTGTTTATCTCAACTAACTGCACCATAATTCCTATTTATTCCATTTAACTTAATTGCCATTTGCATTACTGGTATGCATCATATTGTTTACCTTTACCTGTACACTGTTAACTTATTGCAGCATAACTTTGCTACCTCATTTTAACTTATTTGCTATTTGCACTACTGGTTAGATGCCAACTGCATTTCGATGTCTCTGTACTCGTACTCTGACAATGACAAAGTTTAACCTAAACTAACCTAACCTAACCTAACCTAATAGGGATCTATTAGAATATATGACCTTTCTGTGCCCACTATGGTGAAATATTTGGCTTGCCTGTGTTAGGGTTAGAGGCCAAACGTGACTGGTAGAAGCACTGCATTAGCAGCCAGCTGATTTGCTCTGGTTTCCCCTTCTGTAAAATGGTACTGATGATATCATTGAGGCCCAGGAGTGGAATTCTGCCTTTTGAACTCAAGTAGGACAGAATAAAGGTGGTCTTCTCCACATTGGCCTGTAGAGGTCAGCACAGCACAAATTAAAGCAGTGTTATCCAACATGCTCTGCTTATTACTCAGTGAAAATTTCCCGGCTTTAAAACCTCCTCAACTGATACTCGGTAAAAGTGAAGGAGTGAAATCAAACAGACTAAAGCAGGGAAAATGCCAAAATGGGTACAAGAGTGTAAGATTAAGGGTGGAACGAATAAATGCTTTCAATCTACACAAGAGTTACTATTCATATTTTAAAAATGGCCATTTAAAACAGATATCCATTTGTTTAAAATGTATTTATGCTGCATGTGGTTTAATCTGTACCTCGGTGACTTTGACAATCCTGTCTATCTCTGTGTCGCTCATTTCTGACAAACAGGAACAGATCCCTTCATAGAGATTCACCTCATGTGCCTATAAAAAGTTAAACAACGAACTGTCATCAAAATCATGCCAAAATACTTATTTACATTCTTTACAGCCAGGCCATCACTTTCACAACAGTTGCCTCCAGCTAGTGACTGTGTGGTCATACCTGTATGCGATCAGGTAAAAGGTGAAAAATCTTCTCAGTGGTGGAACACAGGATAGTCCAGCAGTTCTGGGCCGGGTTGGGCATGGCCATAGCCTTAGCAAGGCCATGCAGGATGGAGAGGCAGAGAGAGAGACGCTGAGCTCGGTGGTCTGGATTAAACTGCTGTACGGCTAAACTCTCCACATACACCTGCAGCTTATCATCTGCTATGTGCTTCATCCAGAAACACAGGGAATCATAGAGGAAAGCTCTGGTGCGTTGCTGAACACAGAATACAAATGATTTCTTGTGTCGTATTAAATAGGTTATAACAGTATCCATAAACCATTACTGCATGTGCATATGAATTACACATATTTTTAATCATATCTTCACAGAATCACTGCTTATATTCAGTAAAAGCTGATACTGCTCGTGAAAGTGTATAGATATACATGTCCGTGCTAGTGACCACTCACACTGAGGCTGTGGACCAGAGGAGGCGCGAGCCACACACCCAGGAACAGCGAGGCACTGGAGGAAGTCTGTGCCTGACTGGCAGCCAGCTCTAAGCAGTGATGCTGCACTTCTTCACCTACAGAGGGCACAAGAGAGCAACACTCAGCACACACTCAGTTCTCCGACCAATAATGCCTATGGGACTACTATATGGCATTTATTCCACTTATTAAAATTCATTATTATTATTAGTAGTAGTAATAGTAGTAGTGAAATTTGCAAGCAGCAATCATTCTCACACTCAGGGTTTAAAAGGCCAGTGTAAGAAATGGGAAAGTTTACCAAAGTTGAGTCTCATCAGAGGTGAGAGGATGGCGCTCCAGTTAACAGGTGGATATTGGAAGCTAGTGCCCACTGTGGCCAGTGGAGCCAGTACTACTTTTATCAGATCAGGATTAATAGCCTCAGGTCCTGCAGCCAAAGAAAACATATGAATATAATAAACAGGTGTGCCTACAACAGACGGAAAGTCAAACTTGGGAACAGTCTATGTTTAGATATAGAAATATTAAAAATAAATTCATGTGAATGATAAAGCCCAGGTGAGGACCTTTCCTTCCAGCTTCAGCAATGTAGAACACTGATGCTCTGAGGATACTCCTTTCTGGGAGATAGCTGAAGTCTTGAGGCACTGAGTTAGACACAGAGCAAGAGAATGACAAAAAGAAATTTATTTCTACCAAGTATTATGGCAAGTTTCTTGTAGGTGAGATTGCCTGTCCTGTGATGTTAGATTTAGTATTTTATGTATGTATATGCCGATATTACGATATTCTCAAAGTAGGGCTCGGGGAACCCAAGGAATCTCCCTAATTTGGTCTTGGCCCATTCACCACCAGCAAGCACACTTGGAGGAACATGCTATCTGCCCCCTTCCACATACATGAGCTCACAGATGTTTTTGGCTAGTGCCACTATGATTGACAGAGGAGACAGTATGCTAGTATGCTAGTATCCCTCCCACTCAGAGAGCAAGCCTGCTTGCTCTCTTGACTCTTAGGCATGGATAATATTTTTATAATTATATTTACTTTTTTACAGTGATGGAAACTGCAACCCACCATTATTAAAGATGTTATATTTACGTCATAGTTTTCAGCCTATTTGACTAGTAACTTGAATCAAACCTTGAGAGTCCAAACTTGAATACCTTAAAAACAAGTAGCCTAGAAATAAGGCTAACTTAGACCTAATGTTTTCTTTGGTGGAGGGGGTCAGGAATAAAAAGTGCTATGACTCTAAAAATAGGCAAAATATTAGTGTACAAACTTAAATAACGAGTCTAATATCTGAATAGTTGAATTATGCTCGTAAAACAAATCTAATCTGTGCTAAATGAGAACATGGAATTTATTTCACTGTTAAAAGGGTCCCTGGCTGTAAAAAGTTTGAGAACCCCTGACTTAGAGCACTCTTACCTGCAGTTCTACTGTGGCTGCTGGACATGTGAGCCAAATACAGGTGAGCCACCAGGCAAGCTCCATTAGACTGCAGACCTATTGTTCCTGAGAAAGAGATGATCTGGGCAACAAGAGTAAGACAGAGAAAAGAGACAGGACAAACTATTTACAACACAAATCATTTATGTTTTGTGCATTAGGGATTTGAATAAATTAAAAGACAGAACAGCAAAGAACAACAAGCAAAGCAAAGCATCTTACCTGTGTAATAGATCTTATGACCTCATTTAGTCGGTTCTGTTGCTGAGGGGACTGCTCTGATTCACTCTTGAGCTGCAAGAGACAGAGAAAAAAAATTATTCTCATGCAACAGCTCCCAAGGTGACACAGACTACTACCGAATATTTGACCATCACTTAAACGGATATACAGATATTTATTATATTATATACACTCTACTACTGAGCAGTCAATAATTTTACTTTGCTCTATAGCAAGCGTAGAGTAATATTACTGGCATAAGACTAATTTTAAAGTAGAGCAATCTCCCAGAAGTGGCTGATGTTCCTCCAGTGTCATTTCTTTTATTATGGTATGCTGTTTTGTGATGGCAGAATATGCTGCTTGGTTTCTGGATATTTCAGTCTGACAGGCTTACTGTTCATAAAGGCAGGATTGAAAAAGCACCAACTGGCAGCTGGATTCCATTAGGCTGTGCCAAAGCAAATACACACACAGCTCACTCTCAAAAACTGCAATTTCACATAAACAATGATCAATCATTTACGGCTTTTACAAATGTCACCCCAAATGATAAGCACTGGTGTTAGAATTCGAATGCACTGAAATGTATTTTGGAAATGTATTTGGAAGACACACTTGTGCCTGAAGTAATTCAGGGTCTCATTTAAGTGCATCTTTTCATCATTTGGGAGGGCTGTGTAATCAGAGACATCCACAAGGATTTCGTTCAGCACTGGGAGAAAAATCCTTCCCTCACTCCCGTTGTCAAGTTCTGCTGTTACTATGGAGACACTTCCTGGCTGCCATCCAAGTATGGTGGCATTTGCATTTAAATGGCGAGACAGCTCTGTGCGTGTGTGTGTGTGTGTATGTGTGTGTGTGTAAAGTGGGTGGGCACTGAGGAGTGTAATTTGCCACACAAAGACTAAGCTGGCACAGGTGTGCGTTTTAAAAAGGGCAACAACCGTATGAGACTGGCATTTCAGCCTGGCACCACCTAAGCTGGTGATAATGGACCTGGGGTTGAAAGAGCAAATGAGCAGGTAGTAAAGTGCTGTTTAGAAAGTGCTGTTTAGCACCATATTTATAGCCTTGGCTTTAAAAGCCAGTCATTTGTAACCAATGCTTCAGGATAATCAATAAAAGAAATCGAAGAATAGCAGAATGCTTCAAAGCTACACTGAGGGCAGCTTGAAAGGTTTTTAAGCGATTTCCTGCTTGTATATACAACACAAAACAGCAGCCTACAGCTGAATCATGCCTTATTAAACTGTTAACTGTGAGCAGTAGATGATCCTGGCAACACCTGAGATTATTTTCAGCCACAGAGTTGTTCTGAGGAGACCTACCTGAAGGAAAGCAGTCTCAGATCCCACCAATGCGATCACTCCATTCAGAGCTGCCAGTCTCTGCATAGTCGGACAGCCCTGATAGATGGAAATAAGGAGCAAAGTCATGAGCTAAGACTGTGTAACAAGTCTTGATTCATCCTAAAATTAAAATAAAGCATCTTAAAGTTTCCCCAAACGGTGGCCTTATGCCTGTCTGAAAATCATCCAAGTAAAACATTAAAGCAATTTACTTTAACATTTAGTCATTCTGCAGATGGTTTTATCCATATCCATGTAGTGTCGCACAAATGAGACAGAATTTAACCAAAGCGATCAGCTGAGCTATTAAGGATTAAAAGAATACTGCAGTGTTAAAGGAATAGTCCAGGAAAAGTGCAATTTGCACTCCATCAGTAAACATTTAAATACATAGCTGTGCAATGAGAATTCTATGACAAAACAGACAAGAAAGAGTACTTGGTACCATGGTTCTATTTTGTTCATCTAAAATATCTGCTCTGAAAAATCAGTACCATCTCTGACAGGATGAATTATACTGACTGACCTCCGACTAGAAAAATCACAAAGAAAACACTCCCCCCAACTCGGAATTCCTACTTGTAAACTCAGCACCGTCTCCTCAATCCTGAGTTCAGCAGCTGATGTCAAATCAACATGGCATCCACAATAAACAATAAACAATAAACAAAGTAGCACTTCTTACCTTTGAATGAGTTATGCTGTATATACAATTATTTGCTTAAGATCAATGGTAGGTAAGGAGGTAAATATACATCACTCTTCGCAGTTACATGGCTAGCTTGCTACCAAAAGAACGAACATCCTCATATTTGACAAAATGACATCCTAACAACTGTGTGTCCACACGTCAAATGCAACTTAGTCATGATGTCCTAATTTAATTATTTACTATTTTACCTGTAATAATTATTAATTACCTAATTATTTTTTAGTATTAACCATGTGTGTGTGTGTGTGTGTGTGTGTGTGTGTGTGTGTATGTCATGAACAATACCTCTGCCAGCAGGATCTTAGTCCACGCAGACAGCAGGCGAGGGTGGAGGTCCTCAGCTTTACCATGGCCGCAGGACGAGAGCCCATGCACAATGAGGCCCAGAGCCAGGGCCAAGCCTGGAGTCTGCACACAACAAACATACAAATGAGCATTAAACACAAACCTAGTACGCACAGCGAATGAGCCTTTATTTAGAAATGTCAAATAAAGTTGATAAATGAGCTTGATTGCGATAGTGAGACAGGGCTTGTCTGTCCTCACCTGCTGGCTCTCCTCAGTCATGGATCGCAGAGTGTTCATCACCTCCTCAGCTTTACTGGCTTCAGTAATGCCACAACTAAACGCTGACACTCCAGCACATGCCACAGAGTATGCCAGAACCTATGGGCACATTAAAAAAAAAAAAAAAAAAACCCTTATTTCTAAAGTCTTAACTACACACAGACAGCAGGTAGCTGCGTCCTGCATTAATACACATATTTAGTGTTGGGGTAGTGAGTAAGACCTCCTGCTGCATGCGTCCCATGCTTCCGCTGTCCTGCAAGCTCTGAAGAAGTCGGTCCAGAGAAACAGACACACACATTCGCTGCTCAACATCACTACTGCTACAGAGAGAACTCAGTAGCAGCCCAACACCAAGAACACAGCCAGAACTGAGAGAGAGAAAGAAGACAGAGAATTATAGTTAGAAATCTTCGTACCGAGGGATACGACTGAAAGCAAGCTGAAAGATTAAAAACATTATTTGAAAAATGTTGTATTAGTGCCCTTTTTATAATTACAAGTTGCCTTAGTTTTGCACTGGCGCTACAAGACTAATGTTAATAATTAAAAGATGTTTATAGCCTACTAGTTTACTATTGTGGAACCTGCATGGGCAAATCCTCATAGCATGTCAAATCAAACAGACTTTTTCATATGTGGTTATTGACACTGCTAGAAAAGTAGACAAAAGTAAGAAGTACAGCCAAGTGTCATATCACTAGAATTAGCCATCTTGAAGTTGGCTAAGGGATTACTTTCTTCATCAGGACAATGGGAATCACCCGGTGCATTCCTGAAGCTCAGGTAGGAAGTGTGGCCCAAAGTTTGAATGTGGAATTATACATTATAAGTCTACTGGATGATAAAATAATTCCAATTTGGTTTGTATAACATTGACTAAGGCTGGGCAATATGAAGATATACTATCACTATCATGACAAAACAGGCCACAGTAGACTTTACTGAGATATCGTGAGTATTGTAATATCAGCAGATTCAATGTTAATTTTTTTTTTCCTTAATAATTTATAAAATTGTAAAAATTTGTACAGATTTTTCCCTCCATTTCCGTGTTAATTTATTTTAGTAGACATTAAATAAAAGTATCAAACTCATTTTTACACAGGTTTGTTTTTTTAATTCAGAGCTACTCAAACCTAAATATTGTGATACACATTGTATATCGTAGAAACGTCTTCAAGTATAGTGATATGATAGTTTGTCATACTGCCCACCCCAAAGACTTCATGAAACCTGTCCTAAAAGGGCCACATTATGTAAGCGTGAGATGATTTATCCATGCAGTTGGCATGATACTAAATTGACACATGCCCTTACTTGTGAAGCTAAAGAAATAATCTTCAGAAACCAAACACATATTGACTGATCGACTGCATTTGGGCTAAAGGAAATATTGGGCACATTTCATTAGAGCTGAATTGTTCATTTAAATTTGTGTTTTAAAATAAAAAAACATAAAATGTAATACAAAGCAAGAAAAGCATTTTGGACGTACTTATATTCCAGCTGGCTGTTGAAGCAACATGATTCCAGACGCTCCAAAGAGCTCAGCAGCAGTTCCCACATGGTCTGCCCACCAGTGTCACTGTGAACACCACACACACACACACACACACACACACACACACACATACACCATAATACGTTATATGTAATATGTAATAAACTGGGTGTGATGACTAGAACTAGTCTTGCAAGCCAGGTTTAAAGCATTCACTAGAGAGTCTGTTACGTTTCATCAATAACTGTGGCAAATAACTGCATACTTGCATACTGCACACAGAAAGAGGCAAATTGACTTGCATGGCATATGCCCAACCACAGACCTTTTCCCACAGCCGTCAGTAAACCCACAAGAATCTCATTTAATCACCCTTAAATGCTTCAAACAAAACTATGTAATAACATTTAAAGACTTCCATGAATGTTTTTCAGTCAAGTGACTATATCTTGCTTTGAAACGCTAATTATGTTGCAGCGTTCAAAGGTTTGTTCCTCTACTCAGAACTGGTGCATTGAAGTGTAAATACACAAGAGTGCAGCCTGCCAATCAGAGTGCAAAATTCAACATTCTGACGGTTGTGGCCAGAAAAGTGCACTGCCCTTTAGTTACAGTAAAGAGGAAATCTTAATGCTACAGCATACAAAGACATTTTAGACAACTGTTTGCTTCCAACTTTGTGGTGATGGTCAGGTTTCTATATACTTCTGGCCATATAGTGTATCAGAAACTCCGTAACCCATGAGCAAGAGACTAGTCTGCTGGTAATGTGGCACCTACCTGACTTTCTCCTCGTTAAGCCAGGCCAGCAGCATACCTAATGCCAAGCCGCTGTGGAACTGCACAGCTTGAGAGTCGTCTGCAGTGGACATACCGGGCAAGCCTGCTTGTAAAGTGTCCCGTATAGAGAGCACTGCGTCCCTGTGTGAGGTGACCAGGACAGGAACTAGCATTGCCAGGCCCAGTGCAGCACAGGAGCGAGCAATGGCACTGGCTGTGTTCTCGCCTGAGTATGAACGCTTGAGTGGGAGAAAAAAAACCCCAGTGTTACTGATACTGTATAACACAGGAATAAGAGTGTAATAGACCAAACTGACATTATGATTTGCTGTGTTTAGAGTGTACATTGCCACTGTGTGTCAGAGGAGTTTTGTTTTTTCCTGTCATTTACTGGATTTGGAGTTTGAAAATTCTCTTTAATGCTCTTCTATATCATTCTATATCATTCTATTCTATTCTACATCATTTTCCTATATCTTGCATTTTTATATCATTCATAGGATTTTTCCTATAGATACACCTTCCAGACACAATGAGTAATGTTGCCTCCAGGGTCCCTGATTTGATCCTGTCTGTGAAGAAGACTTTAACATATTCGCACCATGTCCATGTGGATTTCCTCTGGTTCTCCGGTTTCCCCCCACCTCCCAGAAACATGCTGATGGGTGGATTGACTGCAATTAACGGCCACTAGGTGTGAATATGTTTGTATGTTGCACTGCAGTAGATCCCATCATGGGTGTATTCTCACATCATGCCCAGTTTTCTCAGGATATTCTCGATTACCCTGGATAATGACCTCAATGACCTGGATAAAGCTCTTAGTTGATCTTAAAACACACTTTCAGACTCACCAACACTACAGTAGATAAGAGACTCTACCTTATATGAACAGAAAAAGAATGCTTTACAGAACTCAATGCATTATCCCTTATCGAATTCCTGTGCATATGACTAGCTGGGATAGAAGAACACCTACACAGTGATCATGTTTCCAAACCCATGAACAGTTAACTAGTGAGAAGACAGTATGATTGAGCTGATACATACTGAAGTATGGCTTTCCTATTGTAAATGATGAGTGGTTAATTGGTATATGGTGAATTGGTGCAGCACTTACATGAACAAACCAGGGAAAAACTTGTCCTTTGGGCCGACTGCTGCTGCTGCTCACGATGCTAAGGAGAGTGTCAATCACCATAGACAACCAGTGGGCAGTGGGTAGGATCTCTGGGCCAACCTGCAGGCACAAAATTCACTAGTGTCACTATGTAATACCAAATGTATTCTCTTTATTGGTTATGTTAACATACAACCTTATAATCTAACCGATAAATTAAAAATAATTCATTTTTACACCTAAATTGGAGTAGAGTACACTGAATGAGGTTGGAATGAAATTTTTATCCTGGTGTTTCATCCAGGGAGTATTCCCACCTCCTGCCCAGTATGCCTGGAACAGGCTCTGTATCCATCGCAACCACAAGCAGCATAAAACGCTTACTGAAGATGAATGAACAAATGAATGAATAACGAGGCAGAGTGCACAGAGAACAGTGTCCTTACCTCGACTTGTCCAGCGCTCTGGGCAGGAAGGCTGCTCTCGTGGCGGCTCAGGACAACAGCAAGGCCACTTAGAGCAAGGATGCAGTTTCCCTGGACCACTGGGCTGTCCCTGAAACACACACACACACACACACACACACACACACACAGAGTTTGGTTAACTGTCCCTGGCTCCCAGTCAGACAAACTATGACCTTGTGTCTAATCACTATGGATATAATCATTTGCCTTTGTTCTGCTACTGAGTTTTCATTTAATTGATCTTTTAAAGCCAGCATGTGTTCACTACTTATACAGAGTGCTTTATTTTCTTTTAGACTGACACCTCTGACTGGCTAATGGGAATTCACTATTAAAATCCTTACTTAGGCTAAACATTGGTTTCATTTGTGCCTGGGGTACCTTAGAACTCAGACACAGGCCATTAATGAGGATTAGAGGGAGAACTTAATAGAGGGGGGAAGGACAGCATTAGCCTCTGTTACTCACTTGGCTGCAGCCTTCACCACATCAGTCAGCTGGTCCCTGACCCTGAAGAGAGGGAGAGAGCAAAGGAGAGCTGATTTACTGCACAGTGCAGACACACAGGTCAACCTTTCATCCCTACAGGCAATGATTTAAGAGTCAAGGTAACACACCACTACACACTACTTCAAATACACCATCACTATGCCCCCACCCCTCTTCTCTACAAATTCCCATTACTCCACAACCTAAGCCATTCTTCATTACGCACCTCTGTCTTTGGGGCCAGATCTAGTCTAGTGACCCTGTCAACGCATTAACACGTGTGCACACACACACACACACACACACACACACACACACACACACACAACATATTTTTCCCTTGTGAGGACCTTCTGCATATAATCTTAATGCAGTTAATTAATGCTACCCAGCCCTAACCTCACAAACCCAAAGGAAACCATTAGGTTGTTTTCGTTTTTATTTTTTTATTATTTTTTTTAAGGTTTTGTTAAAGGTTTTGCCCACGCAAATGCACGTGCATGCACACATACACATAAGCTGTTAGACTGCACCTGATAGCTCCAGACGGGAAAGAAATCCATTGTGCCATACACGCATAACATTACAGAAACCACAAATCTCTGATAGTATGTGAACTTCCTTACACTGCTACTTAAGCTGCTACTAATTCTGCATTCATTATAATTTTTTTAACAGTGCATAATTCCTTCTTCCTTTTAGAATCACACTACTACAAAGCCAATCACAAATGGCTTTTCGTAACTATACTGTATATGCTCACTATAAAAGTTATAGCAAAATATGATCTATAACCTCTCTGGGGTACTATAGGCACTAGAGAACGGCATTTGAAATTCATCATTCATTCAAATTATCATCATTCAAATTATCATTCATCATGATAAGGACTTGCATGTAGGATACATTGTTGATTTTGTATTTTTTTATAAGAAAACAATTTATGCATTTTATGCATTTTAATTATGATAAGTAGTGCAAAAAATTGTGAAAAGAAAGTATGTCTTAAATGACATGGATTCATTTGGGGCCATTTCCCCCACAACAAACAACAAGGGTCATTTAGCCAAAGGATTTATTAAACACATCCTTCAATTGATTTATGTTAACATGTATGTATTCAAACTGTGGAGTCCGTTCTGACAGCCCTATTAGCTCAGGGTGCCAAAATGGAATCATGGGCTATTTTTGGTATAACGTGCTAACAGTGTGCATGGCTGTAAGAATGGTGGTGATATAAGCACGTAGAGAAAGCAAATATAGTGTGTATTTGCAGGAGAGGCTTCTTTAGGCCCCATATATTTGCTTTTTAAATATGCGTATGCTAAAGAAACCTCTGCTACAAATACACACTGTATTTTCTTTCCTTTTTGGGCAGTTTATCAACTCACAAACAGAGGGAACAGAAATCTTAATACTAGTGTCAATTCTGACTGTAAAAAAAAGCTAGAAAGGATTAATACATTATTGGTTCTAGAGGTGCAACAGCAGGTACAGCTCAATCATGGGAAGAATTCTTAACGATACAAGTTCCAGAAAGTCAGCCTGCCCTGAACGTTTGAGATAAAGATCAGAAGGCTTAATGTTAGGCATAATGGATGGAAATGAATGAAGTTGGCATGGAGAAAGTAAGTCATTCATGCTGTGTGTGTGTGTGTGTGTGTGTGTGTGTCTGTATTGCACAATCGCAGACTCACCAGAGCCAGGAGCAGTGTTGTTTATACTGCAGCTCCTCAGGGCTCTCTTTCCCTTGCTTTTGCAGCATCTCCAGCTCGGCCTTACGCCCCTAAGAGAGCACTAATCTTAGTAATCACCACAACAAACACTGAATTCTTTGCAAACAACAAACTCATTAATTACCCTGATGTAAGATGTTGACTATAAGCTTAACACATGGAACAAGTGCTTCTCAAGCATCACAGAGTGAGCCATTAGAAGCCCCATCTCCTTGTCTAGTGGGCAATCAGTGAGCAGATGGTTGCACGATATTATGAGCTACAAAGCTTATAGCTCAAGTAGAGTCTATAAAGCAGCAGACGGGGTTTAAAAAAGCGCATAAGACAGCAGCACTTGTGCGTGCTTAAGAATCCTCAAGCAAGATTGCTAATCTGAGAAGCTTTGCAAATCCAGACCCTGGGACTACTACTCTCATAATAATTAATACACTGGATTTAGAAATCTACCTAGATAGCTTGCTATTGAAATGTGAATTTTACCTTAACGTTTGCAGTCCTAGTGTATGACAGTGGCCTTTCATGAAAGAACGAATGTCTGACAATAGAGGATCTGTAGGCATTTCACTTACTCAAAAACCCTTTCATGTCTACACTGGTGTACAGAAAGCTTTTCTCTTCCTGATGACACTGAGTGGTAATTAACTGCAACTGGATGTATACTCAGCTTTCAGCTATGTTTGCTTCTTTGATGTTGCAGTTGGCATGGTTCTGTGAATGTGCTTAGGAAAGTGATTGATGGAGTACTGAGAGATTACCTCCAAACACAACACAAAAGTGTCATCTTATATATGTATATATATATTTATGTGTATATATATATATATATATATATTTATGTGTATATATATATATATATATATATATATATATATATATATATATATATATATATATATATATACACACACACACAGACACACACGCAAACACACACCTGTAAAACAGCATGGTATGCCCGGCTCATAAAGCCACGCCATGCCTGAGGCAGGAGAAGAGAGCGGTGCCACTCTGAAGGCTGGATGTTCACCTGATAGGGAGACAGAAGGAGAGAAAGATGAGTGACATGAAGAGATATGGGATAAAATTACATTTTTACGTTACATTATAGACCTCACATTCACCTGGTGGAATAGAGACATTTTTTAAACATTGCTAAATAAGTTACTGGCTTAGAGGATTCACTAAGCTATTTTTTTCATAGCGTAAATAGAGTTAATGGAGAGAAAAACTGCTAAATTAACACGTGACATACACTCACCAGCCACTTTAATAGGAACACCTGTACACCTGCACATTCATGCAATTACCCAGTCAGCCAATCATGCAGCAGCAGCGCAATACAGGTCAACAGCTTCAGTTCAAGTTCAGTTCAAACATCAAAATGGAGAAAAGTATAATCTCAGTGACTTTGACCATGACATGGATGTTGGTGCCAGACAGGCTGGTTTGAGTATTTTAAAAACTGCTGATCTCCTGGGATTTTCACACACAACAGTCTCTACAGTTTTGCATCCAGTGAGCAACAGTTCCGTGGGCAGAAATGTCTTGCTGATGAGAGATGTTCCAGTATAATGGCCAGCCTGTTGTGCACTGACAAGAAGGCTACAGTAACTCAAATAACCACTAATTACAACCACAGTAAGCAGAAAAGCATCTTGCACAAAATTCCAAACCTTGAGCTGGATGAGCTACAACAGCAGAAGACCACATCGGGTTTCACTCCTGTCTGCCAAGAACTGGAATCTGAGGCTACAGTGGGCAGAGGTTCACCGAAACTGGGCAGTTAAGCATAGTAAACAGACCAAGTCATGCTTTTCTGTTCACCATGGTTGTAAAGAGTGGTTATTTGCATTACTGTAGACTTGCTGTAAATGGAATTGCATGAAAGAGCAGGGGTATAGGTCTTCCTATTAAAGTGGCCAGTGCTTGTAAATAGACTCTCCTGATTCTTTATTATAATTACACCATACCCACAGAAAACATAACTTTCTGAAAAGCTGATGTACATTAAGTTCTTACACTGGCTACCCTCTAAAGTAAATCTGATCAAAATTTTTTATCACAGCTCTAAATCACGTTGAAATGTAACCATGACGATGGTATAATAGTTTGGAGTGCATGTATTTAAGCTTTGCAATTTTCTTCTCTATCCTATTAGTAAATATAAATAAGAAAAATGACGGATTTAAACATTAGTTTTAACTTGTTTGGATATGACACAACTGAAGTGAATGAAGGCAAAACCCAAACTTTCCATCTACACAATCTGGCAGTGATCCTCTCGCAGTTCTGATAGTGACAGAGACGTCCCGCTGGCAAAAACATTAATATGCCTAATATTATACAATATAATATTTCGCTATCAATTTTCAACCTGAACAGAAATGAGAAATTTCGTTTTTATTGGCTCTCTGATGAGCCAGAGCTCCCTGAAGCAACAAGGAAAAAAGGTTGCTGTCATGATTTAACTTAACCTGGATTGAAGCCTATAGAAGCAATAGGATTACTGTTTAAGGAGGAAGATAATCAATGACAGGGCAGAGAGGTGTGGCACAAAGGAAGGCAGCGATACTGTTACCACCCCAAAGTTGATATCTGTCATGTTTTATTCCTTTTTTAACACAGCAATTTGTAGATGATTACATTTTTATCAATGTTTATTGGAATAACTAATGTTATGTCTATGAAACAAGTTAGTTTCCATTGTCACTTACATTATAGCAGCTATGAACAGTCATTCCCTCACCAGTCTCTCTTTTTCTCTCCCTTAATGTGAATAAATGGTACTGAAAACACTGAAATCACAAAGTTCTCTGTCCTGAAGTCTCTCCTGTGGCAGAAAACTTACTGACCGTTAGAAAGCACTGACACTGGTCACTCCTTCCAAAAACGTTAAATAAACATCTATTTACAGAAAAAGCCACTATATCAATGATTAAACATTTTTCTGTTAAATAACATGTTTTAGTCCATTTATTAGTAGGCTTAGATTATGTGTAGTGTCCGCACCCAAACCCCAGTGAATGAGCTGTTACTATAGAAATGATAACATATCAGCAAGTGTATTAATATAAATTTATCATTTGAATTACAGCTACCACTGTCAGAGCTGTACTGTTATAGAAACAACACCTTTCATTTCATTTATGCAATTTAACTATTAATTTAAATTCAAATGTCAGTGAAAGTCACAGCAAATGTATAATGGTACTACATGGGGGACCAGAATGTTTTCATATTATTCATGTTACCTCATATTATTCACTCATTGGAAATGTTGTAGAAGGAAACGTCAGTCTACTTCATGCTGTGATGATCTTCACCTCCACCTCATCCATTATTTTCTGATGATTGGGATGTTTGCTGTGTGTGTGTCTCTATGTTTTATTTAATAAATCAACAGGTGTTCTACCTCATGGATAAGGGTGGTTAACGTTTGCTGGAAGCTCCGCCCTCTGCTGACCATAAAGCGGTTAATTGGTCGTCCATCTCTGTCAGTCTGGACAGGGAGGTCGTAACAGAGCAACAAACCAGCTGAAATAAACAAGTCATTACACCTCAAAGGTCTGCTGAAGCCTGCTGTTCTCTTGTTGTGGTCAAGAAGCACAGCTCATTTAAAGACCTCATGAGCAGTGTCTGTGCAAACGGAAGACTTTTTGCAAGTTACAAAATCAAAAATGAATATTTCACTGACTCTTATTTAAGAGTTTGTAAAAAAAAAAAAAATGTATTTGATCAGTGTGAGCTTTTCTTTTATGATATCCGAGTCCCAGCATCCATACCTGCAAGACCAGGTTTCAGACCTGGCTGCTTGTTCTTCTCATACGTTTTCAGCATGAAGGCAGGGACTCCAGCGACAGTTTTGCCTTGGTCAGAGCGCAGGTTCCCACCTCTCAGGGCTAAATGGTACACTCCACGGGGCATTTGGCTCATCTCTTGTCTTATGAGAGCTGTTAGGAAGGTCTCAAGTGCTGTTGATACAAGAATCATTAATCAGGTTAAATTACCATTCAGAAAAAGTGGGCTAAGTTAAAAGTAATCATCAAAAGCCATATTAAATTCTCTTCATTCTAGTCTACTCAGTGCCTTTTCACATGACTCACACTCTCTCCCTATGGACATGATCAGATCTTTCCTGTCTCCTTGTTGCCAGATCTTAACCTGTTCCAGCTTGTCTGTGGTGTCAGACGCTGAACCCTAAGCTCACCATAAGATGTTTAGGATTAAAGGTGGAAACAAAAAGCCTGGTATGGGGTGAATGAACACTTTGTATGAGGGAATTACACACTGACAAGGGTAAAGTCACTGACCTCATTGGCTTACTGCAAACACAGTCTCTTCACAGAGAGGGAAAACCCTGATGACCTTCTTCAGTGGTTTTAGAGGACACTGCTATGCTATTGAACTGGTAAAACCAGAGCGTTTTTTTTCTTCTTCTAAATACTCAGTAAACATTAAAAATCGTGGCACAGGTTAGTTGTTTAGTTAAAAAAAAAAAAACATACAGTACATATTTATTAAATCAGGAAATCAACTTTCCTCTATGTATTTTCCAGCACTCAATCTTTCCACAAATCTCCATTTAGCAAAAAGAGAAAGCACTTAAATTGGCCTGCCATTCAGGATTTAGAGGCATCATCATTAACATGTCAGCACAGGTGACATGTAGAAAGCACTTCTAAATGGCTCAGAAAAAGGCTTGATTGTTTAGGACTTAGATGTGTTCAAGAACCTTAGTACAGGAGTATGGGGTGGATACAGGCAGAGTGGGCTACGTATTGGTAGAAGCTTAAGGTAAAGTAAATTTAGTTTTTTTTTTAAATAGATTTTTGTTCAAACAAATACTTTTTGACACTGCAAAGGCATATCCTATGTTTCTGAAAACTAAACATCATCAAACACACTGAGACCTGCGATAGATTTACAGTTCATTTCCCTATTTGGCAGATCCTCCTATCCAAAGCATCTAAAAGTGAGGCATAATTCAATCCAAGCTTACAGCTGAACAATTGATGGGTAAGGGTCTTGCTCAGGGGCCCCAACAGTGACCCTTTATCAGTCTTATGATTTGAACTCACAGTGTTCGGGTCACTAGAGCACAACCTTATCCACCTTAACCATGGCTTTGTTAACCATTTAAGCTAAAGAGATTTGCAGCTTGACCAGCTTACTTGGTAAAGTAGTTCAGTCCTATGTAGTTGAAAAAAAAAGTAGTCAGTGTAGTTGTGTGAATGCTACACATTTAACATTAATACACAGTTTGTTTCACTCTTTTGGAGAATGCAGAACTACACTGCAACAATAGCAAGAAATGAAACAATTCCACTTTTTAGCTTTTTTTTCCTTCCACTGTTCTCTGAACGCCTTGATCCTGGAGACATATTATCTGTGTATGATGCTGCATATAAAAGAAAATTAAATGTCAATTTTTCTTCACCAAAAAAGCTGTTTAACTCACTGCATTAGTTTATAGCTGTAATGAATCGCAATAAGTGGCTCACTTCATTAAAAAAAAAAATCCACTCCCT
Organism: Pangasianodon hypophthalmus; assembly: GCF_027358585.1. Taxonomy (NCBI): domain Eukaryota; kingdom Metazoa; phylum Chordata; class Actinopteri; order Siluriformes; family Pangasiidae; genus Pangasianodon; species Pangasianodon hypophthalmus. The sequence goes on from NC_069713.1 coordinate 20,877,846, forward strand.
TTCAGTGATTTGTCAAATGATTATTTTATATTATAAACAATATACTTTACTTCAGTATATTACACCATCAGCTAATTCAAATGGATTTATAAGTCTTATCACTAAGAAGAAAAGCTAATAAAGACTTAATCTGCAGTTACTTGACACATATTAGGTACAGTAAACAAATATAAATCACTGCTTCATTAAAGAGTTTAATGTTAGTTCAGAATTAGTACAAATTTTCTGCTGACCCTTAAGTAATATAGTGGGACAAATCTTTAATGTCCCGCTTTAGTTGACTTAACCCTATTTATTACTACTAAATGAAAGAAATACCTCATTAATATTAACAAACATCTGTTTCCTCAAAACACTCAGTCAGTTTGTGTGTACCAGACTATGCAGGGAGAGAATAAGGTCTCACAACTTGCAAGGTGCAATATGCTTCCATGGTGAAAATAAATGTCATATTTTAATGAACAGCAAGAATATGTACAGCTAAGAAAAAAAAAATAGGAAGAGATAGTTGACAGGCCGTGCAATATTCATATGGCTAAGATGTTAAGACTATCCTCAGAGGCATACACCAACTTACTGATATATTCACAGAGTCTTTCCTTTCATCCTATGTAAGCTGAGATGATGGACCATTGTTGTTTTGATAACAGCAGCCCTGCATGCTCTCCTGCATGTTCTCATAAGCTATATTCCTCACTTTTCTAGACAAAGCCAGATATCGGAGATTTTTCCCCAGGCTTTTATGGTGAGGGAATAATATCTGTTTTCTTGGCAGTTCTTGGCAGTTTATGGATGTTATTAATGCTAATAATACAGTGTCAAAATAAACAACAAAAAAAGCTATTTTCATAAATAAAAAAAAACACATCTACCTTGCTTCGTGCTAACATATCATACTTTTTCTTTAGTTAGGACCATTTTTAGCATATGTAAATGCACCAAACAACAGGGGTCCTCATCCAAGAGAACCGCGTTTCGGTTTGTTACAGTAAGTTTATAACTTAGTTTGTATTAAACATACACTATATGGCCAAAAGTTTGTGTACACCTGACCATCACTCCCATGTGTGCTTTTTGAACATCCTATTCCGATTTAGTCCCCTTTTGCTGTTAGCAAAAGCACCATTGAAGAACACACACACACACACACACACACACACACTTACCTCACGTTAATATAATGCTAGTATTGGCATATTATTACTGGTTATTACTTAGCCCTATATTAAAACACTTCTAATACTAAAATAATATTTTCTTTAGTAAAAATGACCTTCAGAGGTAAAACAGAATTTATGAGAACCAGTAAGAGGTGTCCATGACCGCTACTGCTACCAAACTACTGACCTATCATGGAACACAGACACGTACAAGACATTTGGTGCACTTGATAACTGTTGCAATAAGAAAGCAACTACACAAAATGAAAAAGATATGATGTGAGAAAAATAAAATAAAACTCTGGTGTAGATTTTAAAAAAACTAGGTGTGAAAATGCTTCAATAATACAACATTTTCCCCATTTATTGATAACAACATTGCACACTTCCTTAAGTAAATACAGTATGATCTGGATTTCAGAGCTTGATTAAGATATGATCATACCTGGTAAAACTGGCCGTGGCGTGAGACCAACAAGCTTAATGTATGAAGAGCCTGGAACAGTGAGGTCTTCTTCATTCTCATTCTCCTTCTCCTCCTCATCTTGATCAAATGGCTGCTTCACTTCTGGTCTGGCCTGTGAGTTTCATCAAATAAAAGTAATGAATATAGAGCATAAAACCAATATTACAGTATGCTGGAAAGCTGTAAATATGGTCAATAGGTACGTACTGGCTCAGGAAGGTGCAAGATGGAGTGAGAGGATTCTGGGAATTCAGACAGGGCTCTGTAGCCACTGCTAGCTACCTCTGCGTCCTGAAAAAGGTACCCAATGCAAGCAGTAGCAATTTAAATACCATATTTAATTTAATGCATTAGAAAATACTAGATGGTAGAAAATACAAATACGCTGACACAGACCTGACTCAGAGTGTAGCTCCAGAGAACACTGACCACTTCACCTTTAAAATTCTATACAACACAATTGAAAAAAAGAGAGACTATTTTCACTGCACTGCAGCACTTCATCATAAAAAAACAATAAACTACACAGCAAACACATGGATCTAAAAGATTGCAGAAGTGGGAGAAAAATGACCTCATATTGCTCTGTTTTGACGTGCAGCGAGGGCACCAGAGAGAGAAGCTCAGCTATGGCCTTTAACACCAGAGGTCTCGTCTCACAGCTCAGCTTGGGAGAAAGCGCCTTCCATGTGGAGCCTAAATCAACCACCTGGTTTAGGTCACCAGATGTAGCACAGTGAATAATAAAGGTATAATATATGCAGCAAAATACTGTATACATCACACTTAAAAGTTTCATATTACACATGAGATTAATAAACACTATATGGCCGAAAGTTTGTGGACACCTGACCATCACACCCATTTGTGGCTCTTCCCTAAAATGTTGCCACAAAGTTGGAAGGACACAATTGTACAGGATGTCTTTGTATGCTGTAGCATTAAGATTTCCGTTCAGTGGAACTAAGAGGCCCAAACCTGTTCTAGCATGATAATGTCCCTGACTATAAAGTGAGCTCCATGAAGACATGGTTTGCCAAGGTTGATATGGAAGAACTTGAGTGTCGTGTACAAAGCCATGACCTCAACCCCACTGAACACCTTTGGGATGAACTGGAACACCGACTGCATGCCTCCTCATCCAACATCAGAGCCTGATCTCACTAATGCTCTTGTGGCTGAATGAACAAATCCCTACAGCCATGCTCCAAAATCTAGTGGAAAGCCTTCCCAGAAGAGTGGAGGTTAAATCTGGAATAGGATGTTCAGCAAGCACATATGAATGTGATGGTCAGATTTCCACCACAAACACAAACAATGGCCTTATAGTGTAGCAGTAGAGAACTTTCCCCAACAAAGAACCTTGTATTAATCTGAACATAATTGCAGATATCTGTTCGTATAAATGGCAGCTTAAACCGATGCTAGGAGTTACAGTGCAGAGTGAGACATTTCAGCATGTGTGCACAAATCTCAAGCCCAGGTGTGCGGGATAAGCAGATTATGTGTCAAAGCTATTTTTTGTTGCCCATCAGACAAGTAGGTTTAACAACCAGAAAAAAACACTCCTTACTGACTTGAGTTTTGATTTAGCATATATGTTAAAACGTAATGCATTTCACATCGGTGCGATACACCTCAATGCTGTAACCATCGCAAAAATTCCGAATCCTGACACACATTGTCTGAGGAAGCATCGGGTTGACAGTAGAGTTATTTTTAATAAGCAGATTAAATAGTGTAACTGAATAACTGACAATCTCTTCAGGTATGTAGAAACACTAACACAATCAAGCAAAAGAAAGTCCAGTGCAAGACTATTACAGAACTCCCCTGTTTCTACACATAGTCACCTCATGGTTAATCATGTCAAGAGAAAATAAAGACGCTGCCCAATAATAATAATAATATCTTTTATGTGTGATGCGAGGACAGAACACCATAATCTCCTATCTGAAATTTTGGCCAAAAACTTGCTGACTTTCTGTTATTACAGTACTTTAGCTACTACTTTTTAGCCCAGTCAGTTTCTGGACAACCAAAATATGAGACTGAGCTTTGAATGAATTTATTATTTGTCCACTCCTAAATTTCTCATCAAAAGTTGGGATCAGTATTATTCAAAGGCAGCAAAGATCTCCCAAAATACAAGGCAAGTTTATTCATATAGCACAACTTTATATGTGAGAGAATTCAGAGAGCTGTATAAAAATAAATTATTAAAAAGACATGACTAGGAATAAAGTAAAAGAAATAGAAGGTGAATGCTGAAGTGCTAAAGGTGCAGTGGAATTGCTTGGATGTTTTGAAAGTGAACAGAATGTTTTCAGTCTGCAGTATGTGTGTGCATATCTGATATCTTCTGGGACTTTGTTCCAGCTGAGTTCAGCATAGTAGCTGAAAGCTGCCTCACCATGCTTTATCCTAATTCTAGCCAGTGTTTGCTGACCGAGCCTCCTGATGTGAGTTGCCTAAGGTTAGCCATTAAACCAGAAGTAAGACTTCTGTAGGATAGAAGCTGGAATTCAAACCTCAGCTCTGCACAGCTCGTGGAGACCCTGCAGGGCCAGCGCTGCTGGGGTGGCCTGGTCCGTCCGGGTGCACTGAGTCAGCGTGTCTGTGATGGCTGCCAGCATGTCTCCTCCATGTTGGTATGGTCTAGTGAAACAGAAAGAACAACATGTAGGTGAAATATGTACTGCAGCATCTATAGGTTCTAATTCATTATCATTGTACACTTCTGCAGTCTAATCTTTACCCAAGTCATAACAAAAGACAAACCCATTCCGCCTAAATCATAAATACTCAAGCAACAGTAGTTTTATTGTCTTAAATAAAAACAATGATTAATAATTCACAGTCCACTCTTGAGAAAGGTAAGTGAACCCTTGTATTTAACAAATGATAGAACCTCCATTAGCAGCAAGAACCGCCACCAAATATTTCCAATAGATGCTGTTTAGACCTGCTTAATGTTATAGCGCTTTTCTACTGGGAGGTGTGGCACAGCTCAGCAAATTACCCATAATCCTCCACACTGCTGCTATTTCTACTATTACCCATGCTGAATTTGGTTCCCTACTTGCTTTGGTACCATGCTAACCACCTCATCTATGGATGATACTGTATAGTATACTGTATAATATAACACAGTATAGAACTGCAACACAATATACTTTTAAAGAATTAACCCATTCTTGCACCTTAGCACAGCTATAGATGTATATGATACATACTATATAGGTTTACTATTTATACCTATGCTATGAATACATTTTTATATTTTTTACTTTTAAATCATTTTATTTTTCAATATTTATTTTACTTTATCTTATATTATTTCTATTTCTTATGTGTATTTTGTGCCTTGTCTTTTATGTATGCTGCTGGAACGCTCTAATTTCCCCTTGGGATCAATAAAGTGTTATCTCATTTTATCTCATCTCATCTCATCTCATCTCATGTGTGCTGAGCCAAGACATTCAGGTGGAGCAATAAATACTGCAGATGCAGTCGAAAAGACATCCTGATTTATGGGTCTGGCTGGAACTGCTTCTCAATTGGTTAAAAAAATCTTAAGTTGAAGGCTCGTAGTTACTGTCTGCCAAAGTTTGTTACTCTTTCCAAAAGGATTTCCTGATGGATTTAAGAGGCAACACCACAGTTCTAAACAGTAATTAAATGTTTCAGATTATTTTGTTTTTGTTGACCTGCAGTAACGTTTTCTTATCCCTATTTAGCTTTATCATGCTTAAAATTTGGGATGAGCTTTCGATTTTTTTAAAAGAAGGACTCCACAGAGAAAATCACTGTATTCCTGTTTCCAAATGACCACCTGGATGATTACACAATGCTATAACAATTTTCTGTTGATACTTGAGATAACAGTTGAACATTCTGGCAGAAATGCATGTCGTGTTTGGAGGGGAAAAAAATGCATTGCATATCATCACCAAAACCTCATTCCAAAGGGCTCACAAGCATTTGTGTCTTTTGTAGAGTTAATTACTCACTCACACCCATACAGAGTTCATGGCTGTGCTTTATATCTCCTCATGTTAGCATGATAGGAAGTATAGAGGTAAGAAGTGACACAATTAAATCCTGAAAGTTCACAGACCAACCATCCAATTATCACCACTTTATCAAGAGAAGGAGATGTGTTACAACACCAATCTAAACATCACTCCAGGAGTGGAGAGACTTGTAGACAGTTAATACTTATAGCAAAGACAAACACCAAGAAAACTGTACACAGTTAAACAATCATAGCCAAAGTGTAACTCCTTTTAAAGAATTAATCCTATTATTCACATTGCTTATACCAGGGCTTACAGAAGAATCATTTAGTGTTACACACATTTGCATAAAAGGATTTCTTTATATGTACCCTATTTACTCTCACGTCTTATGATTCTGCCGTTGAACGTCTGATGAGTCAACCACCAACATTCCATTTGCATTTGCAAATTGAGCTACAGTGCCAAAAGTCCATCAGTAAGTTTAGGATAAAGATCGTACACAACAGCCTAAAGAATGCAGAAAGACAGCAATACACTGCAGAATTTGCACAATTATTACAACAGGGTCATTCCTTCAATCCTGGACTAATGTGCTACCTTTCTAACAGACCAACAAAACATAGAAGATAGAACATAGAAGAGCAAACTCCTCTATCCTGAAGACTCTCTCTCTCTCATGGGGGAAAAATACTATGCATGAGCTGTTACTATAGAACCAATAACTTATTAGAATGAACACATTAATATAAACTGATCATTTATGCTACAGCAGGACCTACTCTCAGAGCTACTGTTATACAAAAGTAATCCGCACCTTCATATTCGAGAATTTAACAGAGCTGTTGTATAAAACAGACTAAGTGAAACACATGACTGTATGTTCATTATCCTTTTCCAACACAGGCGCTAATGAAGCGCATCATGTTTGTGCCCTTGATAAAAAGTCGGCAAGTCGGCGGCCGGTGTTCCAGCTATGAGAGGTGGTGTTCACAGGGGAAAAAAATAACATTTTGAGCCTGGATAGCGTCTTTATTTTCTCTTGATGTTTAACCGTGAGATGTCTGCGTGTAGTAAGCAGGAGAGTTAAATAATAGCTTTAAACTAAATTTTCTTGGTCTCGTCAATGTTTTCACATGCCTGCATGTTCCTGATTCTTGAAAAAATCGTCTGTTATTCATGCATGCTAATTAATCCAAATAGTGAAAACTGTTCTACACTCAACCAGATTGCTCATCAACTGATGTGTGTAGTGCAGCAGGCAGTGGGATTTGAACAAGTACTGCACACCATAGTTATATGTATGTAGGCATGTCACACCACCATGAAGTGCATTAAGTTAAAACACAGCTACATTCTAAAAACATGGACATTAAATCTTCTTGTCCTGGGCACATGGACTAGTCATAGTTAGCGGTTTTGGTAAAAGTTATCTAAAGTCGATTAGAAATTCAAAAACAAATACAACCCCTCCTGTTAGTGTTCCTTTCAAAACACATGCACGTGCACTGCATAGATTAGAACATCTAATGCTAGAGGACGATTAGTAGGAGGATAGTGGGAGATTTTTAATTTTAAGTAACATGACTGACAGTCTTCTTGTCCCGATGGTCATGATTCACATTATTTAGAAAGTATGGGGTTCCACTTATCATAGTCTCATAGTTATTATCATTATTATTATTATTATTATTATTATTATTATTATTCAAGGCTGTGTCACAATCCACACACTACACACTAAGTAGTATGCCTAAACAGCAATGACATGAACAGTGCAAAGAAAAAAAGCTAGAAGTCCATCACTCCTGAATCATCTTCTTATTATGATGATATCACCTTCCCACTCCCCTGTTGGTTTTATTATAGTATCACACTGGACTCTCTCACTCACTCACTCACTTTCCTGATTGGCTGCCGCCACTCACCTGTCACTGTGCAGTCAGACTTCTTTCGTGCCTAAAGTTGCAGTGGTGACATTTGATGTATTTCAGCTGGGATGCAACATATGCATTCAGAACTCCCACCAAATCCAACTCACCATCTCGAACTGTGAATTACAGGCTTGCCAAACAGCTCAATATTTTTCCCCCCAACTCATATAAAGGTTAAAAAAAATACTACATACTACAAAAATCCACTGTCTTTAATATCAGAATAACTGCAAAGGAATTTACATCTACTTAAACAGTTGTTCCATATACACTGAATATTCTGCATGTGCCACAAATACTTGAACATAAATAAATACATATGGATTCAAGTAGATTTGCTTAAGTGGTGTTGGTACTGGCAGTGAGCCAAAGTGTGTCAATTTAATTCACTTCTCTTTGGCCTACACTTCTCTTTCCATGCTGCTTCTTATTTCTGTTTTAATCCCTCAGGTATCCCCAGGTGATCACAGTCAGATGGTGAACAAAGATTAGGAGGTGAATAGTGCTGATTCAGGCAGTCCGGAGAAATACAAGAACACCTGGGAACTCAGCAATCTGCACTCTTTATTTGATTGGTGAGGAATCTGACTACTCCCAGGAAACTCTCCCATCAGGAAAGCGCTCAACTGACAGTGCTAATTCCCATCTTGTGCTCAGCAAAACCTTATAATGTCTTTCAGCCCATTATGTGGTTATGTGATCCGACAGCGCATACCACAATGTGTACGCGAAATATGGTCTCCCCTGCTCTATATAGGAGTACTTAACCAAGTGTGACGGTTCTCAGAGTCATCTGGAAATGGAGACTAGAGGTTTGATGAAATGGAGATGAAATGTGAGCGTAGTGTGTGTTAGTGTGTTAAGTGTATGAAGGACCTCTCCCTGCAGATGTCCCGCACACAGGCAGCTCCAGCCAGAATCTGCTCCCACTGAACCTCCTTCCCCACCACAACTGAGGATTTCTCCAGCAGCGCCATTAGCTTCTGCAAGTCTGGATACACACGATCCTACACACACACACACGCACACACACACACACACACACCAGAAGACCATTACACTATTAATAAATTATTTTTTAAATTATTTCAAATATAAAAAAAAAATTAATATAATTTTTTTTTTTAATAACTTGTTAGCTGTTAACTTATTAATAGACTGTTTAATTGTGTTAATCATTCCAATCATTGTCATCTTTACAAGTATTTAAAGGTACACAAAAGATAACCTTGAGGATACCACTTCACTAATTTGCATTTGCATCCTGAAAAAGTTTAGTACTGCGATATTCAACAGGCAAAGAATTACTATCAATGCTTCGAAATATAATCAGAATAATTCCATTTCCATCTATGCTTGTGCAAAATGTTTGATATATTACACACCAAGTAGTGAGAACATATTAAATCGTTGACTACAACTAACAGGAATCTAAATAATAATAAAATAATAATAAAAATAACAACAGCAACAACAACAACAACAACAATAATAATAATAATAATAATCTGGAGAGTGATCATGTACCACACATACAAAAGTCTTACATGGGTGTGAATCTTTTTGTATTTTTGCACAACATATTGTTTGTTAATCATTATCTCAATTTTGGCCTTTGCAATACTGACACAGGGCTGGACAAATCACTAACCAGGTCACCCGGAACAAGCAAATTTCATGTTCAGCCTAGCCTGGTGGTCAAGTAACAACCAGGAAAAAAAAAAAAAACCTCCTTATTTCCTTTTGTAAAACAAAATTTCTCATTTGGTGCATACTATAGCGTGCACTTCTAAACCGCACCACATGCTGCACTACACACATCGGCTGAGGTGTTCTCATCTGGTGGACAGCAGAACTATTTTTACTAGGCAGATTAATTAAGAGATAACAGACAAACTTTTCAGGTACAGTACTGTGCAAACGTCTTAGGCACCCTATATTTTTTTTTAGTAAAACTTTGCTACAGATCTTTATTTTATGACTTCTACATCATTTTAGATTCCCTAACATTAGTTTTCCAGCACAAAATTAAATGTTACAGAAAAATGTTTGTATGTCAGTAAAGAAAGCAGCATATTACGTAAGAGACACTTTTCAGACAAAAAACATAATGAAGGCTGCTGGGTTTTCCTGCAAAAATAAGAAGCGAGTCGACAGTCAGAGTCTCCAGAAGAACTGTGTCTGGTTCTGCAAGATGCTCAGCAAAACCTACCAGTTAACTTCCTTATAAAGCTGCATATATTGTACCTGAGACTAATAATTTTTTTTTAAAGCAAAGGATCGTCACACCAAATATTGACTTTGTTTCATTTATTACTGTTTACTGCTGTTTATAGTTTATACTGTTTATAGTATTTTTTAAATGTAGAAACATTAATTTCATTATTTCTGAAGGCATTTTTGCTCTACAGCATTTCTTTGCATGTGCCTAAGACTTTTGCACAGTACTGTGTGGAATCCAAGCAAAATAATGTTCATCGCAAAGCTGCTTACTCCAAACACTCACCTCACATTTGATCATATCAGATTGCCAGACTCAGATATTATTTTTTATATGAGATGCGAGGACACAACAACACATCTCATAGCTGAAAAGTTGGCCAACTAGTTGTTGACTTTTTGTCGAGGGTGCAAACACGATGCGCTACAAGAAACTTTGTTAGAAGAGGGTTAGCTAGACAGGTGTTTCCAGGCAACCAAAACATGAACAACACAATGGAGCTTTCATTTGCTGAGTGGGCTTGCTGATCAAACTTATAACTTATCCACCACTGTGATATGACAGAAGCCTGCATTATGTAAATGTGCTCTTTAACATAATGTTTAGAATTATGCACTGTCAGCATTTTGATCTCAAAAGGTTTCAGATAAATTCTCAGTAGCGTAAAAAAAAAAAAATTGTGATCCCAAAAAAAAGAATCATTTTGGTCAAATTATTGCAGGCCAATCTTTACCTCTTACATATTGTAGGTTCACCAGTTATGTTTAATATATTGCAGGCCATATAGCAGCCTCAGTTCGTGGAAATATAATCACAATCTGCGATTTTTGTCCATATTGTGAACTCTTAATATTACTACAAAAAATTCAGCCGCTAATAACACTGTTGCAGTATTGTTACACAGTAGAGCCCTGATTTAAACCTGTGACTCACACTGTGCTTGCTCTCGTCACTGAGAACACGGCTATCAATCATTCTTCCTTTTTTCGAGAATGTCACATAACAGACTTGCCATTTAAGTTGTTATATATTTTATATCAAATATTGATTGAGGCTGTTTTGAAACATAATGTCTGCTTTCGTAATAAATTGAAACCATAAGGCTCTTAAATTACACTATTTTTAATACTGAATTATAATAATTTATTATTAAATGTGAAATAAACCATATTCATCACTCAAAAAATATCATGGTGAGAAAATTTTATGTGAGCACCAGTGAGAAATATATAACTGATATAAAAATAACTGCTGTACCTGTTTTTGCCATAGTGCAGTAAGCAGCCGCAGAGCCACAGCCCTCAACTTGGAGCAGCTGGCCAGCATCTGGAGAACATGCAGGACCTGCGGTATACAGAACTGCGAGAACAAAGACGAGCTTCAGCATAATGAGGAAAACTCTGAAGGGCCATCTAGAGCAATCCAGAACACCATAACTCCCCTTAAAGCACCTCAATAACAAGGCTTAGTTGCATAGGGGCAATGAATCTGCTCTATCAGAGAGCTGAAACACTGAGTCAGTGCTTTACTACTAATTTAACATTCGAATTTCATTAGGGGAGGACAGACATTGCGCTATTTTATTAAACCTGGGCTTAAAAAGAGTGCAGCATTGTTTTTTTTTTAAGCAGACCTTAGGCCTAGAACACATAAATATATTAAGGAAACAGAAAAGGTCACTGCCATCAAACACAGATAAGATATGATCCTGTGACAAAAAAAACACTAATAAACACTATATATGAGGTAGCTGGTCCAGAGCGTGCTATTTTATGCATGTTCCAGATTTTTTTTTTTCTTCACATTATTGAAATAAGCCAGTGCCAGTGTCTCTCAGCTCCACACGTGGGTATAGGGCAGTGATGAATAATGTGCATGGCTGGAGAGACCAATGAATTACAATAGCAAGGGGAAGCAGTGGACTGTTTCATACGTGTGCCCACAGCACCAGGTGAGCTGTTGCCATAACAACAAGAGAAGCATAATTACAGCCCAAATGCAGCCCATTCCAGACATTTCTATTTTTGTAGCAAAAACTGAACGACAGTGTGCAGGACCGAGCACCACCTCAGGAAGCTTAAAAAGAAGGACTAAATTAAAAAAAAAAAAAAGATAGTAGGATTTATGTGCTGGCACTAAATCATTTACACACTCCATTTGAAATTACAGTTCACTGTGGTAAAAAGCCTGTGGTAGAGAAGTGAAATGGAAATACGCACCGTGTGTGTCCCCAGCTTTGGTAAGGTGAAGAGTACAGCATGAGACAGAGTCAGGTCAGAGACTCGGCCCAGCTTAAACATCAACACTGGCAGCAGACACGGGACCTGAGACCAGAGAGAGGGAGAGGGAGTGAGAGAGAGAGAGAGAGAGAGAGAGATAGTGAGACAGAGAGAGATAGTGAGAAGGAAAGAAGAGAAAAAGTCACAAAATAAAAATGAAAACCGTGAGTGTGAAAGTAAAACGTAAACAAGAGAAACAAAAGGAACAAAATCAAACAAAAGACAGAAAGAAAAAGAACAAAATCAAACAAAAGACAGAAAGAAAAAGAAGGAAAACTAGAATATGAGAGCAAACGAGAGGTCAAAGGCTGAGAAAAAAGGAAAGAAAGAAAAAAAGAAAGTAAGAAAGAGAGAAAGAGTGAAAACAGAAGAAAAAGAGCAAAACAGAGCAAAGGAGGGCAAACAAGCAAACCAAAGAAAGAGCAAAAGAAAGAAAGAGCGAAAGAAAGTGCAAAAGAAAGTGCAAAAGAAAGCGCGAAAGAAAGAAAGAAAGAAAGAAAGAAAATTTAGAAAGAATTGGACAGAATGGAATTGGAAGTGTTAAAAATGAGCAGATTCAGAAAAAGAAAAGGAGAGAAAGACAAACAGAAAAAAAAGGAAATGATATGCACTCTCAGCAGAATGAGCGGTGGTGACGAGTGAGTGACACAAGAAATAAAAGTGATAGAAATATGCACACAGGCATTTACGAAGTGGAGCAGTTGGGGAGCAACAAATCCCCCCAGGCTAAACGGAAGGAAAGATGGACGGGGCTCAACTGGTGGTGAGACATGTTTGCTTAGAGATCACTCTAGAGGAGGAGGAAGAAGAGGAGGAGGAGGAGGAGGAGGTAGAGCGCTTCTCTTCCCCCATCATTACTGCTGCTACACTGAGTGAGACTGTCACAACCCATCCATCTCACACAGTGTGTGTGGAGAAAACACAGAGAGGGACGACCCACAGTCACTCAGCTTTGAAGTGCCGTCCAGAAGCTCCAAAATCCCGCCACATTTCTCTCACTCTGCTTCTCTCAAGACGCTCTTATGTCTTAAACATTATTTAATATGCTTTTATCATGCTACATGTTGGCATGTGGCCGCTGTTTACCCGGCTTTTAAGTCCTGAGAAAATCGTGAAGTTTTGAGCCTGAGGGTAGAACTGGAAATGTTCAGGGAGCCAAATGAGTGTCAAAATATTGTGAGGCTCTGGTACCTGCCAAGCACAAGATAAAAGAATACCGGTCTCTGTCTTTGCAGGTAAACTAAAAGGCAAAAAAAAACAAAAAAAAAAAACAAGAATATCCCTATTCAGTATTTGGGGGAATTCATGCTAATATCTTAAGACCATGTAGAATACAAGCAAATACTATAGCCTATCGTATATTTATTAATCAGACTAGATCTAAACTCTTGTCATCATACACAGCCTACATGCCATTTGAAGAAAAAGAATCTCCACTATGAAAGAACAGTCAAGTCTTATTATGAACATTTGGCTTGTTGACCTCAATTTCAATTCAGCTGGCCAGCGATCATCACAGTCGCTCTGACCCCACAGAGCAGAAACTCCCTCCTCTCAGCGCTTTCCTAACTGCTAGTGGAGACAGGAGTTAGATGTTCTAACCCCAGAATTAGGGATTAACCCTACGATGCTCCTACTACACACTCCGCACCGCAGGAGCCAAGACAAGCGACCCAGCCTGCTGAGAATAGCGTGACCTCTGACCTCATCAGCTAGCCAATTAACAGCCCTTATGAGGACAGCTAAGCCAATGGGAGGAGTACTGGGAAGGGCAAGTGCATGCAGTGAGGACAGGACCACAAACAATTCTAACAGTGCAAAGTGAAGCGTGATACAGTGCTAAGAATTGTGGAAGAAAATTCCACATTTATTAACATAATGTATTAATATTATAAAGGTTAATGTTTTTCGAGATAGATACAGCCTACTACTTTTTACATTGTCATAAAAACAGATTCTAGATGTAGAGGTGTGAAGATTGCTAACAAAAAAAATCCTAGCAGGCAGAAAGAAAATAGCTTTAGCATATTTCTGTGGACAAGACAGTAATTACTTTAAAATGTGATCATCAGTAAGAGTAAAGCAACGGAAAGCAAGGCAAACATTCAGTGTGACCGCTGCAGAATATTAAGCAGCATGTCCATTTCTTTATCAGTGCCCAGACAGACCATAGTACCTGTTCTGTTGTATTCTGTTGGCCGAGGCTCATGAATTCACAATTCAAATATAGAAAATTTGTGCAAAGAGAATATAACATTTTAACATTTTTCATGTCCAGCGTCCTTTCCCCTTCTGTGAAATGTTTTTTCTGGGGGCCGATATTTATTAACGTTTGGCTTAACCACTGTTTTATCTAAACTAGATAAAAAGTATAATTTACAGGTGTCTCCTGTAGCTCCATAGCACGGGGTCAAAATTTGTAAAAGCTACAGCTAAACCATAGATGTTGGCATCTCTGTGTCACATGCTAGGAAGACTCTGGTTAGCTTCCTTGCACATTACTTCCTCCCAGCATCTAAATTGCATAGTGTTTACCTCACCCTAAATGAGTGTACACTGTAGCTTAAACTCAGTTGAGTGCCCATTTTCTTTCATACTACAAATGCATCACTGGCTTAATATGTGACGAATAAAAAGTCTCTCACATCAGAGTTAAACATCTCCATGATTTCAGACTCTCCTGAAACCTTCCTAATGGATTCCCATTATTCCATTCTGACTGCCTAAATGTTACTGAGCTAAAATGATGAGTATGATAAACAGTGCCAAGTCTACTCATGCTTGTTCAAGCGTAAGCTTCATTCTCACACAAATTGCTTGCATTGCTGAATTCACCATCAGGGAATCTGCAGGTGTCATTGCAATGCCATCTCTCCTTCTCCCATAACCGCAAACTGCTCCAATTCCTCAGCCGCCACTGTGTTGCCTAGCAACTCTGGCATCTGAATGGATAATGGGCAGGAACAGGAGAGTGGTGAAAAAAAAAAAAAAAAAAAAGCTGGGTACTGTCTCTGGGTATGATTTCAATTCATATGCCACCTTCTTTAGAATTAACCAGTAAGATTCTGCTAAGATCACACATGCCATAGGGATGTCAAATTGAGCTGGAATATTAATGATCCTATAATTTTCTACAGCATCAGACATAATAAAGATTAGCAATACTGCTGCAATATGTGTCCGTATAATATAAACCATCGGAAATTATGTTTTCACCTAAACCAGCAATGATTTAATGAGCCAATGACATTAGCACTGTAATACTATTTTGTTGCTGATATTTTTGGTTGATTTTGCATTTCTTAGGCTACCTGAAATAAAACTTGGGACACCTAAACAAAAATCTACCTCTTCCAGCACAGTTAGGCCAAATCCCAAATGGCTTTCTTTTTGCACAGAACATGCCAAATGCCAAATAAAATAGACAAATGGACTTTTAGCCAAAAATATATTTCAACAAACAATGTTACAAACACTGAAAGTATATATTTCACCATTGAATATATAACTATTATGAAAATTCAAATAATGTTCAAATTTGTTCCGACAATGAATAACATGGTGATGTAGACTACTACATGCAACAGTAGTCTACACCACTACACTATTCATTATTAAACCCTGAAATTAGAATCAGTTTCAGCCTTGTGGGGTCACATACATATGATTAATCCAGTGCTTCTCAAACATTTCATCTTGAACTGTAAAATAAATTCCACGGACTCTCTAAGTACAGGCTTATTTTTGAACAACAATTCAAATATTATTTCATTGTTGCAATAATATTTGAGCTATTTATTGGCGCCATAATGCTTTTTATTCCTGAATTTTTCATTAACGGAATATTCATTCCAAGTGACTGAACAAACAGGCTAATATCACACTCTCCATTCTCGTTCCAACATGATGGTGATAATGACAGTAACTGGGCTGTACCTGAGCGGGATCAGCCTCAGCGATGCCTGCTGCAGTGTCCAGTGCCAGCCTGCAGAGATCCCCCTCACTGCTGAGGATCAGGTGGGTGACCAGGAGAAGAACAGCATCAGGGACACGTTCACACAGAGGAAGGGTGGATTGAACGGAGTAGAGCCAGTCCGTAGCGGCCATGGCGTCCGCAGAGACTTGACGTAGTACACTGGTGGCCACTTGCAGCTCACTGTACCATGTGCTTAGAGGAAGAGTGAGCTGTGTGCTGTTCTGTAGAGTGAAGAGAAAAAATAATCAAGCTTCCAGGACTACACATTATTACAGATGATACAGGGGACTTTGTAATACAGCTCTTTGTATTGAACAAGGTTGAATAAGAAGTTTGTTGCCGCCCCAGAAACAGCAGTAAGGTCGAGGTCAGGGCTGGCTCTACCTGAACCGGACTGCTTGTCTCTCTCTCAATCGTCTGTAGCAGTGAAGTGGCCAGGCCTTGATTCTTCGCCTGTGTTTGAGGGTCGGTTAATGCCTCCATGAGAGTGGAGCAGGAGAGCACCTGCAGCAGTGGCATCACCAGCAATGACGCGCCCCATATAGGTCTCTCATCAGGTGGAACGATCTTTACAGCTGAGAGTAGAGAGAGAGAGACATCACATAGGTGCTAAGAAGACCATTATGTTAGCACTGATACATCCACATTGCTATATATTTAGTAAAGTTAAAGCTGTGAAAACAACAATAATGCTTAAATGCTTGCTTTCGGGCAAAAATCTCATTAATGCAGTTTCCCCTTTCCCCCAACACGCTTACTCTCAGATGTCAGCTTCTTTAGTTTTGGAGCTACATGACTAATATCAGACAGCATGGAGTCCCCACTTTGATCCTGAGCTCAGGTTACTATCTTTGTGGAGTTCTCCCCGTGCCGTTGTGGGTTTTCTCCGGGTTCTCCGGATTCCTTCTACCTCTCAAAAACATGCTGCGAGGTGAATTCATGACCTTAAATTGCCCCTAGGTGTGAATGAGTGTGTGAATGAGTGTGTGAGAGTATGTGTGCGTGTATGTGCGCGTGGTGCCCTGTGATAGACAGGCATCCCAGCCAAGGTGTATTCCCAGCTCATACACAGTGTTCCTGAGATAGGCACCGGATCCACTGCAACCCTGACTAGAATAAAATTACTGAGGGTGAATGAATTAAAAAGGCTTATGTCACTAACAAGCAATAATATATTGCAACAGCAATATATTATTGCTGTTAATAATATAATAACAACAATAATAATATATATATTGCTTGTTATTATAACAATATAATAACAAAGAATATATATTGCATAGGTTACAGTTTAACAGAATTGAAGATGTATGTCTAAATCATCGCAGTTTTCTTGAGTTTGTAAAGGAAATTTAAAAAAAAAATGGTTTCTGACACAAAATAGACAACACATTGCATAGCTAAAAATAGTAGTAGCAGCCATCTTTAAACTGGAATCGCTTGTTTTTCTCAGCACAAACTTTTGTATTTCTTTGTGCATTTCTCAGACTCAAGCAGGACCCAAATATTAAAATCAGAACTGTATGTTCTTCAATTAGATTTGAATATTTGATTTTTTATATTGACTTATTCTGCTATTTTATGAAACTCTATATGTAAAAATGGTTTAACTTGGCCAATGTCTTCAGAGGCGAGTGTGTGATTTAAGCAGGCTAAACTGATAGCTATAAGTTACCTTGTTTGTTAGCAACACTTGCCTTGTAGCTCCAGTACAATACTATAGAGGTAACCTTCAGACACATTTTAGCTGATAGATGATATTTTGGGAAGAAGAAACTTTTTAAATGCAATTTTTGGCAAAATTATTCCTTTAACCAAATGACATTCATTTTTTCCTCCATAATAACTTTCTACTCTTTTGTTGTAAAAGGACTAATCTAGAAATCCCAAGGCAGTGTGAAGTTCTAAAAGAGAAACAGTTATATGTTCAGCACTTCATAAACCTTTATTTGAGTCTGGGGCCCTAGTGAGCACCAGTACACATATTTCTGTGTCATGTGGGCACGTAGGTGTAATTGCCTTTTACTTTTTTATTCTTAAATTGTATTAATTGCATAAGGGGTTGTTGGACTGAACTCCTCAAAAACACTGACTCGTAGCATCTGTTCACTGTGAGCAGGATCACTCCTTTGCACTTAAAATTTTAATTACGTTTTAAAATCAAAATTAAAAACAAAGAAAAATACAGATAAGACTATATCATGTGTGACTGAGTCAAATGGGGAACATCAGTCCTCCAAACAACAAATCGTCTGTTAAAAATAGCAGATATCAACCTCCTGTGTGGAGGTAAAGCTATCAGTATCAGTAAGTGGGGAGAAAATCTTCACCGAGCTCCAGGAGGGCAGTCTGCTGTGAGGCCGAGGCTCTGAGGAGGAGCAGCGAGATCCCCATGATCACTTGCTCAGACGGGAGATCCTGCAGAGAGAAAGAGACGTTTGAGAGAAGAGTGGGACGCAGATGCCGTCTTTCAGGGGGTGCTGCGCGCAGGATGAAAATCGCTCCAGGCTGGCGTGAAAGCTACCACCAGTCTTTAGAGACTTGAGGGGAGGCTTTGAGGAGATTAGCATCACACAGCTAACCCTGTTTGAAGCCAGCATGCCTTTTTCATCACATTCACGCTAACAAAAACAAATCCTGGAAGCCGAGGAACACACCGAGACTTTGAGAATAAACAGTTTACGAGTTGTCTGGGGACAGATAAACAGTATTGGAAAAAATAATTCCCTCTTTAATAATAAAAGCAGAGTAAGCACCCTTACAAAGACTAAAGCTAACAGAGGCTGAACTCAAAGCCTGGCCCACAAACCTGCTTATGCTTGTGTCAAAATGTCCCCTTAGAAAATTTTACAAAGGTAAACACTACTCCTCATTTATCAAGCAGGATATGAACCAGTTTATTTGTAAATCAGTCACAGGAGCATTTACACAAGTAATGTGGTGTCCGTGAAAATCCAGTTAGTTTGGAAAAAAACATTTGTATCCTACAAATGCTCCTGAGTCTGTGCAAATTCACGGATAAGGAACCTTATTAAACAAGATTTATACTGTATAACTGGCCTGCGTTACTGCAATTTTACAAATGGACTGTGTTGGGAATTTAATTAACATATTTTAATTTAATGAAAATTTTCTGACATTCATTTTTTTCATATTAAAGGCTTGAAAGAAAGCAAATTAAGACAAATAATACTTGCTATTCAAGGAGGAGTTATGCTGCATTCGACTTGCCTTGTAAGTGCTAATTTGCAGGTTGGAATGATGTTATTTTTCACCTCAGCACATTCAACTTGAAAAAACATGGGCACCTCCACGTTCGTCTTTTGTTAGCAACAAGGCAACAAGCTAGCCAGCTATCTACAATGAGTGATGTATATATTGTTCCTCAACAGCGAACTGTATAGTTAATGTTATAGATTTAAGCGAATGTGTCTGTATGTTGATTGATTTAAAGCCCATACTTGTATATACAGCCTAACTCATTTAAAGTGAGAAGTGATACGTTGTTTATTTCTGATGCTGTGTGCAGCCATGTTGATTTGACGTCACTCCATAAACGGGGAAGGAACTCTCAGTTGAGAAGAACACCCCAAGTTAATGACTAGGAATTTCAATTTGAGAGGGTGTTTTTTTTTGGCTTTTGCTGGTTGGAGGTGGGAATTACAAGTTGCTCATTCTGCCCTTATGAGATGCTCTTTTTCCATTTAGTCTGCCATTTGTCATTTTGAGGCCTATGAGTTTTGTGGGTGTTACTAAATATAAATCATCTGTGCAAAGAAGGTGCTTATGTGAGTCCAAAGAAAATTGATAAATGAAGCCATAGGATTTCTTAAACCTAACTTGTATAACTTGTGTATTTAGCTCAATTTTTCTCATAAATATGAAGTAAAAATCAGAATTATATTACAAAGATTAAGTTCGTGCCTTTTGGAACTGAGCATAAGAAGGTGAGATAAGTGTTAGAAACGACTGGTCTATTTGTGATTTCAGTTTATCTCCATCACTAATCTGCACTCAGACCTGTGAACACACAGGATGCAGCATGTTTAATTTAACTGCATAAATATTGTTTCACTGCTAATAATTGAGGTCAGCATGGATTGGGTATATAACAATTACATTTACAAGTGTTTTTTTTATACAAAATGAAGAGACGAAATGAAGAGATGGGTCAAAATAAAACAGAACCTGAAGATGCTGAATAACTTTCCTACAGCTCTGTACTACCCTGAGTGTGCCCCAAAGCAGGTCAGACTCATCCATCAGTAGGTCTCACCTCTTTACAGACAGGCAGGAGACAGTGCAAGGTGTGGAGTAAAGACCTTAGCTCTCCTCCCAGCTGGTGGCTGAGGTGACAGACACACATGAGCTGCAGTGCTAGCTGCGCTAACTCAGTCCTCCAGTGCTCCGGCTCGGCCAGCAGAGCAGAACTTAGGCACTCGGCCATGGAACTGATCTCCACCACAGCTGTAATGCTGTCCACCTACATCCATCATAACGACAGAGGCAATTCATTCATCATGTAATGAGTATAATCATCAAGATAATCTCATATGTAATCGTTTTAAGAGAAAGAATTCCACGACAGCATTAGCAGAACTCAATTAAGGTATTAAGAGTGCAATTAGGTATTAAGAGTATACTGATTTTAAATGACCACATTATAATAAACTATTATATGGCATATTATAATTAACTTTTCTTTCACAGTTTTGTGCTCATTAATAATCACTACATTTATACTTTAGGCAAACCAAAAAGGCATGCATGGCATTCAGAACTCCATTCCATATTATCACACATATTTATAGCTAGCACACAGTGTGAATGTTCATAAAAACCGGTGCATTCATTCTGTATAGACCACAGGAATATTTATGATATTTTGCATTGAAATTTTTTTTTACAATAACACGGTGTGCATAGTAGAATAAATTGTAGAATTGTAGCTCATCAATTTTTCTTGAAAAACAATATCTATAACTAAAGCACGAGTCTTTCCAGAAGTTAATAAAATAATTCATATCCACATAAATCCACATAAATAATTTTAACATGCTTACCAGTATATGAGGGAACAAATTGAAAAGGCAGTGCAGGATCTGGTGGGTGACCCGTGCACAGGCTAAGCTGTGACCCTGAGTGACCTCTCGGCGCTGCAGCAGCACTCGGAGGAGTCCGTGTCTGAGCAGTGCATTCTCTGACAGCCTCTGAGGCTCACAGTAAAGGTAACGCAGGAACGGAGCCAACATGGAGATAAACAACGGCTCGTCACTGGCACACAAAGAAACGCATCGTTGAGAATCAGCTTGTTAAAATGAACTCTGAGAGAATGCTGGCTTGTTCAAATTCATTGTAATTACTAGTGAATGATATTGGATCTAATTGAATGACAAATAGACTACATTTATTGGCAAGCAAGGGACTGCTTGCACCAGTGTCACGTTGTGCCTAAAATTCTTTTCTGATCCTTTTTAAAATAAAGCATTGAAAAATATAGAGAATATGGTCTCCCCACAGAGAAACATATGATTTGACAGAAGTAAAGTCATCCAAGAGTAGCCTGGTTAATAGATAGAGAAAAAATGAGAACGACTGTGTATGCGTTTTATCTCTCGCTCAAGGCCTCTTGTCTGGCCAATATGCTGAAGGGGAGCTCTTACTTGTCAGCAGCCAGCTGGATGAAGTCATCAATCTCCTGCAGAAGAGCAGCCCAGCAATCAGGCCGATTCTCCAGCACTGTGATGTACGGGTGAGGGCAGCTCCTGGGCCACATACACACAAACACATACATGGTAAATCCTTAACTGAAATGTATTAGTTATTAGAAATTTATTAGCATGATCACTTTATTATTATGCAAGACAATAAATCCTTTTGCCAGACACATGTACTGACATCAGGGAAGTGTTCGGAAAGTACCCAAGTTTGAACTATGTATGATCTGGAAACTAAGATAAACATTAAAAAGCACCCTGTTGTAAGGAGTTCGCGAGCACGAATCTGGGTCAGAGAAATGGCACGCTCTATCTCTCCTGTTAATCAGAGCCAATCACGGGCGTCTGTGATCTCAAGTATGCAGAGGAGGGCAGATATCTTGATAACCAAATATAAGTACCCATGAGTAAAAATGTTCAAAGCTTATGGTTGAGCAAAGAACATTTAATTATTATTCTTCACACAATTCTGAAAGCCTTTTGCTAATATTCAAAGCCATTTAGGCAAAAGTGGTGGATATCTTGATCGTTTTCCTCATATGTGTCAGAGATTTGATTTTTAGTCAAATCTCACCAGGTTTCAAACTCCTAGCTCTTCCTGGCTTTTCACATTAAACTTTCACACAAGTAGTTGCAGGTTACAAAGTTAACAGTTTATGAAACTTCACACACGCACAGCAAATGAGCTGATTTACTTAGTAAGACTTGGACACTAAAAGAGAAAGAAGTAGTGGAATAACTCAAACCACAATGTTTACGCCCATCTACTTCATCTCGCTGGAGCTTAGCTTGTCAACTAAATGATCTGCCAGGTTCTGTATTTGGAGCAAAGTCATTCCATTCTGTGACCCCGACTCTCAGGCACACCTCAGTCTGAGGGTTAACACTGAACAGAAGCCCTCCATTATTCTCCCAGACAGGCCTCTAACTCGTTTATCTCCTTATCTATCTTCTGGTGTTCCCCATCCAACTAGGGCAATATTCACATCACTGGATCCCATCCATCAGGCTCCAGTTTGGCCAGACAGCCACAACATTACCTGCCTTCAGTGTCTATTCAACGACTGCCTGACACCCTGACCTTCTTTTCATAGAGTTTAACTGCAAGTTCACAAAGCAAACCAGGGGCCATAAGGACAGCAGTTTAAGACATTTACATGTTTCGTAAATGTTACTTGATTTATTTATTTTTTTTCAATTCTCAATACACTATTTAACTCGTTTCACATGTAACATGACTTTTCAAGTGAGGAGTCAAATTCCTTTAACATCTAACTAGCAAGGGTGGAAAACACTTGAGCAGTATTTCATTACTATACTTAAGCATTGTTTTGGTGTATTTATGCTTTACTAGTGTATTATTGAAATTTAATATTGCATTCTTACTTAATTCCATTTTCGTTAAAAAAAAAACATACATTTTACTCGCATTCAGCCAATGACTGTACTCTATGCATCAATGAGCTCATGCACATTTTATTCTCAGTTTATTTACTTTTCAGTTTAAAGCAACCAAACAAATTCAAATGTAGAAAGATCTTCCTATGCTGCTATAACCTACTTAATTGCATCAGTTAAAAACATAAATTTTTAATACTTGAGTACATTTAAAAGCAACTTTCTGACTTTCATTTTTAACCGAGTAAGAGTTTAACACTACACTTCTGTACTTTCACTTAAGTAATGTCTCAGCTGACAGCTTTGTCCCAACATGAAGCAATTTCAATGCAGATAAACTATTGTTTTATGTTTTCATTCTTATCTTTACACTTTTATGTAACACAGTTAAAGCATATTCAGGCACTAATGCAGAATATTAAGCAGATAATTAACTAAATGAACATTACCAGGAGACAAAATTATTTGGATGGTACACTCATATTTTCTAAATGGCCTTGTGACCCTACAACAGATTGCGGAGGTGGCACCAGGCAGATGGGGAGCCTGGGCATCACCAAGCCACTTCCATTAATCCTGGCACCTTCTCTGATGGCCAAGCTGCAATCCCAGACGAGTTCACGCAAAGACGAGCTCTCCAGCCATTCATCTTCTCACCAGGCAGCACCCAAGAGAGTCAAAGCCTGGTGGACAGTTCTCCATTTTCACTAGTTTTAACCAGGCCATGGTTTCTTTAAACATATGATGCCATCATTAGATTTAATTGCAGGCATATATGAACCACTCTGGACGCATTTGCTGAGAATTAAGGGGTAAAGAAGAGAAACCACCCCTCCCCCGTTATTAATGCTACACCCCTGACATGCTCATGACCCCAGAAGCCTGGATCACAAAGCCTGGGACTTTCCATAGGTTATGTGGATGGAGGGCTGTAAGCACGTTCACCCAGCAATGCCTGTAAATTGGATAAATGTAAGACTGTTAAGACTCATCACTACTGATTGATTTCAGCAAAAGAAATCAAATTACACGTTTATCACCACTAACGAGACAGTCATCCCCAACGGCTTGATCATATTAGGGGGACAATTTATGAGCAATAACTCATGAAGACATATGACCTCTAGTGATAGCAGGGGGGCTTGGCAGCTTTGTCCTAACATATAATTTCCTTCACTAAAGATGGGTAATCACAGTATCATCGGTGTTTTTTTCTGGGGCCATATTCAAAAAGAATCTCATCTTACCACTGCCCTAAAAATTCATAACTAAGAGCTTATCCCTAAAAACTACTCTAGAAATCTACTCTCGCTGAGAGGAACATTTACTATGGGCTTCTTAATCTAAGTGGGAAGAACCCCATTGCTACAGATGCCAGCATGTTTAATGAAAGAATATCATCAATAACTGGCTGATGCTCTAAACTCGAAATCCCAGCGCACAATGTGACGAAGAAAGAAAATGAAAGTGATGCTGATTTCATACATGAAAATCATCTAAACGCTCACACCAAATATATTTTGTGCAAAGCCAGTGCAGCCTTTATGTATGTATTAATAACAGGATTTGCATTTTAATTTACATTTAATTAGAGTACTGATTTACACAGTCCTTTTGCAGGCTCACTTTGTGGACAGTAAGTGTCACTGAGGGACCCCACCTCTCTAACCAAAGCCCAACCGATAGCCACGGCATACTTACTGAACAGATAACTACATTAGAATGCAAATGCAAAAATTGTTGTCATTACATATATCAAAGCAATGAACTAGAACATGAACAGCAGCCATTTTGGATTGCTCGTGTTGTGGTTTTAGTGACTTAGTAGGGCTACCCCTTTGTTTTTGCAGGTTTAGGTTTAGCTTTCATTGCTCCATGAATTACATTTATATTAAAAAGTGTATGTATACGTATACACACACATACATATATATATATATATATATATATATATATATATATGTATATATATATATATATGTATATATATATATATATGTATGTATGTGTGTGTGTGTGTGTGTGTGTGTGTGTGTGTGTGGCGTGTGTACATTATCTATATATAAAAAAATAAAATAAGTAGTAAATAAAATAAAATAAGTAGTAAATAAAACATAAAGACATATAAATATAATACATATATACATACATACATACATATAATACTCTGTGAATGACTCTTATGACAAATGACAAAGAAATGCATCGTTGAGAATCAGCTTGTTAAAATGCACTCTGAGAGAATGCTGGCTTGTTCAAATTCATTGTAATTACTAGTGAATGATATTGGATCTAATTGAATGACACATATGGAAAATAGACTATATGGCTATTGCATTTGTTTGTTCAGTAAGGGAGAAAATAGGTTTTGCATGTTTAAGACCTGCTTTTAGTACAAAACTGCTTTGTGAACTGTTAGCCTAACAATTTCTTTATACAAATTAGCATAAAAAGGCTTTTAGTAGCAATCTCTATCCAACTGAAAACTAACCTCTTAATTTTTTAAGACATATTATTTTCGTATAAATCCATCATCACACTGGCAGTAAGGCATGCTCACCTGATCGAGTATGGACAAGAGAAGGATGTGTTTTTGTCCCTCTGACTCGCTTGGATCTGTAGCAGCCTCCCAACCACCTTTATCAGCCCTTGTACATTTCTGATTAAGACAGACAGACCAGAATCGAAACATCAGTGCAAG
Source organism: Pangasianodon hypophthalmus (assembly GCF_027358585.1). Taxonomy (NCBI): domain Eukaryota; kingdom Metazoa; phylum Chordata; class Actinopteri; order Siluriformes; family Pangasiidae; genus Pangasianodon; species Pangasianodon hypophthalmus. Next base: position 20,903,717 of record NC_069713.1, read on the forward strand.
CTTCTCCTCTTACCACTATATAAATAGAATTGCATGTCTGTTGTGTGTATGATACACCAACACCAAGCCACATCCCAAACAGCTGAAAGTGTAGAATGCATTTTTAAATGAATAATCTAATGAAGTCTTTATCCCTATCAGGCTTACATCATCATCATCATCATCATCATCATCATTATTATTATTATTATTATTATTATTATTATTATGTCTGCGCTTTATGTAGGTATTGATCCTTGAATATGCGCCAGTGATGGATTGTGGTGAGAGACGGTGCGGTGGTTTCAAGACAGGAAAGCAGGACGTAGGTTTCTCATACATTATAAATCACAAGGGTATGACAGCAGGCTCTGCGCTTTCTTTCATCTCTCCTCCCTCTTCCCTCATCCTGCACTCATCTCTCAGCTGGCCTGTGCATCCCTTCTTCCTCTGGGTTTGATTACGCCGCATTTTACTGAGAGGGAAGCCGTAATTCCACGCTGACAGCAAATTCATCTGCGTGTCTGCTTTCATCTTTGCTATTGCATGCATGTGTTCCGTGTGAATAGAGGCAAGTCTCGGTTTGCACGGTGCATGCTAGGAACCTAAACTTCTCTCACGTGCTACCTACAGGCTGTCAGTGAGTGCACAAACAAGCTGGATTATTGGGAAAATTTTGCTGGAGCTTGAATGTAGTCATCTAAATGTAGGCAAAGCAGGTTGAAATGAATCATAAAACACACTTTTGACTCTACAGTGTTTAAATTTGGAACAAAGATGCTCTTGCTGAACCCCAAGGAACCCCCAAAGCAAAAGCTTTTGTGAAATTTTGAAATATTGGTGCAATTATCTTTAAAATGAGAGCCATCTGCTCAGGCTTTCCATACATGAAACAGCATGATTACAACAGCAGCCACGTTCTTCTTCATCACATGGTTATTGGGTCGTGCTGCTGGCACACTGAGGAGGGAGGATATGTGTACTGCGTGGGTTGTGATCCTCTATTATTATGGTGGGTGAGACAGCTTGAGCTGTTCGGGGGTGTGTGAACTGAATAAACATGAGAAATGACAAGCTGCATTTAAGCTGCGTCTCTCCTTCCTCATATATCGGAATATGCATATGAGCTCCAACAGCCTACTGCATCTCTCATCCAAGTGGCCATAAACGCAGTAATGCAATCATTTATTTATATTAGGGGTGTAACGACACACGAAATTCAAATGTGATGCCATACAATATGTCTTGATACATTTTCAATACAGAAAAAATAAGCATTTCCTGAATATGTTATTCATTATATCTTATAATTATTTAAAAAAAACATTATAGAAGTACAATTGCTGAGACTTAATAATGACACTGTGTTTGTGTGATCCATTCAAAGTCTTAACAGCATATAATGAAACAAAACTGCGCTAAAACTGTGACTAAGCTTTCCCCGGTGTGACACAAGATGTCTGAAACATGGGGATTTTCCCGTTCTGCTGTTAGCTAGTTGAGCTGTCAGAGTCACGCAACTCTCTGGAGCCCTAGATGTGTTTTTGAATCTTGTGTTCTCCACTACCAAATATAATCTTCCCAATCGCTGCAGGGTTTTTTTTTTTAAACCTGGGTTGAATCAGCGAAGAAAGGGAGCAAAGAGTTTGTTGTACGTGAGCTTGTGTTTGTGTTTTCATATAGTGATAGAAACAGAAGTGTGATGTCGGACATGTTTGTGGTGTAAGCACCAGTGAGTTGTATTTGTCACATTCGACACACTGTAATGTTTCGATCCACTGGCTGTCGTAACTTAACGGGAAGCCAAAATATTTCCATACACCAGAACCTAAAGATTTGGAGGAATTTTCCAGTTCCTGCTTGCTGCCAAACGCAGCCACTGATATTCCTCCAGCTAACACACTAGTATATTAGCATATTAGCTCATATAAAACAGTGTAGGGGAGAAGTGTGTTTTTTTTAAAAGCCCATAGCATGGTCTGATTTGAGAAAAAGAGGAGATGAGTGGGCTCGACTAAGTTTAAATGTTTATTACACCTCATATAATGTAAGTGGTATTTTATGTTGAATAGCTTACTTTATTATGCAGTCTGTTGAATGTACTGTTTGACACGCAGGCGTATCGAATCGAGAGCCTTAAATACGCTAATTACACTCATAATTTATACATAAGCAAATGAAACCGCAGGATAAAACATGAACCTTTAAATTAATTTCAGTTCAAGGAAAACATTTTCTGCACTAATCTTCAAGCCTGAAACATGTCAAAGACTGAGTATGCTGCTTAATTTGCATTTGACCCCCTCTTTTTTTAAAGCCATTTTTGACATATTAGTGCGAGAAGGCGTACAGATTTCTTTAATATTATGTGTCCCGGCTGGGCTTGCTTCCTAAAAAGTGGCAGAGCAGCAGACAACCAGCTGGGAAGGGTAGGAGCTGGAGCATGATCATAATGCCATCAGTGCTCCACAGGGTGGGAAACATGACATTTTTCACTAATTAGTATTATTCTTCAGCACAGCAAATGGCTTGCCCTACGTCTACAATATGAAAAAAATGTTTTAAAAAAATGACAGATCACTGTGGAAGAGTGCTTTAAACAAAGCCCAACTCCAGTCCAGTGTCAATGGTCAGAGTCTAGCATAGTTTGGTGTAGTTCAGCAGGAAGACCTCAGAATCTGACCCTCCAAGACATGGACACTTTTCACCCCTGAAATAAAATGGTCACATGCTTTTTTGAATGGTTCACACACATTTTTCCTCCTCAGTGTGCCTTTTTTTGAACGATTGATTGGTCAATACTAAACATTCTTAAGGAGCCATGTTCACTCTGGTGGTCATGTCTGATTGGTGGTGGTCATGATGTGGTGGCGTACCGTGCCGAGGGCAGGAGGTTGAGGATGCTGTTGAGGACGTAGTGCAGGTCAGCGTGGCCCTGCTCCACCAGCAGCACCAGGGCATCACAGCAAGCCGAGCGCACCACCACACTCTCACTGCTGCACTGCTCCCACAGAGCCACCAGAGCCGGGCTCTGCCACGACAAACACAACCACACACAACATACACCTTAAAGATCAAGATAATCTTACTACAGCTCTAGTGGTTGCAGCTTTGATTTATACTAGCAATCATTTTAATATCTTTTCTTCAACATCTTTATCATAAGAATTTAATAATTGTATTACTTATTTTTCTATCATAATCAATTTTTTTGTAATTAAAAAAACATACTGGGTGATTTTTTCATAATTACTATATTACCTCCCCAACAGTTTTTAGACTGATGGTATTATTAGTCTGTGACCTAGTGAACCATTATAAGGATGTATTTATTGATAGACTTCAAAGCACTTCTGTACGTTGCTCTCGATAAGGGCGTCCAACAAATGCGATAAATGTAAATGTAAATTAAACTGAACAGTAAAAATGACAGTTAAAATCACCTAAAACAGAGTTGAGACACTGTAAATATTTGAATATTTAAATATCTGGATGTGTCATGAGAAATGCAGTGCCTCCAAATCAAGCATTTCAAGAAAATAATAAGAGAAAAGATCCAGTATTACCACGCATACACTTCTAACAACATCAAGAAATCCCGATTCAATGACTACGCTAACTAAACCCCATCATACTATACACAACCATTCACGCACTTCCCTGCTAAACCACTGCTACATGACCTGCTTCTGCACACTGAAACCTTTAAACCACTAAAAACCTATGTAGACCTAAATCATTTTAAACCTAATAATAAACTGTCTCATGTGTGTGGTTTTTTTTTTTTAACTTCCCACAAAATTATAATGGCTGACAAACATCTCTACACTTTCACTGTCATTAATAATTCCAGTCTCTATGAATAGCACAAATATACAAATTGGAAATTCCTCCATGTCCTCCTGTTATCCCAAGTATCTAGCCAGCTAGCTAACTAATATACTAGCTCACGTCACACAACTGACTTTCAGTATCTGAATGTCAATTTGCATTGTGACATTCTCAGAGAATTAACACTAGTTAAACCTGTCAACATATACCATAACACAAGTTATTGTTCACCATTAACATTAGCTAACTTAGCTAACTGGCTAACTAACTGCTAGTAGACTAGCATGTATTTGTCACAGGTAGACACGAGTGTGATTTCTGTATCCGAGTCACAATTTACATCCTCATATTCTCGGTGATTTATTAAGCAGAAGACAGATGAACCAAAATTGTCCTTAATAATCAAAACAGTCTGGTCAATCACTGACATTAGCTAATATTAGCAAGTTAGCTAGCAATCTAAGCACACAGGTTTTTTAAGGTCACGTTTGTGTTTTAAAGAATGCAAAACCACTACATTTATAAAATACATTTTATAAAGTTAAGACAACCTGAAAGTACATTATTATTATCATTATTATTATTATTATTGTTGTTGTTGTTGCTGTTGTTAGTGTAGAATTCACCTGTGTATTGGACTCTGTGATCTTGTCCTTTTGGCCCTTCTCCTTCAGTACAGCAGTAACCAGACTCCTTACAGCCTACACACACACACACACACACACACACACACACACACACACACACAGACACACACACCGAACCTACTGTATAAAATCTCCTCTCTGTGTACAAAAAACCTCACATAGTTTCACTCATTGTTAACAACAGTGCTTGTCATTATTAATAAAAAATTAAAGCCATATCACATGATTTTAAAAGAACAAGAAAGCGTATTTTGACCAATGGTTCTACACTCAAAGGAATGTGAGTCTTAAATTCACAAACTTAGGGTATGACGAAACATGCTTTAATATTCTAACTGCTGGTTTAATATCACTGTTCATAAACAATGAAATCATACAGTGGTTCATGATGGGATTAGTAATGATGGGGTAATGTGATTACTTTGCAATAACAGCATTAATGTGTTTATTCCACTTATTCCACAGCATTTTTTTCTTTTTTTTTTTAATTCATTTAATGAAATGTTGCTGAACATCAGCCAAACAAGTTAGTTCCTATTATCACTCACAATATAGCTGCTATCATCATAAACATAATCATAAACATACAAACAGCTGGAACTATTGTGTGGGTCATGCTGTTTTAGAGGAATGATCAACACCATCTGAGTAATCAAAAATCCAAATCAAGAATACAACAGTGTTGTGGTATGAGTAGATACAACTCTTAAGAGTTATTCTATTAAAGAATAAAAACAGATACAATGACATGGTTAGAAACTTATTTACAACACTGAAAGTTCTCAGACAGCTTCTTTTTTTTTTTTACCTGGGACTGAATGAAGGAGCTGGGAAACTCAAATCTCTTCTTTAAAGTTTCACTCGTCATCTCGAATCATTGTCGCCGGTCCGCACTGCCGTGAAGAGAACATCCAAGTATATGAGCACATTTCCATTCGTTTATTTAGAAGACCCTTTCAGGTCAGCTGACGTTGATACAAGTGCTGCAGAACTAACTGTGCACCAGTAAACCCGAACCAACTGCCAAATGTCTTTCACACATTCACTTGTGTGTTTAAGTAGAGAAAAAACACAGGTGTTAAACAAACTTGTGTGTTCAACAATATATCTATATTACATATATCTATATACGTTAGACTATAAAAATGTAAAACGAAAGAAAAACTTCTCACACCATTCCTTTATTAACTGTCACAGCCTGTGTAGCATGACTTTCATAGTGAACGTGAATGTGTGCATCCCAGGCAAATCCTGTTTAAATGTCACAAAGCTGAACATTAGCTGTAAATGTATGCTGAGAGTATCCTAGATTTTGAGGGCAAAGTCAGCTCAAGATACTCACAGGATTTGGTTAAGTGTTAGTAAAAGGGGTGCTACAAACACTGCTGGATAATCAGAGTAATGTGCGAAACTGCAAAATAAAAGGTAGTTGCATGGCAAAAGAGAACACACACTCAGGAAGAGTGAGCTGAGGAGGTTTTTCTATCAATATTCAGATGGTCTATGAAGAGCTGATTGAGCCTCCAGGTGGTTTTGAAGTTCCATGATTTTGAAGTTTGTAATCGAGGTACGTGTTTTTATTGAGTGTAAAATTAAAATACCATTTCAAACAGCTGAGTAAATCACTAACAATTACAAGTGCAGATCAGCAGAAATCGCTACTGTTAAAGGAAAGGTTATGTTGCTGGACAGACTGCTACAGTAAAGTTAATATATATCAGAAAGCATGCTAATAAATCCCTCTTTTCAATCGTGCCATTGTCGAAAGCACAAAGGTTTTTAGATGAGCAAATCCTGCATAGAATGTGAGACGACAGTATCCCTCGCTTTTCGTTTGGGTGATTGTTAAAAGCACGTGAAATGTGACTAGCTGATATTACACAATATTCCACACAAGCATATGACAGTATAAGAAAAGCTTTTATCAACTGATTTCAGCAACCAACAATTTTAATTAGGAAATAACATCCGAGCGCTAAATATAAATATTTTGGCTTGAGTTTAGGATTGGCTAGTATTTTGGGTCCAGTTTTGAAGTGATATTGGGTTGCCTTTGGAAGTTGCCTTTGGCACCCCTGCTACTGACAAAATATGAACAAGTGGACACTGAAGACACATGAAAATACCAGGCACGCACTTGTGCTCGGATCACCCGAGATGCTTATTTATATACAAACACGACTGCATAATCTAATGATGAATCTAATACATCTAATGATTAATTGTGATCATGTCAAATGATTAAGGAATAGAACATAACATAAGCTCTTTCATGCTTTTTTCCGTCTTCTCTGTAACACAACAAGCTGTGGATTTTCTTCTTATTAATTTCAAGAGAGAGAAATAAAGACAGGCTGGTGAAAGGACGGCTGTTTATAACTGCTACAACGTAAGCGATAACAGGAACTTGTTATGTGGAAGTTCCACAACACTGAATGTAACTACAAACAGTTAAAAGTTCCTTAATAAATTAAAACCTCTAATCCTTGACAAATTGTTGCAGTATAAGAGGAACAAATCTTCAGGACATGCCGTTATTGGAAAATAATCAAAGCTAGTTGCAGTGAGCCTTTACCACATTGAAGCTGATTATTTTCCAATAACAGCACATTCCAAAGTGTTCTATTAATCTTATACCACAGCAAATTGTCCTCTGTCCTGAAGACTCTCCCGTGGCAGAAATCTTACTGACCGTTACAAAGCCGAGACTCTATAAGCGGTGAGTAAACATCTCCTTACACAAAGCTTCATCATATCAATGATTATACGTCTTCATTAAACATCAACACTCTTTTTTTTAAATGGAGGATCTGCCAAACAAGTGCCTGTGAATGAGTTACAGAAATGAAAACGCATTAGAACGAGTGCATTAATGTAAACCTGTGATTATAAATTAGAGCTGGCACTACTGTCAGAGCTGCTGTTATAGGAAATTAATGAACAACTTCTGTCCAATCAGATTTGAGAATTCACCAGCGCTGTGGTACAATCCCAGTTTATAGGTGATGTAATAACTGCGGCAGGTCTGTTATCTTAGACATGATGATTGATTCTGTACCTTTAGTGACAGTATGTGATCATGTTCATCCCAAGCAGACATTTCTACTTACAAGAAGCACTCGCTGGTCAAACCTGCCAGACAGCAAGCACTTCAGATACAGACTCTTACAGTCCAGCAAAGCTCAAGGAATATCAATTCCCAGGCTTTTGCGTAGCTTTGGCTTAGCTTCGACAACACTAAAACAATGCCTACACGTCTCGGGAAACAATCTTAAGGCTTGCAGTTAAAACAGCTGACAGGTGCACACAGTAAGGACGCATCTTATCAGCAGAATGCCTGAGTCACTAGTCTCCTGTGGACAAAGCAACAGTTGCTGACTGCTGATGTTTCATGTTCTCTCAGAGTCACGAGGTTTAAAACAGTTGTCTGATTGACACAGGCTTCTGGAACCAGCAGATTAAGACAGATATTCAAACACAGAGCACATGGGAGTGATGACGGAGGCCCTGCATTCTCTACCTCACCCTCTAACAAGTGATAAGTGACAAACCAGCACAGTGGCTCTGCGCTCCACAAGCTGCACGGTCTCTAGTGTGACAGCATTTCAGACAGCAACGAGAAAAATACGCGTGTCTTTTATCGCAGGAGAACAGGTAGGTTTTCAACACAACCTTGTAAGAATGTGAATGTGTGATATGTGGGAATATGACAAATCTCAAACAGTCTGGGGGTCAGGGTTCCTAAAAAGCAGTGCAGTATAAAGATCCTGGCAGAAAGCAGAATGAATATGAATGCTTTCTCAAGATATTATGATCACGTTCGTTGATAGGGAGATATTTTTAGGAAATGTTTACATTTACGGCTGATTTGTGTATCTCACGTTCACGCAGACATCCAGGCAACAGAGGTCCTTATGGTGGTTTTATGAAGAAAAATTTATAGCAAATGTTCAGGTGTCAATTAAGCAGTGTCTGCAGTTTTCCTGTGGTTAATTTTAAACAGATCTTTTTTAATCAGGGTTTTTTTTTTTTTTTTTTGCATACAGTACATTAATTATATCTATATATTAAAACACGCACTAGTGACCACCTCTCATACATGTTGATTATTTTCCCATTCTCAACATCAGCACTGTACATTACTGTATGAATGTATTACACTATGTATCAGATTTCATCTAATCATTCTCATAGCTATTGTTTAATTATATTAATACACAGTATGTAAGACTGCAAGTTTGATTAAAAGCTTTTACTTTACTGTTAAATGTTTTAATACACTTTTCACTAGTCATTAGGTTGAATAAGGTTGAAGATAGTGTATAATGTGTAGAAGGGGATATTTTTGAATGCAGATCTGGCAACCCTGCAAATAACTAGCACACAGCAGACTGCAATGTCTCTGCTAAAGTGTCATTTTTTTGGTTTTAATGGAAACTGTAATGATCCCTGTGGGTCTCTACTGGTCATTTGTTGCCTTCTAATAATTTGTTGGCATGTTACGTCTAGTGGATACCATTAGGGACCAATAATGGTGATGGTTTTAATGGTTAGCTGATGGTTTGTAATGGTATCTGTAGTGGAAACCATTAGAATTTCTGTGTGATGGTTTCTATTACTTTTTTGTTTGTTTGTTTGTTTTTCAGCAGGGGTCTCTTCAGTAGAGAGATGTATAAATGTAAATGAATGTAAAACTAGCTTCCACAGCAAAAGATGCAGGGAAGCAGGTCTTGAAAAAGCAAAGCAGTCGTCAGCACAGCACATAAGTGAAAAATATTCCAGAGATTTCCAGCCTGCTGTTACTTTTCCCTGTACAATGTGGAGTGCTTGCTCGGCACTGCTTGTGTGCACACAATAATGCCACATTGTCTGTGCTGCACATACAGACTGATCATGCACATGTGGCTGTTTTCTACACCAGATCTATCTGATGCCTCTTAACTCTATAGGCAGAGGCTCAGGAGGCATCAGATCCAGCCTGTGTAGCTCCTCTTTATCTTTACTGAGCGGGAAAATGCCTAATCATACCTGTCAGGGTGTGCTTAGTATATTAACTCTCTAACACAAGAAGATATACTCGCTTCTCCGATGTTCCTCTGTTTAATCTGAAACAGATTACGAGTTAGATGACTTACTTTTAACAGATTGGACTTGGATGCCAATGCACTGGCTGTCAGTGCTACATTTACTAGCTCTGGAGCTTTAGAACACTCGCTTGGCACCATGTTTTGTAGACTGCTGCACTGAGAGTGATGCACTTGATGTAAAAGTAGCTGTACATAGCTCTTGTACGAGTAAATACTAAATGAGTGGAGGTTGAATCAACTTACCGGTACTGCTTGCTAGCCAGCTTCAACTTTGCAGCTCTCCAACTCAGTGCAACGCGTCACAGTCAGTTTGTAGGGTGAGCGAGAAGGGTCATACGTGCAGCCAAAAAGCGATTTGTAATGATAGTCAGCCAGCTAGCTAGCTGGATAGATAGATAGTTTATTGATTGCAGCGTTGCAGTAGCGGTAAAAACAAACATATACAGATAACATAAACACAATAAAAATAAAATAAAGAAGTAAAAAGTAAATGGAGAAGAGAGAAATGATCTATCTATCTCTCTCTATATATAGAGAGAGATAGATAGATAGATAGATAGATAGAACATGTAAACAAACTCTGTAAACAATGCATTTACATGTGCAAATATGCAAAAAAAAAAAAAAAGTATAAAGGTGCCAAATGTCTAATGAGGTAGTACTACTCCCCCTACTACTCCTCCTCCTACTACTACTCTCCCTACTACTACTCCTCCTAATACTACTCCCCCTCTTCCTTCTACTACTACTCCTACTCCTCCTCCTCCTACTACTACTACTACTCCTTCTACTCTTACTCCTCCTACTACTACTCCTACTACTACTACTCCTCCTACTCCCCCTACTACTACTCCCCCTACTACTACTCCTCCTAATACTACTCCCCCTCTTCCTTCTACTCCTACTACTACTACTACTCCCCCTACTACTACTACTACTACTACTCCCCCTACTACTACTACTCCTACCCCTCCTACTACTACTACTCCTTCTACTCTTACTCCTCCTACTACTACTCCTACTACTACTACTCCTCCTACTCCCCCTACTACTACTCCCCCTACTACTACTCCTCCTAATACTACTCCCCCTCTTCCTTCTACTCCTACTACTACTACTACTCCCCCTACTACTACTACTACTACTCCTACTACTACTACTCCTCCTAATACTACTCCCCCTCTTCCTTCTACTCCTACTACTACTACTACTCCCCCTACTGCTACTACTACTACTACTCCCCCTACTACTACTACTCCTACCCCTCCTACTACTACTACTCCTTCTACTCTTACTCCTCCTACTACTACTCCTACTACTACTACTCCTCCTACTCCCCCTACTCCTCCTACTACTACTCCTACTACTACTACTCCTACTCCTCCTACTACTACTCCCCCTACTACTCCTACTACTCTTATTACTACTACTACTCCTACTCCCCCTACTACTCCTACTTCTACTACTATTCCTTCTAATCTTACTCCTACTCCTCCTACTCCTCCTACTCCTTCTACTCTTACTCCTCATACTACTCCTACTACCCCTATTCCTACTACTCCTTCTACTCTTACTCCTACTTCTCCTTCTACTTCTTCTCTTACTCCTACTCCTCCTACTACTCCTTCTATTCCTCCTCCTCCTACTACTCCTTCTACTACTTTTACTACTACTCCTACTTCTCCTCCTCCTCCTCCTCTTCCTACTACTACTACTACTAATAATAATGACAACTACTACTAATAATAATGACAACTACTACTAATAATAATGGCAACAGCAACAACACAGGTTCTACTTATAATAAAGAAATTGAGTGAAATCAAGGTTTCCATCTTTCTAAAGCCAGTTTAATAAATGAATAGTGTGTCCAATATGGTCATGTGTGTGCGCACTTGATTTGCTAGCAAGAAATCACTAACGTCATTTAAAACGTGTTCTGGTTAATTTCTCTTTGATGGTTTCTCTATGACCTAGCTGATGTCCTCACTTTTTACTGACTTTAGTGAGCTGCTGATTTTGCAGGAATTCCAGGCAAATGTTTCATTCACGTTCTGAATTGAAAAAAAAAAAGAAAAAAGGAAAACATCTGGTGCATACATCTGGCATACATCAGTGAATATGAGAGCTGATTTACTAAATGTAACATTAGCAAGAATGAAGAAAGTTAGAGTATTAATGCAAAAATACGCTGATAGGCTGTTTACATGTGCTATTTTTCATTTAAAGCGTTTCAGTAGTTACAGCAATAATTCTGCCAGTACTTTCTAGTATAAGAGGAATCCAAATTAAAAGTGAAAGTTCAGGGCCAATCAGCTGGATTGCCAGAATGGCTGTGTGACGAAATGTACAGTGCCTGTGAAATTTTGAATACAAGGAGCAGACAACTATTTAGAAAAGAAGACATAGCGAATGTGATAGCTGATATGCCTTAATTACACAGAAATAAACTTGTTCACTGTCGTGTAGCTCAGCTGTGTGGATTGTTACACCATCTGGTCTCAGCAGGACTTAAAGCACTGACTGACAGATCAATATTCTTGAAAGTTTGAAATTAGCAAATGATGTCCAACTGCTATAGGTGCTTACGTCCAATCACATCTATCCAAAGTGACTTACAGGCAAAAGCAAAAATAGAGTGAAACCTGAAATTCCCCAGTGATCTGTTAACAGTAACCTATGTGCTCCACCTCTTATTTGCTTATTCCAAACTGTCAGTCTGTCCAAAACTTTCCTAATGAAATAAGCTTTGTTTTCCCAATTCTGCTTAGAGTGGACACTGCACATCACTGGATAACTGCCAGTCACATGGTTAGCCATATGGATTATTATCATCTGAAAAGGAAGTAACACCAATGTCAGCATTCACCTTAACAGAAGAGGGTATTTTCCAAATTTACTGATTGTCATGAACCTTCACTAATCATTACCTTAGTGGATTCAAGCCTTCTATCTAGTAGGTAAGTTAATAACAATAAAATAATGTTTTTAGAAGTTCAATAGCTTACTGTAAGAACCTTACACTCCAGACATATGCTGTTAACAATAACTTCTCCAAAACAAGACTTATTTACTATATAGTGCTCTATTTGATGAGTATTATCATTTTGTAACCATGTAAAAAAAAAAAAAACTGGAGAATATACAGTGCGCTTAAATGTCTTAAATAATGAAAAGTGACGTTAGTGAGTGTTCAGTTTAGATTTATTTATGAACATAATCCTACTATTGAAATATTATGATTAGTATTGAAATGTGTACAATCATATTTAAGGGGGCATGTTGGCACAGTGTGTAGAATTGGTGCTACACAGCTCTGTGGTCCCAGGTTCAGTCCTTAGCTCAGGTCTGTGTGGAGTATCTGTGTATGTTCTCCTTGTGTCCATGTGGGTTCCCTCCAGGCTCTCTGGTTTCCTCCCACCTCCCAAAAAATGTCATTCAGGTGGAATAGCGACTCTAAGTCGCTTCTAGGTGTGTGTGTGTGTGTGTGTGTGTACGGTGCCCTGCGATGGGCTGGTATCCAATTCAGGGTATTCCTGGGACAGACAGATCCATTGCAACCCTGATCAGAAAGATGTCTCACTAAAGATGAATGAATAAGGAATGAACAATCATATTTTGGATCATATTTTGGACAACCATCTATTCCTACACCTTTCACTCACAGAACTCACGTTTATTAAAATTGACGTTAGATTAGGTTTTGACACCACTTTTTTTCCAGACAAATAGGTTAATACCCACAAGAACTAAATAACTAATACTGTTGCTTTGTGATTTCCACCACAACAGAAAGGCTCAGGGATGCCCTGGCTTTGCTTCATGGACACTTAGGGGTCCCTATTTTGAGAACCACTGATTTAAAGAACAGGACACTATCTGACACAAAGCACAGTCTCAATCTGTCTTCATATGTTTCTGATGAAGCACTGTGAGTTATAATAAACTGACAACTTTGTGGAGAAACACAACAATGTGTGTGAGAGAGAATTCACTCTGTTCAGAAGAGCTGTGTGTCATGTTCTCTTTAAGGAGCTTATTATGTTCGTCTAAACGCTTCCTTTCTTAGCACTTACCACTTAACCTATTTATTAGCACAAGTTTTGGAGAGAATTTAAAAAGATAAAAACGTCGAAATACGACGTAGAACGTCGAAAAAAGCCATGTTACTGTACTTAACAGGGTTAACAGCAGGCTACACTACCAGGCTGTAGCGGTGTCCTATTTTGGCACGAGGTAAGTCTGTGGCTGTGGAAGTAGCCAATCGGAGCGCTCTCTCTGGAGCGTGCGTGCGCGCGCGCGCGTTTGCCTTTACGCGTCCACGTACGTCCAGGGCGCATGCGTCTCACTTCACTTCACTCCTAGAAACTCGGGCTGGGGCTCAATTAAGAGACCATGTCCGCCATCGGCCGTCCGCAGTCCGTGCTATCCTTATTTAAACTAAATTCTCCATGAAATAGCATTATCCCGTGGCCTCGAGAATGGCCAGCTCGGTGAGTAGGCTTTACCTGCTGAAACGGTGCTCTCTTGCCTTAGCGCCGTTTTTTTTTTCTTTTTTTTTTTTTTCCTCTTCTCCGTAGCAGAGGAGGCGAATGCGCTAAATGAACGCGTACAAGAATTTGCATGCTAGTAGAAATAGTTGTGCGTGTAGAATAGTTGTATGCTGCAGGACACGTCTTCAGATAAAACGAGGTGCTTGTCGGGAAAGCCGGCAGCGAGGAGCGGGCTGGAGCTCCGGTGTGCACTACAGCGCTCGCGCATGCAACAACAAGCGAAAAAACAAACAAACAAACAAAAAAACAAAACAAAACAAAAAAGTGCAGTGAGAGGAGATTAAGGCTAGTCATTGGCGTTGCGCTGGTGCTGTTGGAGGGAAGCAGTAGGTTATCAGATCTACAGTTGTGTTGTCTTGGTGCTGTTGCAGGGTGCTGTTCAGGTGAAGCTGGAGCTCGGGCACCGCGCTCAGGTCCGGAAGAAACCCACCGCTGAAGGCTTCACACACGACTGGATGGTGTTTGTCCGCGGGCCGGAGCACACCAACATCCAGCACTTTGTGGAGAAAGTAGTGTTTCATCTGCATGAAAGTTTCCCCAGACCAAAAAGAGGTGTGTGAAGTGTCTGATGTTTACATTGGGTTGGATTTGTGTGTAAGCTTTTTGGCGCATCACTGTGATTTTCTTTCTCTCTCTCTCTCTCTCTCTCTGTGTGTGTGTGTGTGCACTTTTCATATTTCCAATGTCTCAATTTGGACATTTCCATTTTTCTGCCATGTCACTGTTCTTAATGCATGGAAGTTGTTAACACTTTCCTTTATTCAATGTGAGTTAAATAATAAACAGTCTATTATTAATCTCATTATAGCAAAGGTATGAAGTAAAGAGAAATCCTTTCCATTCGTACTTTATGCAATGACAAGCTGGACAAATTATATGCAATATATGCACCTAATGACAAGCAGGACTATTTTAATTTCACCTTCTCCTCAGATCTGTTAGTTTATGCATTGAAAAGGGAATACACAGAAACAAGGCAGAGTAAGGGAACATGCTACGTCTCATTTCAGGCCAGTAGGCTTAAGCAGACCCGGTCCCCCTTTTGGAGGAGGAAAGGGATCAATTAAACTGTTTGTTGCTTTGAAGCACAGTTTCTGCCGCTTTGCTGCATTTGAGTTTGCTCTGAGGAAACAAGTGCTGGGCGAAATGCCAAGCAGAGTCTGTCCTAATTACACACGACTCGCTGCAGACGAACGTTTTCACTGTGTTGTGTGCATTTGTGAGTTTGGGCCGGTCTAACTGCGCTTCGCCTTTTCTTTAAGTGAGCGTGTGCATGCAGCCGAGACTGCGGCTGCACCGTACAAGTCTGACTAATCATTATAGCTCTCCTGGCGTTTACATTACTGGTATTGATGGACCCTGAAAATTTAAAATGAGACATCTTCGTTGGCACTTGAAGCATGATGAAGCATGATGAAGCATTTAGACTCTCCAGGTTATTCTGTGGGGCTTTTAGCCATTGTAGGATTCAAAAAATTTCTTTGCATTTTGCATGACATTTTGCAATATGTAGCAATACAGCTGAAATAGGCCTGACATGTCGTGCCACCCTAACAGGGATGTGACTGGAAGAAATCGCAAACACATGACACAAAAATATGACTGTATTATGCTGTTGGCATGCCAACAAGACTTGGATGGATTTATAGGTGAAAAGCAAATACTAGTGCAAACAAGGAAGCATAGAATTATGTTCATTTATTCTCTGCGGTTTCGGTTTAAACTCGCAATATTCCTTATCGCGGTCTGTGCATGAAAACAGTCGGGAGCAGACTGCACGGTCTGGCGTTAAACTGTACCGGGACACAAAGGGGACTTGATTTACTAGCATAGTGCAGTGGGGAATCTCACCGCAAAGTTTGGAAAATAAAACGCCCAATTTGGATTCTGTTTTGCTTCTGTTCATCAAGAATGACTTTGTAAATGTGTGGTAATATATTTTCTCAATTTTTGTAGCCTTTATGCCCCACTGGTCATGATTTATAGAACAGAAAAACATGAATTTTCATGTTTACATTAGTTCTATAGGGAAGTTCTCTTGTACCACTTCTGTGTGTGTGTGTGTGTGTGTGTGTGTGTGTGTGTGTGTGTGGTTGGACATTCTGGTGAAAATCTACCTCGCCATATATTTGTAGAAACATGAAGACTGTAAATCACCAAGTCCTAATTTGAAAAGTGCTTGAAACATGCATTGGAGGCTGTTGATGACAGGAGGTGTACCAAATGTAGGTTTGCTTTAACATCCCTGCTGTAACCCTCCCTTCCTTGACAAATGTGTTTCGAGGCCTTCTGAAAAAGTACGAAACCAGCAGGAGGATACTTAACCTCTAATAAATCTTGCCTTATGACACAGCCTGAGTGATTCTCCCCGACTCCCTTTTAGAACTATATGGTATGCAGCCTAATGTGTTTTTGCGGCATGACAAATTAAGAAGCCTAAGTACTTCCTGAGGTTACTTGCGTGTTGCAGAAAGGCATCTTTTTGTAATTGATTTGACAAAGTTTGCGATCCAGAATGGATTGAGGGACGTAGGGCTTCGGTGTTGTACGTTACTCACACGAAGGCAAGATCAATTTAGATTGTACATCAGCCTGAACTTTGGATGATAACCTGGCCAGCTATTATTGATCACATACTTTAGTATGTAGTGTCTTGTTTAGTGTGTGCTCAAACAGCAAAAAGTGGCGTTTGTAATTATAAACTGCTTCAGAAGTGAGTCACAGGCTCGTTCCGTGTTTACTGGATAATTCACAGCGGGGTTCTCTGTGGCCACTGAATTCAGATAACCCGCTTTCTTAGACAGGAGAGAATTTATGGAGTGCGCGTAACGTAAACAATCAGGCTTATTATTTGGGGTTCTGGGAGGCTCTGTCGTCCCCCTCTCCATCATGGCCTCCCGACTTGTAGCTTTGATCACGCTCGCCAGCATCGAGAGGAGCTGGGAGGGAAGTTCGAGAAAAACCTTGTGCACAGACGGGCATGTGTTTGACAGTTTAATACCAACAGTCTCGTCTGTAAGAGAACAGCTGTAACTCTCTCTCTCTCTCTCACTCACCCTTCTTGCAACCTCTCATCTTCCAAATATCTTTAGTCACTTCCTTTCATTCTTTCTTATTTATTTCTTTATTTATTTGAATCTTTGCCACCATCTGATATTACCCATCCCACAGCTGTTCTATGTTATACGAAATACCTCTGTGATTCACATAAAAGGGAAGGCTTTTGTTTATTATATTGGTCATTCTCTGAAATTTTCCACATTCATAAAGGAAGCTGAAGTGTTCTAAAGAAATGTGACAGTTGCCTTTTGTCACACACATCATGTTATGTTCGTGCAGGCTCAACTTTTTTCCTTAAATGACACAAATTTGAGAGTGTGTTGAAGTGTAGTGCTGGATGGATGAGAAATGCCATCAATTTTGAAGAATTATTGCAAGCTAGACACATTTTAAACAGACTCCAATCTGCTTGGCTTGGGAGGAAAAAAAGGCTATGATTAGCGGCCATGCTGTGTAGCCTTGGAAACCTGATATTTAGTGTCGGGAGCCGGTTGGGGGAGTGTATGTGTTTTTGGTGAGGGAGGGGTACAGGGTAAACTCAAAAGAAATGGCCTGGAACACGGCTGTACATTTCACCTGCGCCCATTGATGCCAGACCTTAAAAAAAAAAAAAACACTAAAATATAGCTGTGTGGCTTTTGGGTGGTCACAGGGCTACCCATAATTTAGCAACGAGTGCAGAAAGTGTTCTCTTTGTCATCACAGAGAGGCTTTTGGGACTGTCACCTTCAATTTTGCACAGTGCCTGCGGTTTTGTTCAGACACATGGTAAACTGGCAGTATACGTTTTATTCATATGAAGTCTAGTAAAGGACTGGACACAAAGAACGAGTGGCTTATAGAGCTTTATAAATGGACTGAAATCTCAGATGTGTGGTTTGGTGTTCCAACAAAATGGACCCTATGTATACAACTCGCATACACCTCTATAGAAATTACATGGTGTGATATGGTGCATTTGTTCGACATTTTGTAGAGGAAAAAAAACTATTTACATTGAACTATTTACATTTTTTATGCCTTTCACTAAATTGTTTAAACACGACCCCTTATGCAGCTCATCTGTTACAGCTTAATCCAAGAGTCTTCGATATGTAACCACAGATGGAGCGAGCATGAGCCAGATAAACCAGCCATTGGAAGAAGTGCGAAGCCAACACAGAACATGCATTTTCATATAAGAAGTGCAAGTAGAATGTGCAATTGTATGGCAGGCAATATACAAATACAGATCTGGTCAGGAATATTTTACTTCTAATGATGAATTAAAATTTTGCTATATGAGAGATTTGTAAGCATGTTAATGTATAGAATGCATTGGTTTCATTCAGCTTTTCATTCACTTCTGTATACGGAAAATCTTGTCCGTGATCAAACTGTTAGCGTTTGTTTGAAAAAGTTGGTGCTGAGTAAACGTGGCTGACTGTTGTGTCGGTGTCAGTGTCAGTCAACTAGCCTCTACCCATGATGTTAGGCAGTTTTTGGCCACGTTTTATTTAAGAATCTTGAGACAAAGTTGCTTGTGATACTAAGAAATTGTTCGTTTGTTTACTTACATTCTTATTATTTAAAGTATGGATTTACAGGAAGTGGGATGACTTCAATTAAGGATTGACTAATCTCAGCCTCAGACCCTCTGTAGGTTTTGTTGTACACATATCTGGCCTCAAGCATCAGAATCCTGAAGGTTGCAATCTGATTGGCTTGCTGCACTTCCGTGTGCCAGTCTCCGTGCTCTAGGAAAACATGCTTTTGAACACTGACACAATGAGTTTTTGTTTTGTTTTGAGCAAGATAGTGTTGGTGACATTCAGTCTTTAAAAGTTATTCCAGAGTTTTGTTTGAAATAGTGGCAAGTGAATGAGATAGCCTTATGTAATTGTAGTCAGATTACAATGAAAGTCATATACAGCGTCAGTCAACTGACCGGTTTTTGTGAAAGTAGCTGTTTCTTGGCCAAATTTATTGACGAATAATACCAGATTCTTATTCTGAGAGCTGGAATTCTGGTTTATGAGACTAATGATTGACTGGAAATGTGGAAATGGACCAAGCTGATTCCACTCTGTTTGCATATCATATCTGAGAAGAACCTGAGCATGCACTCATCTTAGACATCAAGATATGAATCCTGGTTTCCTGTTTGGTGTAAACTATTAGCTGGGAACATGGCTGCAGAAATGGGCTCCTTTTGCGCTACAGTTGCACCATTTCAGTGTGGTAATTTTAAGTAATTAAATATGTTGAGAAGCTCCAAGAGTGTACTGCTTTACTTTGCTCGGTGCAACAGCCATTGTGGTTACTAGTTAAAAAAAAAAGTCTAGGATGCATCCTCTGTAACGGCAGCCTGCTTTTTTTTGTGGTATCTGCAAATCGCACCAAAAAGGAAACGATCTCTGAACTTGTTTCTGCATGAAGAAAAAGCGTGATTGTGTGAACACGTTTTTCCAATTAGAGCCATCAGGACACAGCTTCACAAAGCTTTGTGTGGCCAGTGAGAAAGTGTAACGCTTAATTACGAGGGAAGAAAAGTGCTTATTAGTGTTTTTAGAAAATTATGAACCATTGAAGATGACATGATCTGATCAAGAGAAAAAGGGATGAATTACAAATCAGGTCAGGTTTTTAAAAAAAACACAGGCATATGATGGTACGGTGTACGTTTGGACATCACCTTTTGATGTTGATGCAGTAACCACTAGAATCTTCTCCGCTTTCCTCCTCGTGGATAACCGATGATCAGATGACTGTGTGTGTGTGTGTGTGTGTGTGTGTGTGTCGGGGTGGATGGGGGGGCAAGCCTTTTAAATCTGTCTATTACCTTAGCTGATCAGAGGTTTGTGGTATTATATGCACATGTCCAATAAGGTAAGACCCTGGCGTGGCCTTAATACCAGCTGTCCTCAGGCAAAGTACGGCTTAAATGTCATTTGGAGATGTATAACTTTCCGGTTCTCTTTCACTGTGGCTTTGCTTGAGATCATTCTCACTCGTTCAGAGGAAGCAATCTATCCTTAGTGAGCAACTGAGCCTGGTGGAATGATGGCAGGAGAACTCTGAGAACAAAAAAAGTTGTGGAATATTATTTATGTTGATGACTGTAAATTCTGTTTTTATTATTATTTTTTTTAATATACCTGAAGGAATAGTTAGCTCTCTTTTAACGTTTTTTTTTTGTTTCTGGCGACATATTACACAGATTAAGCACACATCTGGATTAAATTACTGTCAATGAGGATTTCTTACTGATTAGACCCCGAGAGCTTTTCTTATAATAAATAAATCAGTAGTGATCACTTGTAAATAATATAGTTAATTCTCCCTGTAAATCTAATAACCATGATGTTATATTTTATGATGTTCTTCAGTTATTCTTATAAAGTTTAGTCAGCAGTGATGCTTTAGTATTCCTCCACACATGAGCACAGCTGAAATAGTTGGGCTTCTGGCTGAACTGCCTCACGTCTGTCCTCATTCTGGAGCAAACAATTTGTCACAAAAATGTCACATTTGTATTATTATTATTACTACTATTATTATTATTATTATTATTTTTTTAAAGCATGAGCCAGTTTTATTTTGTTTTGTTTCTGGTTGATGTTTTGGAGTGACTCAGCAGCTGTGTGTCCACTAGTACAGAATGACAAACTGTATGCAGTTTCGATTTGAATACCAAACACAGTTTGATGAATGAGACTTTAAAAATGTGTTATTCGTCCATTGGGTCCAATCAGAGCTGGCCAGTATGACAATATATTATTGTTATCATGATATATCGTGTCATACTACACTTTCTAATATAACTTGGTATCTTGATGTCTTTTTTTTTTAAAGCAATTACCTTAGAAGGAGCTGATTTGAATATTTAAAATGGTCAAATGTTCAAATTTAATTACAGACTTTTAAAACATAAAATATCATCAAACTTGGGTTGTATTTTTTTAATGCCACACTGCTGTTTTGCTGGCAGTTTGATAGCAAACCTATACATATAATGAGGCATTTTGTGCATCACAGAAATGTACATATCATGATATTATATTTTTGTCATATTGCTAGCCACTACTCCCAAGCATAAATTAATTTGTCTTGGAAAGCTTTATTTTAAATGGAAAGTCCCATTTGCAAACTGGAGGAAAGAAAGAAAATGATTCTTTTCTGAATGACTGCACGCTAGAGCACATTTGCAAGCATACGCTGCACTTTTCTAGTAAGATAACCTGCGTTACACTTAGAAAGCCACACAGGTTCTGTAGGTCTTCGATGTTTTATATCAGGTGGGGAAAGGGAGGGTTTCTCAGTGACCCAACATCGTTCAGTTCCCCCAGCTTTCGTCTCCTGGCAGTGGTCGAGCCTAAGATTAAACATCTGCGAGAACAAGCCCGTAATTGCTTTACGACCAGGCAAAAATCGTATCTACTTGTATTGGTGGTGCACAAAGGGCTGAGGCCATGAAACTGCAGGCTGCCTCCTCCACTGGAATGAAAGGAGCGGAAAAGGGAGGGATGGAGGAAGAGAGGGAGGGAGAGATGGAATGGAAAGGAGGGGGGGTGACTTGTGCGCAACAGTCCAAAACAGGAACTGGGCCATAAATGCTTACCCCCCCCACCCCGTTTGAGTGAAAGGAGGTAAGGGCTGCGAGGAAGTGGTTTATTGAAGCCCGGTTTATAAAGGCTGTCTGCTAGCAAAGTCTTTTAGTCCTTCACCATGCATTTGTGTGTGTCGTAAAACATTTGTCTCCTCCTTTGTTAAGTAAATCTCAAAAGTAAAAGCGGGAATGTTTTTCTCGTCATCTTCACTGCAGTAATGAGGATAATGAGAAATTGCCTGTGGAAGATCGGCACAAAGCATTGTGATAGAATTGATTTGATTTTTTTTCCCTTTAAATTTGTTTTCAGAAATTTGACGACTAACCTTTGAGGCATTTTATGTTAGTAATAGCCTGGCTTCGCAATCAACAACTGGAGAAGCTATAGTACT
The DNA here is from genome assembly GCF_027358585.1 of Pangasianodon hypophthalmus. NCBI lineage: Eukaryota > Metazoa > Chordata > Actinopteri > Siluriformes > Pangasiidae > Pangasianodon > Pangasianodon hypophthalmus. The sequence goes on from NC_069713.1 coordinate 20,925,854, forward strand.
TCTCCAGTTTCATTCTGCCGGGAACACACCCTCCATACTCATGTTGAGTAAAAGAACCCAGCTGATTTGATCGGACGGTTTTTGGATCCACTCACGCCGTTTGCCACTTGCTACCCCGGTTGAGAATAAATGTTTTTTTTGCCGAAAACCACTATCTGATTCATCAGTATACATACATACACATATCCTTCATGTGTCTCCAAAAACAATAAACATGCTGCTTTAGTTGGAAGGCCAAAATAATTTTTTCCCAGGGAACTGAAGAGATTCATTTAGTGTTTGGCATAGATGTGGTTGTGGTGAGTGTATGAGGGTGAAATCCGAGCCTCTGCTCTCATTGAGGGGGAATCCTGCCGTGGCCATTGTCTGCTTGGCTGGCAGAGAGAAGCTATTTAAAATTGTCATAAATTCCACATACCCAGGGCTCAGTGTGAAACGCTGTTTTTGGATAGTAGAAGAAATTCTTTTTTTGTTATTTTTGACAGATAAATAGCAGCTCTTCTCTGCTGATTGCTTTGTTTATGATCAGTTTTTCAAGATTCTTGCCTTCTTCTATATTACTTAGTGCCGCATAACTAGCTTTTATTCTCTTCATGTACAATTAGTTCAAGAATTTCTGGCACTCTTGCATCCTGCCGAATACAGTAATGAGGCTCTCATTCAAAAAAATGGCTGGTGAATACCTTTTTGTGTCTTTTGTTGGAATGGGAGTTAAATTACCGTCTTAGTCCTTGAAGTTACTGGGCACACTGCTGTTTTGCTTTACATGGCTTGTCGGAGCCTATTTTAATAAGAAAGCCCTTGAACCTGAGGGAGATGGCCAAGCCGATATAAGGAGATTGTCTTGCATCTATAAGCAGGGTTTTAGTGGAGAATAGCTTATCACTGCTATCAGAGTCCTTCAGGACCTAGATTCAACAGTATGTATTAGGGCTGCATGATTCTTGATGAAATAGGAATCACCTTATTTTGGCTTAGAATTGAGCTCATGATTCACACAAGCGTGATTCTTTGACCGATGTTGGAAGGAACATTGTGTCGTGTATATTTATTAAATTCTTACATCACTCTAGCAAAGCGTAGTAGCTGGATTTTCCTAGCAGATGTTTACAAATGACAGCTCGTGTACATTTTGAATTACTGATTTACTGCATTTTTTTCCTGAAACAGTCTAAATCCGGAGCAAACATAACGGCTGTTTACTATATTCCACCTGTAATCATATTAAGGTGCCAAGTGCAGTGTGTGCTCCCAAGGTTTAAAGGAAACGAGTAATATTAACAGCTAGTTAAATAATTAGTCTTTGTTTCTGTTTCCTTCTGAGAGCAATTCGTAAGCCACTTGTAGGTGAAAATCAGTCTCGATATTCTAGGCCCTCATTCTGTATTTGTCATGTTTGACACATGTTTGAGCGTGCGCAGCCATGACTCATTTACTCCATGCTTTCATGTCATACATATTATTTATTTAGTTATTGAGAATCAAATATTCATTACATAATATTAAACATTTGTTCAGGACAAATGTGTTCCTTTAGATGCTTGAGTCGGTTTAAAATTCACTCACAGCTCCAGACGTTGTTTCTCCCTTTTTTTTCTGTAAACTCACCATGTTAAGGAGGAATAACTTAAAAAAAAATATATATATATATATATATATATATACAATTGAGGCACAAATCAAGATTGCACTTTTAATGTTTTTTTTTGTGCTTGTGCAGCCCTAGTATTGTGTTATATGAATGAATCCAAATGTATCTGTCTTTAATTAAGGATGGCAAAGCACATTTTAATGTAGTTAGGGCTTACTATTATTAAATTATACAAAACTATATGTCCTAAGGAGGGCTTTTGTGTCTAGACAGCTGACTTTTCGAGGGTGTTTTACCTGAAAAGATGTTTTATTCCATTTGGGAATGTACTGCAGTAAAAAGCCTCCACATTTGTATCTCATCATCAGTGATCGCTTTGGTGAGCCTCAGGATGATCCAGATATTGTCCTTTTCAAAGAGTGAAGTGGCAATGGTTTGGTTTTAATTTTCAATGAACAGACCTGATCTGTGTGTTGCGTTGTTAAATTGTGAAACAGCAATGGTGGTCCAGCTTGTTCCATTTTAGGTAACTGGGTTTGTTGATATCATTAGGCTAGTAAGTGGTTAATAGTGGCATTTCCTCACTTCCTTTCCTCTCGGCAAGGATTCTTCATGGTCTTGCATAAAATTTGTACAAAATGGATTCAGTCCAACTTTTAATAATTTGAAAGGAAAACTTTTTAACATTAAGTGCCTTAAACTCTTCGGAAGGTGACTTTGAGAGCAGGCTGGAGCCCCTCAAAGAGCTGGGTTTTAAGATCAACTCTGATGAGTGGTTGATGACAAGCACTGTGCAGCTTGGCAAAAAAAAAAAAAAAAAAAGTATCATTTCAGAAACCAATCCCCTCTAGTCATAGGGCAATAAGCTGAAAACAGTACTACACCGGAAATTAAATCATATGAACCAGTCAGAGGCACAGACTGGCATTAATGGAATTTTAATGAGAAGCATCATGAAATCTTATCCAGGGACTGATCACTTTAGTATGGTGCCAATTAAAGGATGTGAGTGCCCTGCTTTGGTTCTTGTAAATCTTTCCCAGTTGATGCCTATAGGGCATCTGGAAATAAGGAAGAATTCACGTTGTGCTACCTCCCAGGCCTTAATGGTCAATGGTCAATTACTGAGCCTTGAATCTAATAGAAAAGTGGGAAAGGGAGTTCAGTCAAGGACAGATTTTTTTATTAGCTTATCCTGCTTCTCTTTTCTGTCTTTTATGTATTTATGTATTTATGTGTTTGTTTATAAGTTTGAGTAAAGTAAGCACTGTTAAGAACAGCAAGTTGTATAATTTACAGTCCTGTGGCTATTGTTTATATTTGCAGCACATACAAGCACCAACACACACCGTTTCTACCATTATATGCTAGCTAATAGCATTTAGCTAATGGGATGCTAACTAAATCTAGCTTAAAACGTGAAGTGATTACATTAGCTAGCTACCAAAATACACAGTTTTGTTTCTTTGGAGCAATAACATAACGGATTGTTTGATTTGTTACCTAACTGAATGCTGTGAAGATCTTGAATGTTTGCGTATGTATGCGTCTACAATCAAGGCAGTAGCTAAACATAAAATAGAAGCTAATCTTATTTTATTTCTGGTTATAGTGCTTCTGTAATATAACTGCATTAGCAGCTAGTTACAACACCAGCTGCTGAGGGTTCGGGCCAGATTGCTGTGTCCTGTTGGATGATATACCATTTGTTTCATGAGTGATTGTAGCCAAGAATCAAAGGACTTCAGCTGACCAATAGACAAACAGCTACTTTGACGAATTTGTCAAAGTATTAGCAAGTTAAAGAAAAATTGAAAATGAGTAGTAAAGGATGAAATATGTTTTGAGGGGAAATTTAACTGCATATATATTATGGATTAGAGTGAACCTATATTGAGTTTAGTGGCTGCATTCGTTGCTTATTTGTGTTCCTGTGTTTCATTTTAATACAGTAATTTATTTTTTGTTGGAAAGAGGAACTGTTTCATGAGCTTAAACTCTCAAGCAGTTCATGTGATTACAATCAAGTAGGCAATCTTGATCATATTGCTCTCAGATTTTGAAGAGTTTCCCTTGTGCTTGACAATTTGTCAGACAGTGTAGTTTCTTGTTTTCGAGACATGCTGGTCCATATTGGTGTGATTTGACACGTGACTGTTTTCTCATCACCCGCTCCAGACAAGTTGTTAGCCTAGTCCCTCAACCTTACTACGTAGGACAAATGGTTTCTCAGTTTGGCCTAAATAGGACACACCTTGTTGGAACTCTGACTGTCGGCGCTGTTTGTTGAGCTGTGCTGAGAAGAGCCTCATCATGTTCTGTTTAAATTTCAACCCCGGATGTTTCCTTTGACCCACGGTGCCTCGGTGCTGCTGAGCTGGATTTGAAAACTAGTGCTGAAGCCAGAAGCGCTCCAGGTCCACATTCTCGCCCTAGGCTGACTTTTGAAGAAGCACAGTTGGGAAGCAGAAGTCTTATCCGGTTTCAGTATTGGGGTTGGAAACACTAAGGCAACAAATGCCATAGAGCTGATGGGGAAAATAAAGTGTGCTGTAGATAAAGTGTGCAGAGATTCAGGTGCTCATTTACACTAGCAGTGACATATTTATAGGCTGGCATTTTTTTTTGTTTTTTTTTGTTTTTTGGAACCAAAGAGGACAATGTTCTCAGGTACTTGTGTTCTCTGGAAAACAGAGGTATACACCCCTCATGACCAAAGGTAACAGTGTCCCTGGTGAGAAGGTGCCTCATTTCAGCTACCATGGTTTCCCCTGTACGAGGTGTCAGTTTACACCGCTGTGAGCAGACTTGGTGCTCCCATATGCCCGGTTCCATGGTGTCAACTCTTTATGGAAAGCGCGTACCCTTTGAGAATTGCAGCTTAACCTTCCCTCCAGTACCAGCACATGGCTTTTTTTCAGGTCTACGTCAAACAGGACTGTGCAACGTCGCAACCAATAGGTAATAACACAAAATCCAATACTGCCACACACAAAACGTTTATACTGCCGCTAGTTTGCTTACACGTTGAACACTTACCCAGACTATAAAGTGGGTAACACATTTGAGACCTGCAAACCTATTTATTTATTTATTTATTTATTTTATTTTTATTTGGTGTGTGTTTGTTCACATCCTTCTGTAAGTAGTCTTACAATTTCCACCATAAAATATTGATACAAATATCTTTAAGTGCACATATTGTTGTAAAAATGATTAAAACATAAAAATTACAAAAGTACTGAAAATTCTTTGTCACGTTATTTGTCACAATATTAGTGCTGGTATAAATGCAAAAAATGGGTAGATACAATTCCAATACTAAAAAAATAAATCAATCAAATAAATAAATAAGTATTTAACAAAATTATGAGGAAAAAAAAAAAAAAATTTTATATTAAAAAAAAAATAGATCTCTATACAGAAGGAAATCTATCATTTAAGATTCGTTTACGATTTTAAATTCTCACTGAGAAACCCTTCTTCCTGGATTTACCAATAATGACTTAAGTTTACCCAGAATAACTATTTTCTTAACAAGGAGGGTCTGCTTCTGTATATTTTTCTGTCCAGAGGAGGAGGGTGAGGAAACCATGTGTCAGTTCACTTACAATGTGACCCGCCTTGGTATCAAACAGTTTATACCAAGTCTTGTCCCAAAGGTGCTATATATAGTATTCCGTCCATTTACACCAATCCTGGCAGTTTTCTGCAAACCTGTTGATGCATGGGAAAAATATATTAATATGATGCCAAATAATCTTCTGCGTAGTCACTCCAATGACTACACAGTGCAATGCAAATACTGAAGTCATGTTTGTAGCTAGCCAACCTCTTTTAGCTCCAGAAGGGAAAAGACATGCATCGTTTTTGCACACAAACCATATATTCAGCACATTTAAAACTGCTTGCATTTCAATGTACCAGTTCGATCATTCTCTTACTGGCACCAACTGGCTACAGTAGTCCACTGAGAGTGTTCTGATTGATGGCGCATTCCTTGTAGAGCTAAGTAAAATGACATAACACAAAGGCAATATAATTCTGCTACATTCAGCCACTCGTGCTCAAACAACTGCATAGTTTGCCTATATGGATGGACTGGCCATATGAACCCCACACCCTCCCTATAGTAACCAAATGGAGCAAGTTCCCATCCAGACAGATTGTTGTACGTGACAGGTAGCAACTTTATCAGAGCACTGATCAGCTGTCTTAAGAGCCTTGCATCTCAGTGGGATCTACGTAAACCTAAAGCTTAAAGAGCAGTGCTTTTGTTCTCTTTAGTTTACTCTAACCAATGTAGTGTGACTATCTGACTAAAAATAATGGCCTGAAAAGTATTTGTAAAGATAGCTGTCTGGATTTTTGGTCTGTTTGGGAGAATACCTTCCAGACTGCTGTTGTCTAAAGCACAGGCATCTCTCTAAGGCCATGACCACACTCATATGAGTACATTTGAAAATACTGTTTTGTTTTGTTTTTTTGTAATAGATTTTTTTTAAAAAGATGACCATACTAAAACACCTGTGCTGCTGAATATACAGAAATTGTGCTTACTAGGGCTGGGCATTGATATAATATTGATATCCTGATAAATTATGTCCCAATCCACTTTTCTGAGCTATCACAAGTATCACTACTGTATGGTTTTTAAAATAACAATTTCTACTGAATCATTAAGATTGTTAAATTCTATATTTAATGTCTAGAAAAATAAATATTTTATCATAGAATTCAGATTTTCTTTTTTTCTGCAACGCTACTGTTTTGCTTGCTTTGTTCACAGTCATATATAATACGATACATATTGTAGAAATGTATTCAAGTATCATGGTATATTTGTCTGAACCAAGAAGTTAAGGCAATTTAGGCGGTTTAAGTGTGATGCTCCCCAGCAAAGACAGACAAGTTAAGCAGAACAAAGGCTCTTTATGCAGTTGGTGTAAGCACTGAGAGCGCAGAGGTTGGTGATACTGCAGTGAACACAAAGGATGACTTGCACGCAGGAGTTCTGCTGTATTGTACATAGCTTTGTTCAGTTGTAAAAGAGTGACCAAATCAGCACTCACAGGAGTTCAATTTTCTAGCCCTGTATTTTGCATATGATGGAGCTGGATCACATGACAAATCAGAGTACTGTCACAGAACAACAGACTGGTGATTTCGTATATCTTTGTTTGATTCCTTCCATACAGCAGCACTAAAAAATCAACATGGAAGCATTTTCCCAAAAAAAAAAAAGTTCCATTATGAATAGAAAGCAAAATAATGTGTGTTTTTAAATCCGCATCAGTGTGAACATGGCCTCAGATTTACTAGCCACATTAAAGTTTCATGAGATGTGGCTGATGTTGCAGTGTCAACAGAAAGAGCACACCTGAGTCTTGATAGTTTGAGTAGCATCACAACGTGATTATTTTGTGAAGATTTGTCTTTCTTTCTTTTAAACCTTAAACCCTTTTAGTGTGTTTTCTTAATGTCCTACCTGGTAGCCCTGTAACTGTTTTCAGCTGCTATGTTGAAAACTGAGCCTTGGCTCTTCTGTCCAGAAGAACTTCTGTATGTGTTGATGAAAATTTTCCGGGATCCAAATTATTCTACAAACACTAACCTCTCTTCAGAAAATTGCTCCTAAATAATTTAAAGTGCATTAGAATTAGTGCCTTAATGTGGAATGTATAATGAGGCGAGGCTTTCCACTCAGACCACGGAAAGGCAGCACTGGTCACCATTACGGCTGGGGGGAAAAAAGGTGGGATCCTTCCCGATGTTTGTCAGCCATCATTATAGTTCTCAAGCCTGGGACCAATTATGGATTTTTTTTTTGTGATTTCACTAATGGTTTATTATTTCAGGCCATCACAGCTCAAGGTTTCTTTATATTCTAGCCATGCACCAGCGCCTTCTTTCTGAAGACTGGCCACCTCAGCTAGTTAAGCTTCTTAAGTTCTTGCTAACTTCCACCACACAGTTCACCAAGTTCTCAAGCCGTGGGTGTAGGTTTGACTTGAAAATTGGTAGAGATACATGAAAGTGGAGTTACCCTGAGCCTATATAGGTAATTTGGAAAAACAACCTATCCAGCAGTTGAATATGTGATTTAAATATGAACAGGATGTATGTTTGCTATTGGTCAACCACCTTATGCATATGCAAATTAACATGCAAAACTTACACACACCATTAACTGAGCCACAGATGTGTATTCTAGCAGCCACATAGTAACTGAATCCACACAGATGAATAAAAAACATTATAATTTTTGGACCTTAAAGGAGATAATCATGCCTAAATGAAAGCTACAGTTAGTAACAAATCTTATGACAATGAAGCACAAGTTTGCCTATTGGAGTCAGTTTACATCTAGATAAATTTATAGCTAACTAACTAAAAAGTAGGACCGTAGGCACAATACTAATAGCTAGACATGGTCCTACCTGATATCTAGCTAGAATAATGTATTTCAATGAGGGAACTTAAGAAATATTTCCTTTTAATCCTTTGAAAGTCAAAGTTTGTGTTTGTTTTGGGTTCTCAAAAAACTGGGAAGTGCGCCTCGCAGTGAAAATGTGTACATAAGTCTGTAGAGATTGCATTTTAGTGCATAAAATGTGTATCCTTTCCATTGCTAACATGAATATTGCTAGCTTGGAGAGTGAGGGAACTTCCTCACTGAAACAGCAGGTGACCTAGAGACATTAGCAATGTGATTAGGGGATGGGTTGAGTCCTCATTCCTCATTGTACCTAACCAGTTCCATATCACTGTGCAGCATTATATAGTCTATAAATATGATTTACCCACAATAATTACCAATTCAGTTGCTCCTTTAAGAATTCTTAACTAATTTGGGAAAATGCTGGAAGATGAATGAGAGGTATACATTTTCTGTAGTTGGTTTGCTTTGCTGTGATCTGTGTATAAAAGGGGGTTTATGGCATGCATGTAATAGATTTCAGCTCTAGTTGACCTGAATGCAGGTGGTCCACTGTACTGAAGGATTGTTTACACTGTGTGTGTGTGTGTGTGTGTGTGTGTGTGTTTTACTGACATATATCTCATTGTTGAGTCTTTGCTTCAGCTATAAGATGGTAATCAGACTCTAAATGGCGAGTCGAATTCACTTCCCATAGACCAGATTGTTACTAAGCCTGGCCATTTAGTAAGAAGTGTAATCTGAAACATTGTTGGGTTTTTGTGTGTATTAACCACTCTTGACTGAGGACAGAAATGCTTATAGAATCTAATAGTGTACTTTAACAGTTTAGTCATGCAATGATCCAAATGTCAACTGGATCAGGTCTTTTTTTTCCCCTGCGGTTTTGTCTCAGGATTTTCCGGCTTTGCCTCATTACGACCCAGTCTTGAAGAAAGGGCAAATGCTTTCTGACTGGCATTGTGTTGTGATTGGCATCCTGGCTCTGTGTGTATGTGTGTGTGTGTTCGAGAGAGCGTAAGAGAAGGCAGGGGTTCTTTTTGGCTCTTTCCATTAAGGAAAAAAAAGCAAAGCACCCTCCACTCTGGCTTGGTGTAGTTGCTGGCCAATTTCCTGTTCCAGGTCAATGAGTGTATTGTACACTTTGCTTGTCCAGACTCCCATTTCCAAATGTAAAGTGACCTTTTCAACTTAAGCAGAAGTTCCACAGCCACAATAATAATCTGATCATTTTCCAGTGTAGATGTTTGATTCTCTTCTAGTCAGTTTCCTTCTTAGATCACGTACATCTTAAGCTTTTTACACTTTCTTAGATCTCATACTTTTTACACATTATATATCATGTTTATGGAAAATAATGTTTCTCCTGTTGAGTTTATTATGTTTTATAATTAGTAATATGATAAAGGAAAAAAGCTAAAACAGCTTAAATGGTAAAAATATCAAAATAGAATGACCATCAATCCATCCATTTTCCATACTGCTTATTCTACACAGTGTCATGGGCGAGTCAGGAGCCTATCCTAGGGAACTCGGGGAACAAGGCGGGGCACACCCTGGATGGGGTGCCAACCCGTCACAGTCGCACACACATTCACAAACCACGGACAATTAGGAAGCGCCAGTCAATCTACAGTGCATGTCTTTGGACTTGGGGAGGAAACCAGAGTACCTGAAGGGAACCCCCGAAGCACAGGGAGAATATGCAAGCTCCACGCACACAAGGGTGAAGGCGGGATTTGAACCTGTAGCCCCAGAGGTGCGAGGCAAACGTGCGAGGCAAACGTGCGAACCACTAAGCCACTGTACCAGCCCCAGTGCAAATCATTATTCACATTGGAAATTGTACTTTCTCAGTTAACTTTTCCAAAATTTTGAACTCTCAGCAGAAATAAGCTAACCATCACTTCATTAAGTTAACAGGAAAATCGTAATATGCAGGTTTATGAGCTCTTCTCGTAAACGGTAAAGATAAATCCAAAAAAAAAAGGTAAGAAATTATATAATTCCACTTCATGGCTCATCTCCTATACACACTGGTGGCTTTAACAGAGAAAACAAACAGAGTGGAGTGAATAGGCCCATTTAGCAGCTTATAATTGAACCTGACCCAGTCATGCAATTAATTGCAACCCATAATATTTGTGCAGCAGTGCGGTGTTGGGGCGCCATGACCTCAGCATTGGGGTCATGAGCTGTCTGGTCAGGAGAGTCGTGTCTCGTCTTGTTGAGTTCAAGTCTTGGTTGCAGTGTAACTTGAGAGTGAGTATTTCTGGGGCTTAGGCCCGGTCAATGGCTTCAGGGGTGAGGTACTTACCTCTCCTAATTTGCCCCCTTTTTTTGTAATAGAAATGTTAGCATGTATTATATAAGTGCCTTAAACAGATACCCATTTCATTAGTTTTTGTTTTGATTGAGAATCATGTTGCTATGTGCTGTGACTAGGATCGTTGCTGTCTGGAGCTGAAGTAGTTTTTATTCTGCTTTGCGTTGTTGTGCAACACAAGAATTAGACCTTGTCACACGTAATATGTTTGAGAAACAAACATCAGTAATAGCATAAGCCCCTAACCCCATGATATAAGATTTTTTGACACACTGGAAATTTACATATGCTACTGTTAGAGGAGGTTTGTTCTTACTAAGGAATCACCCTTTTGTACTGTTTGTCATTAGGGAGAAATTTGGTGGGCTTGTAGAAAGACAGTTTCTCTTTGAAGATAATTTATCTCCAGATGTCCTCGAATCGCAGTGCGCACAGAGCGCGGTGACTAATTGCTGGTACCGCTGTAAGTCCCTGTGGGACACCAAGAGCAAGACAAACAAGTGTCTCGTGGGTCTGTCTTCTCAAATATATAATTGGGACCAGAACACATTTTCATGTGTGCGTGTGCGTGCGTGTGCGTGCGTGCGTGTGCGTGTGTGTGCGTGCATGTGTGTGCGCGTGCGTATAACTGGACATGTACATATGTATAATGAAGCAGGGTTGTAATTGAGTCAGATGTTGGATTCTTCTTGTTTGTGTTTGCTTTAATTTTTTTCTTTTTTTTTTCTTTTTTTTTTTTAACAATTTTTTAAAAATAATTTAAAACCACTTAGAAGTGAGACAGAATGTAATCCAAGAATATAGTCCCCTACTCCAGTACTACTCGGAACTTGCCAAAATATTTACGACTGAGTGAATCAGTAATAAATTTTAAATTGAAATATATGACTAGATTTGACTCCATGCAGGTCAAAAGCAGCATGAAATGACAATTTTTAGGTTGGTCCCATTAAATCCCCTGTACAATTACAGTACAACTGCGAGATGTGGCAGACATTCTCTCATTATTAACCTCATGTCAGGGCAAATAAATAATACACATTGGACTGTTCTGGTTCTTGGGTTAACTGCACTCTGATACAGTGCACAGATGTGGTGCCAGAGCTGAGATTTTGATTTATTGTAAATTATTCAATATAAATATTACAAAAATTAAATTTATTTATTTGTATGTATAGACCATTCACAAAATGCTCTTTGGCAAAGCACTATATGTGGTGGATTGTTTGACATTGCACTGTGGTTCTACTAATGATTTCCATGTTTAACTCTGCTTTGAAAATTTGATTTCAAGTGAAGATGACTATTCAATCATATCATGCAATAGTAGTCATTTAAGCAGGGCATGTTCATATATGCAGTATTCAGGCTATTCGAACTGTGGTGTATTTGCCCTCTCAGTACGGTACCTTTGGGCAGTTGTGAACTCCACAGTAGTACTCAGCATTCAGGTGCAGTTCAGTTGCACCGAGATCACAAGTTAACCCTGATTTGACCCAATTGCAGAAAGTTTCCAATGAGTTTCCAAAGACTTTTTGATTACGTTTCCATCCCTGTTCCTTCCCATATGCCCCTTAGCAAAGGTTTTATTGTTTTTCTGGTCCTCTTAAATTTATGAACTGTCAAAATGGATCAGGCCAAATACAAAACTTGCCAAAAGTTTTGCTCTGAATCAGCCTAGCAAGCAAACTAATAACTCAGTAAGTGTGCTTACTTTTACCATCCTTAAAGTGTTTAATATGTTCAGCTTTAGTACCAAAAATATTTCCCAAATTTGCTTAAACAGTTAATCCTATTCTGCAAAGCTGGCTGTTTAAAGGTTTGGTTTAAATTTTATAATATTTTTTTGCACTTTCAATCAAAAGAAACAATCCTAAAAGTTGTTGTGTATTAGTTTGTCACAACTGTGCACTTTCACATTTCCAGTATCACACAAATTTTGTCAGAACATGCTAAACTATAATTGCTATTGTGCATGTGGAAATGTATACAATTTATTCATTGTTCTCACACAGCAGGAGCCTGATGAAATAGACAGAAATTTGCATTTCTTTTAGATCTTTCAAACACACACCCACACACACGCACACAAACACACACACATACACATATTCAAAATGCATTGAAAAAGCCAATTCAGGGATCTTATTACAAACACTTCATACAAATAGAAGTAGTTTTCTCAGTTTTCAGTCCAAAGTAATGACGCCTGAGCCTAATAAGTGCATTGACCTTGTGCTAAACGGTGAAATGATGACCAGGACAAATGAAGAAGCCTTAAATGATCATTTAATTTTTAAAATTTTTTTTTTTTTTTGCCATCTGTGACAGTGTGCAAGGATCCACCATATAAAGTGGAAGAGTCTGGATACGCTGGCTTTATCCTGCCTATTGAAGTGTACTTCCGAAATAAGGTACGTATAAAATTCCCTTTCCTTAGAGTTCACAATCCTCTCGTGTTGCATGAATGTGCTAAATTTGAGTGCACGCTTTCCTGTTCACCAGGAGGAGCCGAAAAAAGTGCGCTTCGACTACGATCTGTTCCTGCATTTGGAGGGTCATCCCCCTGTCAATCACCTGCGCTGTGAGAAACTCACCTTCAACAACCCGACAGAGGAGTTCCGCAGGAAGCTGCTAAAGGCCGGAGGGGTAATGTACACGCGTGCATAGCATATTCATTTGCTCCTGCCACTGAATTTCATGGGATGAAAACTGAAACTGTCTGCTGAATAGAACTGAGATAAGGAATAAGGCTCAGGAATACACATTATGCTGGTCATTCATTAACTTACAATAAACAATAAAGGTAATATATATATTCTACCTAATCCACTACGGTATAAATGATCATTGAAGTTGGATTATTTTTACTGGAATGAACCTGAGTGGTTTATGTTACTGGTCAATAATTTTTAGGATGTAGTCAATACCATCACTCAATATAACAGTTGAAATTTCGTCCTTGAACATGCTGGAAGTAAATCCTCACTTACTATTCTGTTTTTATCAGTTTTGAGCTATTTTAGTTTACATTTCATGTGTAGAATGAGCATTTGCCCTCTAGATTACGTTTTGTTTCAACAGCACATATGGGTGATGTGGGTGATATCACAGAACGGCTATTTATCATTTTAAGGTTTCCGAATCAGGGCTCTGTCCCAGCTTTATGGTATGTCTGTGTTTATGTGGGTGGTGTCTTCAGGGAGAGCTGTGGGCGCGCACACACACATGCACACACGCACGCGCACACACACATGCACACATGCACACAAACCCACAGCAAGGTGAGGGTGTAGTGCTGTTCCATTAAGTTGTTTGCCTGTGCAGAGCTCCACAATAAAACCCACTGTCAGTGAGTTAGTCTTAATGGAATTACAGTTCTCATCAGCCAAGACCAGTAACTTCTGCAGGATGAATTAAAGTGGGCCAGTTCCAACCTGAACCATCCATCACGACAGGACACACAGACTGTTCTTGGTCCCATGCCAGAGGACACCACATTCTTTTTTTTTTTTTTTCTTTCTTTTTTTTTGTATATGTTTGGTGTGTTTATTTAATTTTTTTTTACTTCAAAACTAAGTTGATGATAGGAACACACAAAGCATGAGTCATTCTTTTAAAAATGTCATTATCTAAGGAAATGATCACATTGGTATGCGCTTGTACGTTGTGTTTTCTTGATTCTAGTTTTGTTCCAGGAATCAGACTGTGGCTGTGGATGTGACTTCATTTCCCTTTGTACTAGTTGGTTTATAGACAGAGTATAGCATGAATCGACGCTGTTGATTGACAGCGAGCGGTTATACTGGAAGTTGTTTAATTAAAAAGACCTGTTAGGATGTCCAGTATCAATCTAACTTGGCAGGGACTGAAAGGTTGTTTTCAATTTACCTGATGGATTTTGTCCTTACATCATAAAATAAAGTACAGTGTCTTTTGTCAAGGTTGTTTTTTTTTTCCTCACTCACTTTCTATCCAATTGTTTGCTTTCTATTTTGATAGCAACGAGATCCTCACAAAAGAAGTTCAGAAGACTCTAAAGTAAGGATCTGTTTGTTTGGGTTTTTTTAATTAACAGTGTAATTAATAATCGTTACATATGAAATGTTTGCAGAATGTGAGAAACCATGTTGCAAATTCATCAAAAACCACAAAACCAAGTTTGTCAGTTGTTCATTTTCAGCATAGCTTCATTCATCAGAGAGTTCCTCACAGAATTCTTGTGATCTGAGTGGGTTTCTTGTTATCCTCAGGTGATGGTCATGCAGGAAGGCTCCACGTCTCTGTTCGGTCAGCACCTTAAGCTGCCCACTTTACCCAGCAGCTCACTGACACTGAACTTCTCTGATGGCAAAAAGAACAAGTCCTTTTCAGGAGCAAAGGTTAGTATAAATATCCAGGTTTAGCCCCTTACAGCTTGCAAACTAAACCGAAAGAGCCGTGACTCACTAAAAAAAAAAAAAAAAAAAAAAAGCTTGTTTACCACCAAAAGAATTCCCAGCTTTTCAAAGAGCTCTTCTTAATCTTCCATATTTGGCAAGTTCAAATATGTTCAGGGCATTTAGCTGAGATTTTGTGAGACGTTAAACATTGGCTTGAGTCAGGTATTTCTTGGCTGGGAAAAAGGCAAGTGCTTACATTATGATGACGTAAACTAAGCAGCAGGGTGTCCCGTTACAGGAGGGGTTTTGAATTAACTGTGAAATACTTATACACCTCAGACATTTTCAGTTTTTCTCTTTTTTCCAATCTGTCTGAAAGAACCATTTAAGAAACTGTTCAGGCCTTTTTATGTAAAGCTCCACTCCAGTTATTAGTTTCCAGCAGTGTTGCACAGGGAGCTTAGAAGTTAAAACACTTTTTTCTATGTATTGAGTGAAGCACATTATCCATTACGCTAGTAAATCGTGCAGGACTATGCACCTACATATTTCTTCAGTTAGGTTTTATTTTTAGTCTCCAGTGTCGTATCACTTACTGTGATCCAGCTTGAAGCGCTGCACACATGCAGAGGTTAGGGGAGTCCCTACCGCACATGGAAACGCTTCCCAATCTAAACAGGCCCTCGCACGTGATGGATTACTGACAGATCAAGGGTCACTGGTAGCCTGGCTGCTGCACAACTACATCAGCCTCCTTAGGAAATAGGCAAAAGCTGGTCCACATACTAGTGTCTACACCATGTTCTCTAGCTAATTTGGTGTTGTGGTCATGGAAGTTCTAGTGATGGCTATGTTTGATTTGATTAAGATCATTCAGATGAGATTTGGCTGTACTTGTGAAAGATTTTATATATATATAAAATATTTTATATATATATATATATATATATATATATATATATATATATATATATATATATATATATATACATATATATATATATATAATACACACACACATATACACACCAATGTGTGCACACATTGCTCCTTTTAAAGTTCAGAAAAACTGAAAAGTTGCAAAAATTGCATCCATATTTCAGGTTGCTGCTGGTAGCATTTTATATCTTAGTGTTTTTCAATACTGTATATTTCTCAGGTAATAACACCCTTTTAGGTCTAAGCTAAATCTGCTGAATACTGTTACAGTTGATTTACTTAAATAATAAGAGGCAAGGCTCGTTTGTTTAATTTGAAATCCACTATTTGGTGTCGCTCCAGCCTTGTAAAATGTATATAAATGAACACTTGAAGCTTTCTGTCAGGTCGAATTGTATTCTTTGGCTCGCCATGAAGAAGCCTCTTTGTCTTCAGAGGTCCAAGGGTCAACAACAGATAGGGAAAATAAAAAGCTTTAGAGGTAGTTCAGGCAGGTCATAACACCTCCTCTGTCTAGACTGCCTAATGGCTTTACTACACGAGTGAAATATTGACAGGGGCTACCAGGCCTGACCTTGGGACAGAACAACCCAGTCATTAGGGGAGGAAGTGCCTTAAAGCCTCCATGTCCAGGTTACAACTGAGGGTTTCACCTTCCCCTGCTCCTGTAGCTTGCTTTCTTTCCATTTACTCCAAAATTAGACGGTATGTAAATTCACAGTTTGGAGGGATACAGAAGTTTTTTTGAGTTCTGCTGAATAAGCATTGACTCACTATATGTGTACTTTTTAGAAGATATTCCCTCACAGACTGCAATTTTTATACTGTAATTTAATGAGTTTGCTTTAACTGACTGGCCTGCTTTGTCTGCAGGACGGGTCTAAAAGCAGTAGTGCCCTCACCATCACCACCACCAACAACAGCATCAGCAGCAGCTCACTCAAGCTCCACAAGCCATCCAAGGAGCACAAGGACAAGCCTTCCAAAGACTCAAAAGAGTCCAAAAGTGCCTTCAGAGACTTCAGCAGGGACTCGGGCAAAGTCTCCAAAGACTCCTTGAAGAAACCCAAAGAGAACCAGCCGCTGCGTGATGAGCAGCCCATCCCTAAGATGGGTTTCAAAGAGCCCAAGGCCATATCTAAGGAACACCGGGCAACTGAGGTTAGCTTCTCGAGCTTGGGCCAAAATAAACGAAGGCCCTCAATGGACGATGAAGCCCACATTACCAAAAAACGGAAAGGAAGTTTTTCAGAGTCATCGCAGAAGCTTCAATCCGGTTCTAGCTTGGTCCAGCCTCACCACTCGGATAAAAAGGCTCTAAAGGACAAATCGCAGGTCCGGCATGCCAAGTTAAGGGATAATGAGCTGTCAGAGAGAAGGAAGGTGTCCACATTGCCTCCTTTTCAGGATGTGGTGGACCCAAATGACTCTGATATGGATGACAACATTTCTGCTAAATACGACGTAAGTACCCTGTGGTGCTTCTGCTTGTTTTTTCTGATGTTTTGTTATTTCTTTCACTGACTTGCTATATTTATGTTTCTAACCCTGTTGTCGTGAGTCATCTTCTAGTGAGCCCGCAGCATTGTCTACTAAGCATATCTGCACATTTTGAGTAACGATTTCTTAGATGTGGTTTGGAATTTTGAAAGCAGTTAATTACAGATTTCTTTTTTAGAATTAGGGTAAAGGTCAGAAACGAGTGTGTGTGTGTGTGTGTGTGTGTGTGTGTGTGTGTGTGTGTGTGTGTGTGTGTGTGTGTCGGTCGAGCAGCACCAGTAGGTTCTGATACTTGATCTGTAGGACGCCCTGTTTACAGACAGTTCTCCCAGAACAGCATGCGGGAGTTGTGTAATCATCAAACTAACAGGTCATGACGGGCAATGGGAGAATTCCAGTAACACAGGTTTGGTCAGTGAGGAGGGCTAATAAAGTCGCTGGGTGTTCACACACTGAGGCCTGGGTGGGGTTCAGGGAATCAGTGCTGGAAGATGTCAGAAAGGTGGTGTCTGGAATACAAATTTTGACTCATCAGTTACCACCATGCTGGCACTGAAACTAAACCACAGTAGGAAAATTCAGATATTTAAGCTATAATTTGTCAGTTTTTTTTAATTCAGTTAGTAATAATAATTGTTAATATTTGAATTAGAACTTTTAATACTATTAGTACTTTGAATACTATTCCACCAAAAGAAAATATTAAATTACTCAGATTATCCTGTGGTTGTGCTTTAACAAGCAGCATTCACTTCTCTCACATTGCTTGTGTCCTTGTCACTCGACATGGTGTGTGTTTTTACGAGGGGGAGGCAAATGAAAACCTTAAAAGTCGGGCATAAATTAGAGAAACACTACATTAAATTAGTAGTTAGAAAAGTAAAAATTGTACTACTGGTCCATGGTTCTCAATAGCCCTTTCTACTGCCACCTTAAACCAGATACACTTTTCTGACACCTATTTGCAATAAACAATGCAAAATAAAAAATTAAGGTTTTCATTTGAGACTCTTGTATATGATGGGAAATAGTGGATATAGTTGTGCTCAGCCCTAAACGTGCTTGATAGCAATGTATTCTTCACTGTCTTTGATTATTTGTGTTGGCCGTCATGTAGGCTTTCTAATGTACTAAGAAAGAAATGTGTGTACATGTAGTGTTAAGCCTAACTTCACCTGTTTAAAGCTTTTGACTGAGAATAGCTATTAAAATATGATTCCAGTAAAACACAGTGGCAGATTCATTTGATGATATTAATGGGCTCTTTTATAATGGACCTTGTGTTTTCTAAAGGGGATGAATTACATTCGCCTGACATTTATATGGAAACATGATTATGGTGTCAACATTCTGTCACCACATATCATAATGTTAGGATAAATACTGCCATTCCATGACAACACATAATGCGTCCATGTTGCTCCATGGAAAAAGGCGACATTGGTACAGTTGAGCCCAAATGTTTACATACAAGTCATCCAAATTCAGTTTTTCACAGCTAGGTTTCACAGTTTAGGTTTGTGAGCCTTTGTGAGAAATGCTTTTCAGTTTAGTCCACAGATTTTCAGGGGCTTTGTGATGGTCACTCTGTTACTTTGTTGTCTTTAAACCATTTTGTTACAACTTTAGAGGTATGCTTAGGGTCGTTGTCCTGATCTCATTTGGAACCAGGTTTTTACTTTCTAGCTAATGTCTTGCTTGCTTTCTGTCTTAGGGTGTTGCTTCAGTATGTCTAGATAATCTTTATTCCTCATGATGCCATCTATTTTCTGAAATGCAGTAGTCCGTTTTCCAGCAAAACACCTCCACAGCATGATGCTGCCACCTCCATGCTTCACAGATGGGATGTTGTTCATATTAAGAGCCTCAACTTTTTTCTCCATACACTGCACAGATCATTATGGCCAAACAGTAAATTTTTTTGGTTTCATTTGACCAGAGAGTACTCTTCCAAAAAGTGAGGTGTTTGTCCTGGTGATCACCTGTTTCAGTCTGGCTTTTTTATGCTCATTTTGGTGTAGGGGCTTCTTCCTTGCACATGGGCAATGGTGGATGTACATAGTTTGTTAACTGAGGCTTCCAATTCCTTCTTGCTTTGTTCAGTTGTTGTTGTCTTGGGGTTCAGTTGAATCTTTCAGACCAAAGTTCTTTCAACACTGGGGCAGTCGTGGCCTAGTGGTTAGAGAGTTGGACTTGTAACCCGAAGGTTGTGAGTTCGATTCTCGGGTCCGGCAGGGATTGTAGGTGGGGGGAAGAGCGCTCTCTTCCACCCTCAATACCACGACTGAGGTGAGACCCTTGAGCGAGGCACCGAACCCCCAACTGCTCCCCGGGTGCCGCAGCAAAAAAGGCTGCTCCGGGTGTGTTCACTACTGTGTGTGTGTGCACTGGGATGGGTTAAATGCAGAGCACAAGTTCCGAGTATGGGTCGCCATACTTGGCCACACGTCACTTCAATTCACTTCACTTTAAGTACTAACATCCAATACACTCCTAATGAAGATGGACCACTGAGACAGCAATTTTTGCATAACATTTGTGCTGTTACACAGTATGACCAAAATTATGTGGATGTGTTGAACATCGCATTCCAAGGTCCCCCCACCCCCCGCTGCTGCAACAGCCTCCACTCTTCTGAGAAGGCTTTCCAGTAGATTTCTGGAATGTAATTCCCATTCAGGCACAAGCGCCTTAGTGAGGTAGGGCACTGATGTTGGGTGAAAAAATGCCTGGCGCAAGGCTCTGTGCAGGCCACTTGAGTTCTTTCACACCAGCAAGTGTGTGCTTCTAACATTGTGGCAACAGTTTGGGGAAGAACCACATATAGGTGTGATGGTCAGGTGTCCACATATTTTTGGCCATATAGTGTAGTTTTTAATTAGACTCCTGAATAAAACATTGACAGCTAGGCATGAGAGGATGCACTAAAGCCACGATACCAGACAAATCCTGATACAGGGATTTCAAACTCAAATTGTGCCCAGGCCACATCAGCATTTTTGTGAGACCCTGAAAGGCCATAATCAAAGTCTATAATTTTTTTTTCATGTTTAACATATTCTATTGACTAACACCAATAATCTACAGGTTCTGAAATTAGACTAGGATGTTTCTAAGAAAAATAACCGCTAACAGAAACTATTAACGTGTATGCACTCATAGATAATACTATTTATTATACTGGTTATAATAGAAGTTTTGTTTTTTGTTTTTTTTTTTTTTAAATAAATGCATTCCTTTGTTTAATCACATTTTATTGGATAACAGCTCTGTGATGAGGAACAGGATTAGCCAGTTAGAATGATGCATTTTTCCTGTTTCTGTTTAAATGCTAGTAGCCAGATAGCCACACTATAAGCACAGAGATATGGAGGTGAGATCAGGTGAAGTTGCCTGAGTTTACTGCAAAAGAAAAGTAGATCAGGATTTATAATATAAGGTGTAATTTTCCCTTACTATTACTACATGTTATTTTAATATTTTTCAGTGGAACTGTCATAAAGGTATTTAATGGCAATGTTATTAAAACCTAAAGATTGTTTGATGGTAGATCGTGCCTTAAATGATTAAAGAACACTTACCAGTTTAATTGTACAGATGAGGAAAACACTCATGGTTTGATTTTGCATATTTCCTCATCCCACTGAAATTAATTTCTGGTTACTCCAATGTAGCACAACATCCGACGTGCTTCTGAATCATTTTTACATGCGAGTGTGATTTTACATCAAGTGCAGTGCACAGGTGTTGATTTTAACCCGCATTTCAGATAAGGCAGCCGCATTTCAGTTAAGCCAGTCGTGATAGAAAACGGAGTGCACGTATATACAGCGGTTTACAGAACCACCTTCAGATGGCTGTGCCTCAGATCTGCTGTGAATTCTGGATAGTGTGAAAAAGTTGAGAAGTAGTGCATTGCAGGCTGTTTCACTGTTATGTTTTCCAAATTCACATGGGATGAATGAAATGAGGCTGTGGGGCTTGTGTTTGACACACGAGCCATAACACTTCCTTCTGATTAGCTTAACTTTTTGGACTATTAATTAAGCATGCTTTGAGGCAGTTAGGTTCCCACTTGCAGACTTGGTGCTCTGTATGCTACTACCTCTGGTGCTGAGGCTTAGTGTGTAAAAGGAGGTAGAGCTTATAATGAGTATTAAACAGAAATATCACGATACACGATATGAGCAGCAAATTTGTCTCACCAGTATTTTGTATTACGATATCTCAGACAATGAAATTCTGTCTCATGCCTATTTTCAGCATTTGGCAGATATCCATAGTGACTCAGCAGTTCAGAAGTTTGTGCTACTACCTGAGTGCCAGGACAGAAAAGAGTCTTAACGCATGACGTCCTTGAAGGATGGTGCATCAAGTAGAACTATGCTAGAGGCTTAAAGGGAATGTGGTACAGAGCAGGGCTTGATGAGTGCCTTCAGATTAACAGGCAAAGTACTGATTTCATTCATTTGTGTGTACAAATAGTAGTCTTCAATTAATTGGCGAGGACAATAGCTGATCTCACTGCATTTGTGGCAGCAAATCAACAATCACGTTTTACTCCCTACGACAAACCTTTATGTTTATTCAGCAGTTACATATCTCTCTACAAAGAGCTTGACTTTGGTTCTAATAAATGTCTAGTTGACATTGTTTTAGTGCAATACTTTCAACCTCTACACTGACCCGGAAACACTATAGCATCTCAGTATTTCTCCAGTGAAGGAAATGGGATTAGTGATCCACTGGAGCTGCCACACAACCGCCATATCCTCTCACTTTGTTTAAGAAAGAGGCTCTCTAAGGGAAGCCTGGTTTATTAGCTTTAAAGCAAGTGGTGAGATGAGATTTATGGTTTTATGGCACCTAAGGAGCACGGAGGAAGGGTGCAATGAATAGCTAAGGTTCTTTAATCCCGCTCCTTAAAAACGAGTGAAAGGAAGAAAGACACGTCTGTGTTTATGACGATTAACAAATGCCAGGTGTTTCTGTCCACATATTGCCGTGTCTGTGAGTCTGGAATCCTGACTCCATTTCTATGCATGTAGCAACTTAACTCTGTAAGTGTCTGACAGCTGTGGGGGGCCAATTTCTCAGAAAGACGAGGATTTTATTCCCTAGTGTTGGTTAAATTGTCAAAGTTATACTGCAATTAAATTTAATTGATACTAATAAATAGTTATTAGCAAAGAAATAATTTAGGACTTCAAATATGGACTATTGGATATTGGAAATGTGGAATATGGAAATTAGGACTTAAAATGATATATATTGTATTTACTCTGTCAATTAACCATCAGAGGTTTATGCCTATTTTTGATACCTAGGTTTAAATGTCAGTAAAAATCCCAGTATTTCAAATAGATATGTGGTATCTTCTATCATTTCTTTCCAGCACAGATAGGTTGATGACACACAAACCTGGTGCTGAATGACCAGATATATAACAAAACAAAAAAATTACTGATAAAATGTCAAGCTACTGTGAAGTGGGTTTGTAATCATAATTGTGATTTTTCCCCTTAAAAACCATGGATCTCTGCAACAAACTTTACAGTAGATCTCCCTAAATTATTAAGCAATTTGTGAAATATTCAAGAGTTTAAAGTAAAAAGGTGTCAACACTACTTATTGTAGCTTATTGTAATTTCCATTTTTCTGTTCACTTCCTGGAAATTAATGGACTTTACCCCTTTGCTGTATGTTAATTGCTGGGTCCTGATGCAAGAAACCCTTTCTCCCTTTACACTACAGGTTTCTTACCCTGCTCTTTAAATTTATTCTGTGTTAAGCACCTCAGTCGTTGGCCTGACTGCTCTGTCAGATCCTCAGATGGATGGTGATTAGAGGTTGATTTTGGAGGGTGCAGGGTTTAAACGTACCCTTAAATCTGTTTATGACGTTCCAATATAGGGGCTCTTTGGTGGCTGGGATGTGAATGGGACAAAGGCCCTGCACCAGCCCAGTCATCAGTTTTAGAGCAATTTCAGATTTATGGCACCACAGTTGAGGCGAAGCTCGTAAAGCCCCAGCACAGCTGCATGGTTCTGGTCGTCTGTGCAGTGTGACGGCTATTGAACCTTTTGTTCACAGTTTCTCTAGCTTGCCTGTTGTCAGCTGGTGTGAAGTGAGCCGCCACCACCATGTTATTTTGGATTAGAACTGTTACTTGCAAAATTGGCAGGGAAAGGACCGTTTTACTGGAAAAATGTTGGGCAGTAACTGTGAAGTTTGTTCTTGCCTGTTATTAATGGGTGCACTTTATGAGCGCCCAAGATTTATGGAGAAATGAGCAAAACAGGACATTCCCATAGTACTATAGTGGATTACAATTCATCAAATTAATCCGTTAATCAAAACAAGCCATTGTAGTACCTGGCTTAGTGGAGAGAGTCAAGGCATATCGTCTGTAATCAGCAGTCAGTAAAAGGGCTCAGCTGAAACTGTATGTTATCTGGTACTATTTATCTGGTACTAAGTGCCGAAACAACAAATATTAGATAAATTCGACTATGTTCAAGTTATTGTCACTTGATCAATTTCCCACCTTGGCAAGTTCTGCGTGCAAAGTGGGGAAAAAAACATGGTTACCTCATAAAAAAGCTCATAAAAAGCTACATTAACTGCACTTTTACAGTTACAGGTCTCAGTGGCTATTGGTACTGTTCTACTGTAGTGAACTTCAAACATTCAAGAAACGATTTGAACTGAAACTGCAGTATAGCGGACAGTAGCGAGTAACGTTAGCAACAAGCCAGCCACCTGACGTTAGTGATTAATGTTTATGTTTTCAAAAGAGTGATGATTAAGGTCAGTGTTGTAGATTTGACTGAGTACTGCATCTGTATATTAACTTATCTATAGCCAATACAGCTATAAACTAATTTCTAAATAGAGAAAGTGTGCTTTACACTGGTCACGGTGTGTGCAGCCATGTTGATTTGATGTCACTCTGTAAAACGGGGAAGGAACTGGTGGTTGAGAAGTCTACCCCAGGTTGATGAGTTGAAATTTCAAGTTGAGGGATTTTTGGTGGCTTTTACTGGTTGTAGGTGAGGGATTACAAGTTGCAACTTCGCCTCAGATGCATCATATGTTATGAACCAACTGTAGGGTTGAGTGATCTATAACCGTTCAAGAGAAAAATTGTGGAGTTTCAAACCTTGAAGTAGAATCAGAAGAAAATGGAAGGCTTAAAACAGATATCATGACTAAGGTTCTATCTCCCATTCATTCTTAACCCAGATAGAACGGTATAAAACTACAGTAACAGAATTGCTAGTAAAAGCATGGTGGTTTGAAGAACCCACAACCAAAGAAATGAAGTGCAACAATTCTTCAGCAAATAGATTCAGTTTGTTTAGATCTCCACTGGATTGGGACTTCATTTTGGCGGCTCACATGAGGCCACTGGGCATGCTTGTTTTGATGGAAGTTGTTTTTTCATTAGCTGTAAAAAAGTAATGTAGCATTTTATAGTTCAGCCACTGCAAAGCCGTTACTCAAGCTTGGGTGACAGCTAGGAAGGATCTCGGTGAGAGTCGTAGCAGCTTGAGTTCTCCTTTGCCTTAGCTTCTCTTCTCAACCAGATGATGTTAGTACTTAAAGATTTGCCAGTGTTTCCACATGAGTGATGGTGTTGGTTATAGTGGTGGAGGGGTGTGGGGCTGCTCTGGCCGTGCTTTTACTAGTGTCTAGATTGGGGGCCGTCGGTCTCGAGAAAGGCTCAGTGATTTACAGTCTGGTGCTCTGACCATGCGTTTGATGTCAGCGAGGCTCCTAGACAGACAAACAGGCAGTAAAATGCAAAGAGGTGGAAAGAGAAAAAGGAAGGGGGGATAACAAAGAGAAAGATAGTAAAGATACTTCAAAGAACTGCTTTGCGGTCCCTCCGGCTCTGCAAGGGGTAAAAGTGTCTTTACCACCCTGCTTGCTTTGAGCAAAATTCTGCACCATGTGTTGCTCTCAGTAGTGTCACTATCAATTTCTTTTTTTCTCTCCTAACTCATTCAAATCTTTTGGATTTAGTGTGAATCGTAAGCCACAACCAGAGGCCATGAAAGCTCAAGTTTATTGTTGTTTTGGGAATTCAGCCTTTAAAAGAGTACAGTATTCTTCGTTGTGCTCTTTCCTTCCACACAAAGAGGTGGTTTACTAGAAGTTTGTTTTTAGATGACTGGTGAAATCCCTCTGAATAGTAGTAAGATTTTAGCTTTATGGAGCTGTGAGTGGGGCCATAAGCTCTTAAAAAAACTCCCTCAAAGGCTCTTTGGATAGGATTTGTAGAACCCTGTCATTTTTTTTGTTCAAATAGAACCCCTTCATTTGTTGTTGGGTTCTGTGTAGAACCTTCAGTGGTCCCCTCAGGAGGAATAACCATCCAAACTAGGCTTGTGCAATATTGATTTTTTTTTCTCTGCTCGAAATTCTGTATTTTAAAAAAAGTTGCAATAAATGACTTCATTGTCCAGAACAGGAAAACAAGCTTTTCCACCATTTCAGGTTTAAGTTGGGAACTGCTTGCTAGCAGTTAGCTTAGCTTGAAAAACTTAGCTTGAAGGTGAATTTTTAGGTGATTCTGCAGTAATTTGCAGTGAACAGTAAACAAAGCATAACAGTATATTTTCTAATGAATCCTTTTAAAAAATCGTTGTCTGATGTCCGCATGGCCGATTTGTCACGGTTGTTGCTGCTGCTCAAAGTGACCATGTCTGAACATGTCTGAACACTGAAAAAAAAAAAAACAACCAAAAAATGCATATTTAATCACTTTCTCATTATCATCACCATTAACATTATTGTTAAAGTGATCAGTTTGACACTTTGTTGTAGGCCTGTGTAATCCTTTTAGGTCAAAAATTTCTTCCTTTTTTTCACTTTACGCCAAGAATGGTAAGCTCAGTTTTTAGCTATTTTCTGCTGAAATATTTCAGAGCTAATATTTATAGTTAATAAGTATAGTTAACTGATATCACCTAAACTTGTCTCATGTTAAACACCAGTCATACATTCACTGATGGATTTTATTTCCTATTAATGAACTCCATGCCATGTACCTTTGCAGAAAGCAAGGATGCCCCACAAGTCCTGAGAAAATGTGGGGCTGGGGGAGGTGGGGCAGGGCTGGGGGTTCGAGGGTGAGGGTGAGGCTGAGGCTGAGGGTGGTGTCGGTTAATATCTGAGAGTTCAAAACACCTGCGCAGATTCCAGATTCATGTCGATTGGCTCATCTCCCTTTTTATTTGGGGAGAAAAAGACTTCAGTTTTGGTGCATTTTTGAGTGCTTATTCATACTAGTCTACTCCAATGTTAAATTGTGGAGCTCTTGCACAAAATTACACAAAATGCATAAAAGTTGGAAGGTCTGGAAATATATTATAATCTGAGTATAATCTAAATGGCACTGTAATCTTGTGTAGAGATGATTCAGTCATTCTATCACACAAACCTAATCCAAACTAAATGTGTTTGTACATTTGGGAGTTAATCCACCACAAAGGACTATGCAATATTTGAGATATTTCTGTCTCTCGTGGCTCTTCTCCAGTTTTAGTTCTTAAAATGCTGCTTTACACAGCTTGTTGTGTCAATTTATAGAAGCCGTGTCAAGCAGCTTGGTAAACAGGAATGCATTCAGTTGAGTGCCATGTAGAGTGAAAAGTGTTCGACACCCGTGTGGTTGGTACTGCACACGCTTTAGTAAAGGCGGAGTAAGTGATCCTTCTTTCAGTGAGAATCATTTCCTCCGTTAGCATGTGTTTAATTATGGTTTACCCTGTGGCTTTGTCCTGAGGATTTTGGAGCTGTAGGAATTAAGCTTCTTTTAGACAGTTACTCTCTCAGTTGGGCTTAGAGTATTCTGTACTGCATTTTCTGCAAGAGACCCTATTTTGTTTCACAGAGGGCTCATCAGAAAAGAATGTAAACAAATTAATTGAGATTAACTTTAATGGCATCTTTAGAGTTCCTCTTGGGCTGTTCTCCAGCAGGAATTAAGTTAATAGTATTGCACTGAACTTTCATCCCCCCCCCCCCCCCGTTAAAAGCATGTTCCTCCTCCTCCTGCTCCAGCGTGAGTGCAGAGCTTTGTGAGGGGCCTTTCAGCAGAGGGTTACAAGCCACAAAGAAATGCACGATGGACTTAATGTGAAACTTAAACCCTCAAAACTGGGCCA
The DNA here is from genome assembly GCF_027358585.1 of Pangasianodon hypophthalmus. NCBI lineage: Eukaryota > Metazoa > Chordata > Actinopteri > Siluriformes > Pangasiidae > Pangasianodon > Pangasianodon hypophthalmus. The sequence continues at coordinate 20,953,206 of NC_069713.1, forward strand.
AGTGGAGAGTTTGGACCACAAATGTGGCCGGCCCTCCTGGGGGGCTTCTTCCTTTTAATGTGTGGTTGATTTGTTACAATAAGCCTTGGCCATCAGTGTAGCGTGGTTTCATAGCAGACGTTCTGTGGACTGTTGTTTATGTATCTCGTTTACGTCAGTGTTCTCTGCAGCTTGCTTTAATATTTCTCCACAACGCTCTCAGTGCTTCAGCAAATAACACATCAGAGAGCTTGGTTTTAAAAATGTGGTGAAGTCCTCCCTAGTTTGGAAATGACTTTGGCTGACCTTTTGTGGAGAATTGCTCAAACGAAGGACACTAATGTACCAGTTTAAACGTTGAATACTGGTGTGTTGTTATTTTTTACCCTCATTACATGGAAATTATGGAATATGATTACCAGTTGTGTGTTATTTTTTGAGGGAAATTGTATATGAGCACCATCACAGTGTGCGTGACTGTGTGCGTGACTGTGTGCGTGACTGTGTGCGTGACTGTGTGCGTGACTGTGTGCGTGACTGTGTGTGTGTTACTTGTTAGTGGGAAATCGTATATGAGTACCATCATTGAGTGTGCGCATGTGCACGCGTATGTGCGTATGTGTGTGTGCGTGTGTGTGCAGGCGTACGTGTGTGTGTGTGTGTGTGTGTGTGTGTTGTAAATACCGCAGCCATGGGAGCCTGTCCAGTAAAACTGTCACATTTCTCTCGTTAGCAGCATGCAGAGTCTTTAATCTTGACCACACTGGGAAGTCTGCTTCATTCACACACACTGTCCAATGTATTAAACACATCACTACATCTTACGTACATGATACGTGCAACTGAAATTTTATTTGTCTCAAGCTGCAGCTTATTCGTATCATGAAAATAAAGGGATTGGAAGTGAATCACTACTGCAGAGTTCTGTATAACTTGAGTTTGATAGTGTGATTTGAATTCCTGTACTTCAGTCCTGCTGTTCTGGAGTCCAGGAGTGAGAAGGTTACATTTATTTAAACGAGGTCTGATCATCTTCCTGCGACTCCTAGGATGGAATCAGTCACAGGTCCTGAGGACCTGGAGAGTATAAATGTGCTTCAGTAGATCTTGTTTATTTGATGAGGCGGTTAAATCGAATCTAAGGCAAGCTGATTGCTAAATATGTTTAAAGCATTCAGTAATGTGCATTTAGCAAGTTTAGGTTGTGGTGGTGAAGTTTAGGCAAAAAGCTTTTTTTTTTCTCAGGAAAATATTTCAGTCATTGTTTGAATGTTTGATTTTGTTGTTTGGATATTTTTGTAATGTGTAGACTTGTGTTTGAGTATATTATGTATTTTGTGGAAGCATGAGGGCATGTTTTTTGTATATATCAGGGAGACCAAGCATCCCCCAAAAGGATAGGAATATCTAACAGTTCTGACAGCTTTTTTTTTCCAAGAACTGTAGCTTTTATTAAAAAAAAAAAAAAAAAAAAAAAAGAAATGGCAAAAGGTTTCCTTTTTGTTTCTGAGGTTAGGGTTAGATTTAGGTGTAGCATAGTATTAATTAG